>NC_086329.1:19792579-20122221 GCF_036172605.1 Pelobates fuscus | reverse complement strand
TCACGGTTATAGAGGATGGTTGGTTACAGTATATTCATGGTTGGTTTCAGTATATTCATGGTTGTAGAGGATGGTTGGTTTCAGTATATTCATGGTTGTAGAGGATGGTTAGTTTCAGTATATTCATGGTTGTAGAGGATGGTTGGTTTCAGTATTTTCATGGTTGTAGAGGACGGTTGGTTTCAGTATTTTCACGGTTATAGAGGATGGTTGGTTACAGTATATTCATGGTTGGTTTCAGTATATTCATGGTTGTAGAGGATGGTTGGTTTCAGTATTTTCATGGTTGTAGAGGACGGTTGGTTTCAGTATTTTCACGGTTATAGAGGATGGTTGGTTACAGTATATTCATGGTTGTGGAGGATGATGGTTGGTTTCAGTATTTTCATGGTTGTAGAGGTCAGTTGGTTTCAGTATTTTCATGGTTGTAGAGGCCGGTTGGTTTCAGTATTTTCATGGTTGTAGAGGCCGGTTGGTTTCAGTATTTTCATGGTTGTAGTGGCCGGTTGGTTTCAGTATTTTCATGGTTGTCGTGGCCGGTTGGTTTCAGTATTTTCATGGTTGTAGAGGCCGGTTGGTTTCAGTATTTTCATGGTTGTAGAGGCCGGTTGGTTTCAGTATTTTCATGGTTGTAGAGGCCGGTTGGTTTCAGTATTTTCATGGTTGTAGAGGCCGGTTGGTTTCAGTATTTTCATGGTTGTAGAGGCCGGTTGGTTTCAGTATTTTCATGGTTGTAGAGGCCGGTTGGTTTCAGTATTTTCATGGTTGTAGAGGCCGGTTGGTTTCAGTATTTTCATGGTTGTAGAGGCCGGTTGGTTTCAGTATTTTCATTTTTGTAGAGGACGGTTGGTTTCAGTATTTTCACGGTTATAGAGGATGGTTGGTTACAGTATATTCATGGTTGGTTTCAGTATATTCATGGTTGTAGAGGATGGTTGGTTTCAGTATTTTCATTTTTGTAGAGGACGGTTGGTTTCAGTATTTTCATGGTTGTAGAGGCCGGTTGGTTTCAGTATTTTCATTTTTGTAGAGGCCGGTTGGTTTCAGTATTTTCATGGTTGTAGAGGACAGTTGGTTTCAGAATTCTCATGGTGATAGAGGACGGTTGGTTTCGGTATTTTCATGGTTAGAGAGGACGGTTGGTTTCAGTATTTTCATGGTTGGTTTCAGTATATTCATGGTTGTAGAGGATGGTTGGTTTCAGTATTTTCATGGTTGTTAGAGGCCGGTTGGTTTCAGTATTTTCATGGTTGTAGAGGCCGGTTGGTTTCAGTATTTTCATGGTTGTAGAGGCCGGTTGGTTTCAGTATTTTCATGGTTGTAGAGGCCGGTTGGTTTCAGTATTTTCATGGTTGTAGAGGCCGGTTGGTTTCAGTATTTTCATGGTTGTAGAGGCCGGTTGGTTTCAGTATTTTCATGGTTGTAGAGGCCGGTTGGTTTCAGTATTTTCATGGTTGTAGAGGCCGGTTGGTTTCAGTATTTTCATGGTTGTAGAGGCCGGTTGGTTTCAGTATTTTCATGGTTGTAGAGGCCGGTTGGTTTCAGTATTTTCACGGTTGTAGAGGCCGGTTGGTTTCAGTATTTTCACGGTTGTAGAGGCCGGTTGGTTTCAGTATTTTCACGGTTGTAGAGGCCGGTTGGTTTCAGTATTTTCACGGTTGTAGAGGCCGGTTGGTTTCAGTATTTTCACGGTTGTAGAGGCCGGTTGGTTTCAGTATTTTCACGGTTGTAGAGGCCGGTTGGTTTCAGTATTTTCACGGTTATAGAGGACGGTTGGTTTCAGTATATTCATGGTTGGTTTCAGTATATTCATGGTTGTAGAGGATGGTTGGTTTCGGTATTTTCATGGTTGGAGAGGACGGTTCCTGGCACTATAGTGGTCCTTTCAGTGTCTGCATGCAGAGGGAGGAGACACTGAATGTTTGGATGCATTTTAGGCAGCAATGACCCAGGAAGGATTTCTAACAGCCATCTGAGGAGTGGCCAGTGGAGGTATCCCTAGGCTGTAATGTAAACACTGCATTTTCTCTGAAAAGACAGTGTTTACAGCAAAAAGCCTGAAGGTAATGATTCTACTCACCAGAACAAATTCAATAAGCTCTAGTAGTTCTGGTCCCTTTAACACTGGAGATGAACAGCACTACTGCTAAGTAATGCATATTCCGAGTGTGGCCCATCACCATTTTATATTTGTATATTTGGAATCCAGACCAGATTCATTTTGGGTCGAGCACCCCACCTCTCCACTCCAAATGCCACTTTGGAAGTGACCACAGGAAAGCATACATTTGGGGAGAGTTTCTGAAAGCTTAAGCGGTAAGTATTGCAGTTAACATCAAACACCCAGACTCTTCCCAGAAATAATTCTTTAATCACATATAATTTGTTAAAAGGCACTCACATTTATAATGCACGATTTCATAACCTACAAAGTTCCAAAAGTGACATTGCTGGAGTTAGATAAATTACATTAATTATCTCTGCTTACCTCATTAAAGGACCACTAAAGGCATACAGACCACTTGATCTCAGTGAGGGTGTCTGGGTGCAGTGGTTCTTTAGTTTTTAACCTGTAATATGAGGGAAGGGGGGGGGGGGGGGGGGCGAGGGGATCTGCATTTAATTTTTTATTTTATTTTTTTACAAATATTGCAGAATTAAATACATCTCTAGTGGTCGTCGTACTGTTCCTTTAAAGGACCACGATAGGCACGCAGACCACTTCAGCTTAATAAAGTGGTCTGGGTGCCAGGTCCCTCTAAAGGTTTACTTTAGGGTTAATCCAGCCTCTAGTGGCTGTCTCATTGATAGCCGCTAGAGGCGCTTCTGCGCTTCTCACTGTGATTTTCACAGTGAGAAGACGCCAGCGTCCATAGGAAAGCATTGAGAATGCTTTCCTATTGACTGGCTGAATGCGCGCTCGGCTCTTTCCGTGCATGCAGCCGGTGACGTCCGAAGACGGAGGAGGGTCCCCAGCGCCGAGGGAGCCCGGCGCTGGAGAAAGGTGAGTGTTTAACCCCCTTCCTCACCTTAGAGCCCGGCGGGAGTGGGACACAGAGGGTGGGGGCACCCTCAGTGCACTATAGTGCCAGGAAAACGAGTTTGTTTTCCTGGCACTATAGTGGTCCTTTAAGCTGCTTGTTATGTGTTATTGGTTGTTTTTTTGTGTGTGGTTGTCTTTTTGTAACTCTGCAGTAAAAATATATTTTTTCCTTCTGTTCCTACCGAATTTTGGAATTTCCCCCCCTATTTTTGCTATCTTGCCTCAACAACGTTTAGGTGACGAAAGTTCCTGATTTAACCTGTCAATGTGAAGCTTGGACAATTATATTGTTGCACAGGGGAAATGAGGTTGTCTGTGTTGATCAGTCTCAGGAAGGGATGCTCAGATTACATGAAATGATGCTGTGCATGCTGGGACTGCGCAGTAGGATCTGAGTGCACTACTGTGTTACATAGAACATGCAGGCTCTCTCTGGCTTTCATTATCCGCCCCATGCTCACCTTGAAAATCAACGTCTTACCATTTCTGCAAAATATTGTTTTACTAGAAGTAAAAGGCTAATAATGACATCCTAGTTGGCTGTGGGGACGATGCAAGAGTAAAACTCATTTATAATAAAAAGATTGCAAATATTGATGACTGGAATTAAGAGGTTGTAAGGTCTATTGATGTCTTTCTCTTGAGCATTTGAGCACAGCATGAGAAGCACTTCCACATTATATTTTTTTCTAAGAGAAATTAAATTTGTGTCTAAACATTTAAATTCACTTTAAATTCCTTTCAATTCTCGCTTTGCGAAGTGACCCTGATTGAGTTTTAATATCTACAAAATGTCATCCACTGCTCTGTGATGGTTTGAATCCATACAGACAATAGCATTGTTATTCTGGGCATTTGTCTCATGAGAAATGTGGTGTGCCTTCCATATAGGACCCACAATAATGGCATAAAGCCCCCCGCTGCTCAAACACCTCAAAGTTATTCCTTCAATAACTGAAACCTCAAAAATGTGAATGTTGTTTTGAGATTGCTTAAAGCAGCACTGTCATGGCCGAATCCCGTTTTTTTTTTTAACCCACCTCCACTACATCTAACTGACCCCCCTAGTCACCCCCAAATGCCCCTAAGCCTCCCAGATTACCTATTTATTAATCTGTATTTTCTGCCCCGATCTATATTCAGGGCACCGCCATCTTTGTGTGGGTAGGTGAAGTAACACTTAATAAAAAAAAATGTACATATTTCTGGTGTGTAGATCTTGCCCCTGCAGTGTCTCTGCCATTTAGGAGTTAAATCACTTTGTTTATGCAGCTATAACTCCACCTCCCTACATGTGACTTGCACAGCCTTCCTAAACACTTCCTGTAAAGGTAGATCAAATGTTTATGCTTCCTTTATTGCACATTCTGTTTAATTTAGAATTGTTTTATGTTCTGCTCTGTTAATCGCCATATAAAGCCTGCAGGAGCCTCATGTGTGTGATTACAGTTAAATTTACAGAGTAGAAGATAAAAACTTCTAAATTAACTTAACATCTGATTGAAAATGAAGTGCACAGCTAGGGGAGGTGTGACTAGGCTGCATAAACAGAAACAAAAGTGATTTAACTCCTAAATGGCAGAGAGTTGAGCAGTGAAACTGCAGGGGCACGATCTATACACTAAAACTGCTTCATTAACCTAAAGTGTTCCTTCAAATCGTTTAATCTAATTTTCCTAAATATAGTGCTTTTCACAGATTTTATATAGATCTAATTATATACCTCTTCTATAGCTCCAAATAAAAACCAAGGTGACTGATCAATGTGTCTGCTTGGCTCTTAAATTATGTAACTATTTGCCCGTGAGGTTGGGAAGGAGATTTTTTTTAATTCAAAGTAAAACCGCATGTAAGCAACAGAATCTTAGTAACCTTGACTTCGAGATGAGTGACCTTGGACAGCTGTACAAATCTGTAAGAGGAGCATCATCCCAATACATAGAAAGTTTGACCTCATGCAGAAAGCTCAGATTCCATGGAGCCACATGTGATTTCTAAATGACATGCTAGAATCGTTAAAGCAGAGTATCGCTATCATAACCTCAGACACGTTCCTTACTGTGTGGCCTTTTTTGTGTTTTTTAGCAGAGCTACGAAAGGCTTACTTGCAGATATTTGCAAATTCTGTTCTACCAGATCTGTAGTGCTTTGACTTAAATCCCACAATAAATAGATTTTAAAAGTGTTGAATCAAATTAAAGAGGTGCTTTAGGTGGCCCATGCTTTCTTTGCAATGTACCCGATGTTTAAAATAAATCTGTTTTCAAAGATATTGGGTTTAACAAATTTTGAGGTGTGCATTCTCTGCTGTTCCAGCTGCAGTAGGGTGCCACCGCTTATTTCATTTGATCTATTAACTGCTAATAAAATCGTTCTGCTTCACATAGACTCAAACTCACACTGTTGTAACCGGGCCTTTATTTTGTTGTGGCAAATGGATGTCAATTCCTATTTTCGTTCTGTGTCATCTATCTAATATGTTTAATCCCAAATGTGTATTTTTCGCAAGATGATTTGGAAATTAAAGGCCTTTAAATGGTAGTAATGCTAAAAAAAATAACAAGATTCACATAAATATACAGGATTAAAGTTCTCTGGGTAAAGAAAGAAAACTGGGATTAGATACAGAGCCAACGAAGCACCGCATTAACTGTAACAGAGTGTAAATTAGAACCGGAGCTTTGGTTAGCTGTAGAAATACAAATATAATATGATTTAACTAACTGTACAAACTATTTAACTAAATACACTTGCAACAGCTCCACCTACTGTCCAGAGTGTGCACCTCGGTCTGACATCACAGGAGTTGTGCCATTCCAATTTACGTTTACATGGTGCATGCGCGCTCTCTAAACCAGCAAAGTATTGTGGAGGAGGGAGGGCGGGGAATTAAAAAAAATTGCAGAGGAGATAGGGAGGACTGCATTTAGTTTTGGATGGAGGGGAGAGGGAGGGTGGCAGGGAATGGAGGAGGAAGAGGGAGGGCAGGGGATTAGAAGAAAATATCAGATGAGATAAAGAGGAGGGGACTGGGCGGCCTACAAGGTAAAACCAATTACTTTTGTCAGCATGCAGTGTGCGCTGACGACAGACGTAAAATATACACTGAATTGACAGAACAGAGTCCTGGACTGCTTAAGTCACGTGCACCGGGGGTACAACTTGCCCCTGCCAGATGTGTCAATAACTCTAGATGTGCGTGTTTCAACACCGCACATTTGGACTCCTACCACCATGACCACTTCAAAAATCCGAAATTAATCGTAGAACATGCAAGCAAGTGTTGTAGCTTTCTGAGCTCATGAACCAATAAATGAGTGTGAAAGTGTACATCTCCATGTGATAACGGTAACATCTGTGTAAACTCAGGAAAGTGGCGTTGGGCCTGGAATCCATCAGTGCGTGATAACTGTTTTTACTGGCAACGCTAGACCCTCAGTAGTGGGCCGTTCCATAGCCCTATGTTTCCAATGAAGAAAATGGTTTTCATGCTTGGTGTACAGGTTTAGTTCTTCAGTAAATGGAGAGTGAAAAGGCTGAGTTCATATAGAAGTAATATGAGGTTAAAATACTACCTATTTCTTTATAAAGTGGTTTATCAGACAGACTAGATTTAAGGATGAATTTAGTAAATAGAGGGTTGACAAAAAATGGCAGCTCTAAATAGTAGATCCCCCCCCCCCCCCCCCCCACCCCTATTTCTGTGTGCCTTGTTTCGTGATTAGTCCTGATAAACTCAAGCACTATAATTGGGGATCGACCGATATTGATTTTTTAACTGAACATTATTAATTAATTCATTTTTTTTTTGCAAATCTTTCTTTTAAGTGGTAAATGAACAAAATATACATGCCAGTCAGAATTTTTTATGTTTTCAAGAATATTTATTGTTCCTCTGCCCTCCCTGTCCCTTGGTGCTCCCCTCCCTTCCCGGGCCCTTAGTGTTCCCCTCCCTTCCCGGGCCCTTAGTGTTCCCCTCCCTTCCCGGGCCCTTAGTGTTCCCCTCCCTTCCCGGGCCCTTAGTGTTCCCCTCCCTTCCCGGGCCCTTAGTGTTCCCCTCCCTTCCCGGGCCCTTAGTGTTCCTCTCCCCTCTCCCTCCCCCCTTCGTGTTTCTCTCCCCTCCCTGTCCTTTAGTTCCCCCCCTTAGTGGTCCTCTCCCCTCCCCGATGTGCCTAATTACTTCTCTTATAGTGTGACGGAGCGCGGTTCAGGAGCTTCAGTTTCCTGTACCTGACCGGACTGACAGGAAGTGCTCTCTGTGAGCACTTCCTGTCAGTCCGGCCGGATACAAGAAACTGAAGCTCCTGTACCAGGGTCCGCTTTGCTCCACTTGACCACACTACACTGAGTGACTGGTAGGGGGAGCGCTGTGTGCATCCTTCGTGCTGGTCACTCTATTCCTGCGCTCCCAGAGCTGGTGCGCCCTAATGCGGCCACGTGTTCCGCCTTATGGACGCGCCGGCCCTGTGTGCGCTTGGCCACTGCTGCTGCTCACATTACCGGCAATATCGATATCAATTGTGTCCGACACCGATATTTGCAAAAATCCGGAATATCGGTCGATAATATCGTCCAAACCGATAATCGGTCTATCCCTAATTATAACGCAGTTAAAAGGTTTCATATGAAATTATTGAGCCTTAGCAGTTTATTCAGCTCTGATCTATTTTAGAAATAATGAATGTTTTTCTTTCTTTTTCAATCTGTTCTAATTTTGACACCTACACTGTTGGCATTGCGATGTATGCTGCTTGGTGGTAGGGTAAGCTGTAAAAGCAGAGTACTCAACCCTTTTAATTTTTTTATTCACACAGGGTTATTAACTAAAGTCAGATTTCAAAGTGAATTTAAGGCCAAGGTTGCTGAACTAGAAGCATAGCTGATTAGAGAATTTTCCCAATTTGGCTATTTTGGCCTTACATGGAATTTGCCATGATATAATGAACTTTAGCTCTTTTAAAATAGATTAAACTTCTCTCTATACATTACATTTGTTAGTAAAACTGCACGGATATAGATTTGGGAAAAAAATCTATTTAAAAAAGTGTTTTTGTTTTTTTCCTCCTATCTGATTCTCAGTTCCTTAGCAGACACTTAATACCAAAGAATTGACAGCCTGGGAGAGCAAAAGAGAACTCTCACAGGACTTGCCTCGGTTCTCCACCCAGAGCAAGCACAGCGCATGCGCTGTGGTTGCTATGGTAACTGCCTAGCCAGCATGGATAGCTGGCTAGGGGAGTATAGGAATGGATCGATGTCATCTCCCTCCGTTCAGACACAGACACGCTGTCGTCAAAGTCATCGTGTGGGTGTCATGGAAGAGGTGTGCCATGCTTGGGTAAGTGTTCCCAAGCAGGGCAAATCAACAAATACTATATGAAGAGTCTAGGTGAAGTGTAACACCCACCTCTTTAATGAGATCACGGCGAGGGAGCAGAGCGCTAGGTAAGGCATGCCAGTTACATTAAAATTCCCTTTGAATTTACTTTGAATTACTCTGACAGTGATGAATAGAGAGATGAAGGTTGTACTCGAAAAGTGGGAAGCTGGAGTAACCAGGCTGCTAAAAGTTTGGATCGAAAAGTTTGAAGGCTTTTTAGAGGGTTTCTAACATATAAAATTAGGCATAAGAGGTGTCATGCAGCAACGAGTGTACAGTAATTAAATACAAGCATTTAGAGGGCTGTTGTGTCTTTATTTTGAATGAATAACTGTGTAATATGAAAAGCCCAGACTCTCCACGCTAATGTTTGTTGCTTAGTAATAGTCAGCAGAGATTGAAGTCTGCGTTGGTTACATTGTGAAGTGCAGTGACGATCTTGGCACTGCAGATTATGGAAAATAGTTTACCATGATGGACTGGAGTATCATCAAGGAAACATCCGCAACCTAATGGTTAGTCTATTGATATAGTCATATTGATAGTATTTGTGTGCTTCTTCGTTTAAACATGTTTGGTTTTTAAAGTGATAAACCCCAAAAATTACTTTACAAAACATATGGACGGCAACTTCAGGTAGTTAAAGCCTGAATTATAAAATGTGTTGTGAAAAGTGGGCTAGCGTGGGGCAGTCACCATGGAAACCAGTAGAAATGGCAGGCACATTCCATTGGTGACTCCACCGCTTATAAATCTTTGCACCACTTTTCAAAACAGAATACTTTAAATGAGCACTATAGGGTCTGGAACACATACTTGCATTCCTGACCCTATAGTGTTAAAACCACCATCTAGCCCGTCCCCCGTCTCCCCCTTATATCCTCTTGCCTCTCTAAATATAGTAAATTATTACTTTTTTTTCCATGTCTGCAACTCCTGGCTCTGCCCCTGTCCGCCTGTGAACTGCCCTTGTCTGCTGACATCAGTAGTGGTGGTCTGAGCCAATCACAGTGCTTCCCCATAGGATTGGCTGAGACTGTCAAGGAGGCGGATCAGGAGCAGAGCCTGGCCAATCAGCATCTCCTCATAGACATGGATTGAACCAATGCATCTCAATGAGGAAAGTTCAGTGTCTGCATGCAGAGGGTGGAGACACTGAACGGCAGTGCTGCTTACTCTGCAGCACTGCCCCAGGAAGCACTTCCAGCAGCCATCTGAGAAGTGGCAAGTGGAGTTATTTGAACTGCATTTTCTCTGAAAAGACAGTGTTTACAGCAAAAGGCCTGAAGGGAATGATTCTACTCACCAGAACAAATTCAATAAACTGTAGTTGTTCCGGTGATTATAGTGTCCCTTTAATATGACTCCCATTGTGCTGACAATACAAGCACAGAGGTAAAGATTTAAATATATGTACATGCCTGAAAAATGCTTGTGCCCCCTCCAAGATGGCTGCAGGAAGTAGATGCACCTGCCTGCCTCACAATGCATAGTATAAATCATGGTGGGTGAGCAACTGCATTCTTATCTTCTTGCATCCATTCACGTGGCCCTATATGTTGTTTTCTGGTGCTAATGAACTTGGCACAGTTGATGACAGAAATATATCAACTTGATTCCCGTAATAACAACCTACCTAAGCCTTTTCTTCCTATCCCACTAATCATTCTCTTCCCCTACCTTCTGTGTCTCTCGGCAGTCCCACTCCTAGTGTTTCTCTAGCTATGTCGCCGCCATTTTGTGCTACAGTTAATATTAAAATGGCTGCACTGTGTAACCGCATATCAACATAACAATGCTATATCCATTTGAATATCTACTGCACGGAATCTGCTAAGCTTTCACAATGTTTTGTAAATCCCAAGTTCCAGTATTACTTTCACACAGCTGGGAAAAGGGCCTCGAATCATTGAAAACTAGCTTCAATTATACAAAGACTTTCCAACGAAGCATTCGTTCTTATCTTAGCCCACTCCCATTAGAAGGTTACCCTTAGCACCGTGACCTCTTCCGTGATTTGAAGTGGTCATGGTTCCTGGATTCTGTATGTTAAGCATTTCGCTTGGAAACGCTGTGAATGCAGATGTTAACCCCTTGGTTACTGGAGGTGCTAGAGTTCCAGACTGGCTAATGTTAATTCTGTGCAACTTTTGTGGCAGAGAGGGTCAGTCATTGAATTGACAAAGGCTCAGGGGAGCCACAATGTTGTCTCCATTTTTGTACTCCACAATAAAGTTTACCTGCTGAAAGAAACTACTGGGTGTGTGCTGTACTACTTCTTTGTTCCACTGGATTTGTCTGGATAGGGGCCCTCCCTGTTTTGTAGCTCCCTAGTGGGAGTGCTCCCTGAAAAATTGTATGTGCAAGTCCTCTAAAAATTCTACATTGACTGAGAGCGGTTGACTGATGTTCTCGGCCAATGAATGGGACTGTGGCGGTGTCCGGTTTCTGCAGAAGCTGGAAGCGCCTTTCTGGACCATGGGGGAGCGTTGGAGCTCAGCAGGAAACCAAGATAAAGGGGGGAGGGTGGTTTGCCTCATTACCGGGAAACTGGGTCTGGGTGCTTCTGACATTATAACCACTAAACCGGCTAGTCCTATGCTATTGAACTGACACAGTTTAATAATATATAGAGGATGCAACTGTACAAATGTTTTAATGTGTGTCTTTAACTTAAACAAAAAATGCTCTTGTCTCCATAGAAACTGTGCAAATGGAAGTCACCTATGGGAACCAGATGATCTCCAGTGACAAAACTTTTGCTTCGTAGCTCCAGCATCATCTGCAATGAGCGGAGGAGGGGAGCAACCAGATATCCTCAGCGTAGGAGTACTGGTTAAGGAGAGATGGAAGGTGGTAAGTAGAACAGCCATGTTATACTATATAACAAACTGATGGCGTGCAAATTGCAATAAAAAATCTAAAACATTGAGAACAATGCAGTGATATGGTTAAAAATCCTTAAAGGACCACTCTAGGCACCCAGACCACTTCAGCTTAATGAAGCGGTCTGGGTGCCAGGTCCCTCTAGGATTATCCCTTTTTTTTTTTATAAACCTAGCAGTTTCAGAGAAACTGCTATGTTTATAATAGGGTTAATCCAGCCTCCAAATCCTCTAGTGGCTGTCTCACTAACAGCCGCTAGAGGCGCTTGCGTGATTCTCACTGTGAAAATCACAGTGAGAGCACGCAAGCGTCCATAGGAAAGCATTGTAAATCCTTTCCTATGAGACCGGCTGAATGCGCGCGCAGCTATTGCCGCGCATGCGCATTCAGCCGAAAGGGAGGATCGGAGGCGGAGAGGAGGAGGAGAGCTCCCCGCCCGGCGCTGGAATACAGGTAAGTTTTAACCCCTTCCTCACCATCCAGCCCGGCAGGAGGGGGTCCCTGAGAGTGGGGGGCACCCTCAGGGAACTATAGTGCCAGGAAAACGAGTATGTTTTCCTGGCACTATAGTGGTCCTTTAATATGTTGGGAGTATATATAATACTCTTGTGTATATCATTTTGCAGACCTGGTGTGAAAGTCTGCTCAATAGTACAGTGTGAGTCATAACATAAAAACTAGCATTTATGGCTGCGTTCAACTTGGCATAATATTGTGCTGGAAACAGGCTTTGATCTGTCTGGAACCTCAAAAAACATCAGTTCTGTTTAAAATGCATGATGAGAATCCTGCCAATGTTTTTTAGATTTTGCTGTTAACCGATTCACAGTGATGATTGTGTGCTTTATTGAGAACAGAGAGGGGTAGATAACAAAATGACTTCAATGAAACAGCCGCTTCTGTTCATTGTATTTCAGAATTAGCCAGCTCTGATTTTGTATATTTGTATTCGCCCCTTCACAAGTGCAGACAATGTGGAGAATGTGATTATTTTCTCGTTCCGCTCATAAACACAGTGGCTCTTCACGGAGACTACACTGGTCCGGTTTTAGGTCAACATAGGGTTTGTCCTTTTGTGTGATGCATGGGTCAGACATCGTTACAGGCCTTTGCTCAGTCAGTCTGCTAATCATAGTACGTATTGTTCCATCTAGTACTCAGATGTTTATTGTTTCTGTTTTAGCTTCCTCCTAGCTTACATTTTCTGTTCAGTTGTTCAACAAGACATCCTGCAGCCTTAACTGCTCTTTAATTACCTATATTTTCAGGGTCACATCAGATCCCTAAAGCACTTTAGCTTGGGGAAAAACTTTCTGCGTGACTAGTGTGTCCTCCTTTTTTTTTTTTTTTTTTTTTTTCTTCTTTCATTTTGCAAAAAAATGCAGATTTCAATAGAAATTTGTACCTTCATAAATTAAACTGGTAACACAACCGTGGCCTTTCGAACAGACAGCCAATCCTATTAGCCGTCGCCATTTTGCTTGCGTGATGTTTTTCGATGCTGGTTATAGGAGGTAGTGGTGGGTGCCCTCCTGGGACTGGGATGACCCCCGCCAGTCTGAGGGGGGGGAGGGAGCGTGCAGAAATTCGCTTGAGTACCTGTATTTTAGCGTCCAGAGAGCGGCCGTCCCTCCGGCGCCATAAGTGCTTGTAAGCCGCACTGGGTGTCAACGTGGTTGCGCTGATCCAATCGTCATCAATTTTTGGTATCAATCTATTCCTCGTGGTCTCTGCTATGCAGTGTGCAGTATTTTGCGGTGTAAACTGCTGACTGGCATGATCTATGGAGAGTTCTGCCGCGTGGAGCTCATGAGGTATGCTGCCATTCAGCCCGTCAGTCAGGCTCCGCCCCTATTATTATTATTATTATTATTATTATATTATGTCTGTCTTCAAGTGACATGGTAGTGAGACAGCCTTCCTCATCTCCCATTGATTACATTACAGATCAACTAATCGATATTGATTTTCAGTTACAGCTATTTTCATAATCAATTTATTATTGACTTTATCAGTTAGTTGTTGCAGCTCTGCAATAATTAGTTGTGTTAAATAGCTCCACAAACAATTCACCTTATATTATGAGCAAAGTAAATTAAAAACAAATAACTGAATGCACACACTGCGTGTAGACATTGGGTTAACCATTCTCATTAATGCAGAACACTGCTCAGGGTCACAAGGTGGTGAAATTTGTTCTGTGACTTTCTTTACTGCTCCCAATAGCAACAAATTGCTAACAGAATGATAAATACATGCAAAATAGACGGGGACAAGAAAATTAAAATTTCTCTGTACATCCTGCAAGCTGCGTTCCATTTATCTGCTGTAGACGGAGTCTGTCGGCATTGCGTGGGAGATGTATCTGGGGACACATTCAATTCTATAGAGCATTCAGTGAGAGGTGTAAGATGTAACCTGCTTTATTGGAGCTTTTACCACGGTTTCAATGTCTAGAAACCTTTGTGCTGTAGGTGGAATATTACAAGTTGAGGCTTTCTGGCTTATATTTTAAATAAGATGTGATTAGTGGACTCTCACAATCAGCAATGTGAAATTTAGAGATGTAAATGGGCTGTCGGGGCAATAGGATCACTGTTGGCATTCAGTGGTTATGGTGCAAAGAGTGGCAAAGCTTGATAACCTACCTGGGTCCCGCTAGGCACCCATGGCAGCAGCCCCCCACATGAAAATCTGGTTCGCTCCGTTTAGCTAAGCAGGTCCGTGCCGGACCACGCACATTGACTGAGTGCATCAGCTGAGTGCTTTCAGCTAATGAGTGCACCCTGTTTCAGCAGTGCACAAATCCAGCTTCTTCTGCAGGAGAAGACCAAATGGGGCTCAGGTGCCCTGGGGACCCAAGTAAGGTATAAAAATAACAAGCAGGAATTATTCTGGGATGGTTCAAGGCCACTCCTGACTCCATAATCACAGCAGCAGGCTGTGGTACATTTCCTTTGCTGTCTAGAAGAGTACAGGAACAGTGTCATTGCCCTCTGTTCGAAGGCCGATGTTCCAGCAATCAACCCACCATTTCAGCATCATTATAGAGGATTGTACTGATTGGGAAGCGTCCCCAAACAAGGTCAATCAAAAGAGAATGCAGGTGGGATCAGAGGTAGGTGTTGAATCATAACACCCACCTCTAGTCCTGCCTGCAATCTCCTTTTCAGACCTGGCAGAGCTGGGGCAAAGGTAACTCCGATCTATTCTTCAAAATCTTTCAAACCGATATTTAGAGTGGTCAGTTGACTCTCTCGGCCAATAAGCTAGCCCTGCAGTATGGTTAGTAGCGCAAATTGTGACCAAGCAGGGGTAAACCACAACATGGACCGTACAGTTATATTTTGAGATGATATTATCTGCCTGTAGATATCTCTTAAGATCCCGTTGAGATCTGAAATACTTCACCTAATGGCCTTATTGTGTCGCAGTGGCCAACTCTGCTAAGTTGCAATACTTGTGCAGATTAAATTCATCCTCTGTAACTTGAATTTTAGTGCAATTTTTATTGCACTCTGTCCTGAGGCACTTTGGCTCTTCAGGTGAAGATAATCTTTTAAGTGTTCTTTTAGGGGGGGGGGGGGGGGGGGGGAGAGAAACTTGCTGACCCTGACGGCTTTGAGAGAAGTGAAGGCTTAATTCCTTGTCTTCATCCACAAACTCGACCCAATGCTTGATTTAAATTTCCTATAATCTTGCTGTTTGATCTATAGCAGTCATTCTATCAGATTTAAATGTTCAGACATGACTATTGTGTTAACGCGCCCATCAAAGACCTCAGGCCAATGTACTTTTAATGGGGCATAAGTTTGTTGCTGAATATTTGTCAAGACTCTTTAAAAGTGAAAATCGTAACCTTTTTTTTTTTTTGTTCTCTTAACTATTCCTCATATTAACAGGCACTTCTCCTGTGGTTATAGGACCATGAGATTAAGTGAGAGGATCAGCTTTCATAAGGAAATAATTTTACCGTGACCTTTAGAAAGCCATTCTCTGACAAAGCTTGGTTTACTGATTTTCCCGATCAAGCATCTATGACCTGTCTTGTTCTGTTCTCATAAAGATCATCATTTATTCCGGCAATGGTGTTTGGCTGATTACTTGTAATAGAATATGTTGGAACGTTATAAATTAATAATGTCATAGTAGGTCTGAGTCAGACGGAATTGTGTCTTTGAATCATACAATACATTTATACATGTGTGTCATAAAACGGTCAGCCAAACCTATTTTGACACTTTTTATTTAAATCATGTTTCCAACAGGAGAAGTAGGATACAGTTTGTTTTTGTTTTGGTGCCATGTGAAATCATATTACTTTATTTATTATAAATAAAATAAGATATTAAATAATATGCTTAAATAAGCACACATGAACCTTTATTCATTAACTCATCCTGATTTTTGGAATACCTGATTTTCTTATAATTTTCAGCTATTTTGGTATTCAGGTCACATGTTAGTCGGTACGTTATCTGGTTCAGGGTGAAGGCCTATTCATTTTTACATTGTTTCAGAAAATGCACTTCCTGTGAAGAGAGATCTAATATTTATACTTCCCTTTTGCACAGTCTGTTGAATTTTGAATGTATTTTCTCCTGCACTGCATTTAGCTTGCTAGACTTTGTTGGAGCCTCTGGTGTTTGATTAGTTCAATTTACAGAGCACGAGATAAAAACATCTAAAGCGTGTTAACATCTGATTGAAAATTAAAAAAAATTCCCCACGTAGGCTGTGCCAGTCCCAGGGCAGGTGTGGCTTCATGATTTATACATCAGAACTGCTTCATTAAGCCCAAGCTGTTTTTGTGACTATAGTGTCCCTTTAATAGTCCATACATTGTTCTCGGTCTCTTGTCTGTAGATTATAACATTCTTGTTCTGTACTGGACTAGAGTAAGGTTTTATGTAAACTGTGTCCTTTTTTTTCCCCCTCTTAATTGACTTCTATTTCTTTACAGCTGAGGAAAATAGGGGGTGGTGGCTTTGGCGAAATCTACGATGCGCTGGATTTGCTGGCGAGAGAGAACGTAGCGCTGAAAGTAGAATCTGCTCAGCAGCCAAAGCAAGTTCTCAAAATGGAGGTTGCTGTTCTGAAGAAACTGCAAGGTAAATCGCCAATAACCAATGTTCTAGTATTATTGTAAGTTGTTCCCATTGTAGTTAACCTTATGGTTTATCTAAAACTATTCATTTAGCTGCGATTTCTTTCTTATCATTAGAAATATACGGCGATAGCTATTTTACCACGGAACATGTTGGGGTAACCAATTTTAAATAGTGTTGAATTTTTATCTGAAGACAAATCTTTTTTTATCTCTTATATATGTAAGTAAAAGTGTGTCTTGTACAATAGGCCAATACTACTTAACTATGTTGCTTGGTTATATGTAATTACAAAAATCAGTGTTGTTTTATAATTCTCATTGGCTCCTTTAGCTTGTTTACTACCCAAATAATACAATCTCTGAGTTGCAATACTTGTGCAGATGATATTCCTCCTCTGTAACTTGAATTCTAGTGCAGTTATGTATTTTTTTTAGAAGAGCTGCATTGGACTTAAATGGACATTCTAAGTATCCGAGCCAATACATTGAAATGTATTGGTTTGGTGCATAGATGCTACGCCTCGTTAAGAGCCTCATCGCCCTTAAGAGGTTTGCTTTCCAAATGCCTTCATAATGGCCTTATCACACCCTGCATTATAATGTGTTAGTACCTCTCTTTGAGGATTGTAGGATCATGAGAACTGTTAGAAATGTGCCATGTGCCCTCCAGGCTTTAATATGAGATGCTTTGGATTTGATAGAAGTCATCATTACTGAAGAACTCACAGGATCGTTATATCACGAGAACCACTACAGCGCACTGTAGTGGTTATAGTGCATGAGGTGCCCTGGCGCCACCCCCCAGTGTTGGCAGTCCTTCTTGTATTGCATCTGTCTGTCACTGATCCCTGCCTCTCTGCAACCGGAAATAAGAGCTGGAAAATCTTGCCCATTGGCTGAAAACTTTTTATTTATTAGTATTTGTAGTCCTGGCATTAGTTAAAAATTGGAGTGGATTGGGATGTGAGGCTTCTAGAGCATTCTGGATGTTGTTTGGGGGAAATGGAATGGTATTGCTAGCAGTGGATTGATCTCAGACAGTGACCGAAGCCCCACACCTTCAGGCTTAGCTCAGATAAGAGAGATTTTGGTTGCAGAGAGGCAGGCGAATCTGCAGCACCCGATAATTTTCATTAGTTATATCTGCTATTTGCGTCCGTTCTAAAATATAGCAAACAACCCCATCATGCAACAAGAACACAATACATAGAATATACCAGGAATTGGCAACCGTGGGCACTACAGAGGTTTTGGACTACATCTCCCCTGATGCTTTGCCAGCATTATGGCATCATGGGAGATGTAGTCCACAACATCTGGAGTGCCCTGGAATATATTATGCTAATACTCGTTCTTCATGATGGTGCAGAATATCACAATGCTATTTTTTTTGTTTTGTTTTTTTAAATTGAAGTTCATTTTTAAAAATTATTCTGTGACTCATTCCTTCTAGTTTCATTTTTATAGCTGCACATTAAGATCAATCTTTAATATGATTTTAAAAAAGCATTATGCACAGTCTGTACAAAAGCTAAAAATGTTCCTTATAGACGTAATTCCATACAGTATTTATCTTTACCAGCGGTCTATTTTTAGGCAGATGGTCATTCTTTGTTGGGTCACAATGTCTCCTAGGGATTTAGTTCCTCTTGAAATGCATTACTTTGGCAGATTATTGATTACCGTAATTTGGGCAGTGATTGCTAGTATGTGCTGTACTCATTGCTTCTGTTCATTTTTTTTTTTATGGCTCGTCTTTGGAGCTGTAATTTACAGAACGTCATAATTGGAGGGGAAGGAAGAATCACCTTTAAAATTGTTGATGACCTAATGTTTGTGCAGATTAATACATGTCATGGATTTTTTTGGGTGGTTTTTTTTTTTAGAATTAATTTTAAATTGAGCAATTTATAGAAAAAAACAAGCTTTTGTTTTGAGCGAAGCCTACCTGAGAGGCTTTATATCAAAAGAAAGCGAGCAGTACGATTATAAACGGTTTAAAATCCATTCAATACACATTGCGGGTATGAGTAAAGTTGATATATT
This sequence comes from Pelobates fuscus, assembly GCF_036172605.1. Classification (NCBI taxonomy): domain Eukaryota; kingdom Metazoa; phylum Chordata; class Amphibia; order Anura; family Pelobatidae; genus Pelobates; species Pelobates fuscus. Next base: position 20,103,756 of record NC_086329.1, on the reverse strand, counting down.
CTGATGCAAAACATTTTATTCATAACACCTGATGCATTTTTGTGCAAGGAATGCAGAAATGGTTTGCACAATAGCCCCACATCGCTTGAAAAGAGGGATACGCTAGAAGGAAAAAAATGTGCAAAAATCCCAGCACAGCAAGGGTTTCTGGTAAGGGAAAGTACATACATTCCATAGGATTTCTATGCCATAATGTTGGGCAGAATGTGCACATGTACACTAAACCACTGGCAGCTACTCATTCACAAGAATCGCTTAAAGGAACACTATAGTGTCAGGAACACAAACATTTATTCCGGACCCTGTAGTGTTTTCAAACCACCATCTAGCTCCCCTGGCCCCCTCTTGCCTCTCTACATATAGAAAAATCTTACTTGTATTCAGGTCTCTAGCTCCTGGCTCTGCCCCTGTCTGCCTATGAACTGCCCTTGTCTGCTGACATCATCAGAATTGGTGGTCTGAGACAATCACAGTACTTCCCTATAGGATTGGCTGAGACTGTCAAGGAGACAGATCAGGGGCAGAGCCAGCATGATTAAAACACAGCCCTGGCCAATCAGCATCTCCTCATAGAGATGAATTGAATCAATGTATCTCTATGAGGAAAGTTTAGTGTCTGCATGCAGAGGGTGGAGACCCTGAATGGCACCACTGCACACTAGTCAGCACTGCCCAAGGAAGCACCTCTAGCAGCCATCTAAGTAGTGGCCAGTGGAGGTATCCCTAGGCTGTAATGCAGACACTGCATTTTCTCTGAAAAGACAGTGTTTACAGCAAAAAGCCTGAACGTAATGATTCTACTCACCAGAACAAATGCAATAAGCTGTAGTTTTTCTGGGGACTATAGTGTCCCTTTCAGTAAATGTAAAACCCTTGATGGCTCCTGTCAAGTTGCATAAGTGCCACTCATTATTTATTTATTTTATCCATATGTCCAAACGGCAGCCGTAACAGATGGATAGTTACCCTTTCCTCTTTCACAGGACAAATGTACAGAAAAGGATAAAAACTAAAATACAATCCCCATCTCCAGACTCCTCCAATTCTAGCCATATACAAGGGCAGCAACACGCTGATATGCCCGGTTTCTCCCATGTCAGTCCTTGGGTAGTTATAGTCTTACTCAGATAGCCAAGTAATATGTGTAATACTCGCATGGGTTGCTCTGTTTTTCCAATAGTGGATGTGAAATGCACCTGTGGGCACTATTTCAATTTGGTGATTTTGTCCTTATTTCAACTATTTAATCCAGTAAATCTGTGTGTTTCACCATTTTGCTGTGTACGCAATGAGGCAACTACAGTATAGTATGGTTTTTGGTACACGAGTTCCTTATAACTGCTTTGTCCAGATAGGAATACACAAGAACAGTTAAATCAACTATATTGAAGAAGAATTAAATTAAGTTGGCTTTACTTAAAACACATCTGTCAGTTTTGGGGGTCTTTGCATATTTTGCATAGACTCCTGTAGGTGACATCTCCATAAGCCGTGGGGATGAATGAACCTCTTTAAATTACATCTTGCAAAGATCAAGGTGATGCCTTACTCCCACAGTCGTCAATTGTGACGGCTGCTGGGATTGGACAAATGTTGATGATGAAGCTCTGCCTTTTGTCAACTTTAGACCCATTAGACAAAGTGGTCGCCACTTTGTCTTATTGAATCTTTGAATTGCATCGGATTTTCAATGAAATTCTAACACAGCCGGCATTAACTTTATGAGTTACTTAGAAGAGACAGAGCCACTCCTAAGCGCTTGTTGATTACCAGTGCTTCATCATGCTATAGCCGCTAAAAGGCCGCATGTAAATAGCCCCACCGGAGTTCCAGTTCAGCAAAAAATGTAAAAAAAAAATGAAATCTCTTGAGGCCTTTACACATACATCAATATGTACTTGCCTTAATGTTCCTATAAGCCTATTTCCACTGAGAAGGAGCTGTATTCTATATATGCTTGTCTGAGCGTTGCAGAATGACTGGATTCTGTATAGAGGTTGTGAAATTCCATCTCTTTGTGAAACGCAGGCAGTGGAGAACAATCACAACATGTATGTTCATTGCCCTTCTAGTTGTAGCACACACAGAGCAAACACCGTATTCCATGCGCAAGGATTTATTTTCTGTTTTGGAGCAAAATCTAAATACCTGGTGAACTCCAACACATGTACAGCCTACATGTGAGCGTCTGTCATTTTCAAACTCCCTCTTCGCCTAGTGGGCCTTTTCCAACATAGCACAATAAAACGAGCACTCTTTAAACTCTTAAAAAATGATGTGTTTTGCGGACTTATTTAAATAAACTGTGTGCCATGTATAGAAGTTGCCCTCCCTCACTTCACACGTAAGGATGACTTCCATCAGCTTTCTAGTGTATTTAAAAATCTGGTATATAATACACAAACTATTTTATTATATTATATAATCAGCATGATAATCAATATTTATCTTTCCCATCCTCCTCTTTGTCCACCAGTGTTGCAGATTGCTACTTGAAAATTAAATTTTTTAGACCTTTTCAAAACATTTTTTTTTATATTGTTAGCTATAGTTAATAAGTAAACATAGTATTAAAACCCTGAGAAGTAACAATGCCCCATTCTAATAAGCTTTCTTTCAATGCAGTTACTTTATCATAGGCAGGTGAAAACATAAGAATAGTGTCAACAAGTTTATGTGATATATGTCAAGAGTTTTGCAACATTAAAATATATAAAACGAAAACAAGTCAAGCCACTGGAGTGGCAGGAAAGGACCGTATGAGAAGATGCCTAGAATCCTTCAAGAAAGCATAGCCTCATGGCATACAGAGATTCCTCATCAGCTCAGGCCATTTTTAGATAAAAGTCATCCAACTCCTGTTTCTGGGAGACCACTCTCTTGTCGAGACCAGGGCCCCTCAAATAGATTTGGGGGGCTGGGTGCATCACTACAATTCCTATGGTGAAGTCGCCCCAGTACCGGCACTCTGGGACCAACAAACTGCTCCTTTCCTGTGACTGAGTCTGGATCAAAGTGGGAAACATAAGCAACAGCGTGAAGGCTGCCACAGGCCCACGACCTAGGTAAGTTGCGGAGGTACACCGGTATGTGTCAAATCTGGCATTCTGCATTGGGAGAGCTAGGGACCCGGAAATTCCAATAGCCCTCTGTTCTAGCTTTGCCAGAATCTGGTGCAGATGTCCTGAAAGGCACTGAGTAAAGAGCCCGTCTGTAAAAGTAAAAGCAAGGTAACAGTTGCCATCTTGGATCTGCTAACAGCACTAAGCAGGCCAAACAGTAGCCAGTGTAACTGTTCCAGGTGGGCCTGGATTAACTCCCACCGGTCCTGGAGGGGAGGAGAGGGAGTAGTGTAACTCTTGATGGAGACACAAGCTAATTCAGAATGCAGAAGATCAGTCACAGGTAGGTCTCCATAAGATTTGGACTGCAGTAAGATTTTAAAAAGTGCTTCTTAAGTGGTATAAACCTGTGCAGTAGGATGTCTCCGGTTATATAAGACTATCTAAGAGTCAATTAGATCTATCAGGCCATTCGTAGCAGTAAAAAACAGTATTGAACAAGAAGAGCTGTGACCCTTTGCTTCCACTCTGCATGGTTTCCGAGTCCCCCTTACACCCCCAGTATTATGTATTTTAATGTTCCCTCTGCCTGATCTGTACTGCCAGCGTTTTATCTCTGCATAAATGAGTATTGGGTAAAGGAGCCTGCGTCATCTCAGGCTGGGAACGGCTGCAGAATAATAATTCTCTGAGCTTTGCTACGTCGAGCTTGTAATACTGGGGATCTGCAAAGACTGAGAGATATTAAAAAAAACCTTATAACAGGGAATGTTTTGCCAATCTATCCACGCACAGTATATTCTATCCTGAAATACATATTCTACAAATGATTTCAGTAAATCTTGGTGAAAGAATGTTTTTCGATTTGTTGCCTTGCCATAAAATGTTTCTATATATTTAGAGACTGTCCGTTCACATGTCCCGGTGTCACAGCTAAACTGTGTGTTTAAGGTACAGTCAACTCAACTAGTTTCTAAAGGGAATTCTATTGCTGAAAAAATAAACTACTGTTTAATCCGTTTCCAGGTTGCTACATGACATTTCATTTACTGGTAATACATCGTCTGTGAACCTGCTAGTTTTTTGTTTTTAGTTTATTTAATTTACTCACATTTTGACCTACCTTTTTCCCCAAAATAACTTGGTGCTCAGTGTTTAAGGGATAACTCCCGTGTCTACTAATCAGGGTTTCCTGTTATTTTAATCTACCTGATTTTGTCAATTTCCAGGTCGATTTTCCAGGAAAGACTTGGGTACATATTTTCCTTTTTTATTTTTTTGGCTTTATTTGTGTTTTTTTTCATTGCCCTTGATGTCACTTTGCTCCAGAGCAGACTGCAGTAACATGTCTTGAGTCACGCAGCTCCTGAACACCAGAGCACCAATAAAACACAAGACGTATTACATCTTGGTTCTCATTCTCAATACGCGACAGGAATTCTGATGACTCATGTGACGTGTTACCTGCGTAAAGACTCCCCCCCCCCCCCCTCTCTCTCTCTCTCTCTCTCTCTCTCTCTCTCTCTCTCTCTCTCTCTCTCAATCCCTCCTTGGCTTTTTTCTTCTCGTCTCGACCTGGAGCACAGTTTGAGAAAGACTGTCAAGTTGTGGCACAGATTACAAATACGTACCTATCCTCTTTAACCCCTTGTTGGCAAGTGACAAACCGCACTGCATTTTCTCCTTAATAAAAGCTATTGCGTTTTTACTTTCTTTATGTTAAAGATTTTAGGCCCTCCTCTGTTTTATTAGTTACTTCTGAGTAAACAAATAGCTGTTTACCCAACATAGCTGCGACACAGTTCTTCTCTTTTTGCATAATGTCTCTACACCATTTCCCAAATGCGTACAACAGCTCGGTATCTGGGGAACTCACTATTTGTGGAACGCTGGTTAAGCTACACTGGGTTCTTCTCAAACCACACACAGTGCATGCCTAGGGCATTGCATTTCTGCCCATGCTTATCTGGCTGAACTCGCCGGTTTTTTTTTTGTTTTGTTTTTTTTTCTGGCATAATTTTTTTTTTCTTTATTTTTGAGTGCATAGAGAAAAAAGCAGTAACAAATGCGTTTGTTATGCCCCAACAGCATGTACTCACGATTTAACATCGGTAAACTAAGGCATGGCATGGAAAAACATTGTACATATTTTTTTTTATAGTATGATATGAAGGCTAGTTGTGACTAAGTTGATAGGAGAAAATGCAAGGAGCAACTTACTATGCAAGTTTTTGAGCTTGATACACAGGTTAAACATGTTTGATTTTATGTCTAGTTTGATGCCTGTCTGGCGCAGCTGTCTCAGCACTAACAAGCTATAGACTGCCATATGCAAGAAAATCTTAATAGATTAATCAGTGTTCCTCCAGTGTGTACATATTAGATGCATCGCTTTCTGTAGATAGACATGACCCTTACATGGGCTAGCCTGTTAATGACACAGAGTATGTGGGTGTCTGACGCTATCCTAATCAAACAGGAGTATGCATGTAAATTGTATCTTGACAGTTAAGCTAGGTCTAAGTGAGTCACTTTAATAATATTAACGTCAGCTTGTGAGAGTCTGTTATGTCCAGGAGTCCTCCACCTTAAGTGTGGCTAAAATGTCTACAGTACCGGCGGGGACACATGAGGGTGCAATCCGGCTGATCGGGTCGACTCCTTTCCTCACCCGATGCCCTGTCTATGGGGCGGTCGTTGGTCCTGTTGGAGCCGACAGGTTTCCAGCTGCGATCTGCTGTCTGTGGGAGTGGAAGGCTGTTCTGCCGCTGGGTGCCGGTCGTTGGATGCTAGGACCGCAGAGTGACAGGGAGGACGGGTCCTGTTCTGTGGCTTGAGGTTGTGTGTTTCGAGGGGCCCGGCACTGTTTCCCGCCTTTTTGAATGTCGACTCCGTTCCAGTCTGGAGGCTGCTTTGGATTTGTGAGGGGGATTCCTCTGCAGGTTGCACTGGTTGGCTGGGCGGATCCAGGCTGCCACCTCTCTCATCTCCAGCCTGTAAAGCTGTCTCTAGGCCTTGAGCTTTGCCCATAGGTAGGTGCGCAGTCGGTCGATGAACTTCAGTTCGTGCTTGGGTGGTTTAGTGAGTGTCTGTTTGGTCCTAAGCTGCTTCTGTGCCGCCATCTTGGCTGGGCCCTGTAGGTCTCGTTTGGTTGAAAGTTTTGTCGTCCTAATGCAGAGTCTGCCAGCTTGTTGGTCGCTTGATTGATAGATTGTGCCGGGATATCCCTCACTGGCAAGGGGTCTTGAGCGTTGCAGCGTGGCGGGGAAGTCGTCCGCCTCTCCCACGCCTGCACTAGCTGGTAGGCCGCAACTCTGTTTCTGCTTCAGAGTGCTTCTCCGAGCCCGGTGGTCCAGCCAATCAAGTCCCGGGGTGCCATCGCTGCTCTGCTGTGCCAGATTAGTGAACTCAGTGTGATTTATTAAGTTTAAGTCGCTTGTTTGCAGGTTTTCACACGGAGCTCTAGTTTAGTGCGACCAGTCTGCTCTTCTGGCATAATTTAATCACTACACACGTCTTTTCTGACCGCACTGTCATCCCATGCCAGTATTGATAGAAACCTATATGTTCACAGTGTACACAATAGAAATCTATTTTCTATGGGAAATTTGTCAATTAGTTTAAAGCAAAAAGGTGGTATAACGGAACAAAGTTAAATGCATGGATGTACAATAACAGTAGCATAGGCCATTTTTATTTAACCCTGTGCTTATGTATTCCATTCCTATCCACCCGCACCCCTCTCCATCCCACCTTCCAGGCAGCATGCCCATCCGAGACCGCATCCCCCTCCCTCTTTTTTATAAGAAAAAAAAAAATACACCTCCCCAGTATTAACATTCGCACTGACACCTTCCTTTGCCAATTTCGTTCATCTCATACCAGTTTCATCCCTCCCAATGTTGAAAGGTATAGCTTTATTGGTGAGCTATGAATTTTAAAAGTGAATTTCAAAGTGTTCTGCATCATTCAATTTAAAAGTTATTTCCTTACTCAACTGTTGGGCAAAGCTGCTTGGAAAATTGTGATCGTTTAACACCGTATCTCTTCTAAGTTGTGAACTTGTTCAAAATAGAGTCCGAAGATCGGATCTCCACACAGTCAGATAAAAATCGGGGGGTAAAGTCAAGATATGAGCACAGGCCAAATATTTCTTTTTTTCATACCTTGTTTTCATTTTTCTTGTAGGAAAAGACCATGTTTGCCGATTTGTAGGATGTGGGAGGAATGACCGGTTTAACTATGTTGTTATGCAGCTACAGGTTAGTGTTCTCAAAATGAAGGAAATATTGTGTTTTTAAGGTCTTTCCATTTGCGACATTGTAAAACACAAGGTGACTTCCGTCCGACCTTCACCTAGGCTGCATTGTATCAAATAAAATTCTAACTGTGAGGTTGCCCAAAGCCAGCCTCCCTTTGACTAAAAGGCACGTACACTCGTGAAGAAATACTTCCTTATCGGTCACATTTCTAAGTCTGCACATATTCATTCTAGAAGTGGCTGGGAATTTTAGAAAGTTGGTCTCACGAGAATAAGCCAGCATCGTAGACCGTGCCAGGGAATGGACACTTTCATTGTGGGAAAAGAAAGGCATTTCATCAAAAATGTCAATATATTACTCTATATGAATAGGAATAACACTCCAAGACTTTAAAAAAAACTAACAAAAAAACAGATCTTGTTGTTCCTTCGTGAAATTACCAATGATGAATCTCCTAAGACTCCGTTATAATATGTACCTGCAGCAGAAACACTGAATTACTATTCTTTACCTGTAAAATCCTACTCTGAGTTTTGGCCCACTCTTAATTTCACAAAGTTTTTTTATTCATTTTTTTATAAATCTGTATTTGCAATTATTTTTTTTCTTCATTTTATACAGCGGTAACTTTTTCCGCAGCACTTTACAATATTACAAAAGGGGGAAACTTAACAATAAATGAGATAATTACAAAATGTTACAGGAACAATAGGTGATGACCCTGCTCAAACAATCTTAGTCTAGGGGCAATTGTTTGATTTCCATGAGAGCCGCCTTTTTTTTTTTTTATTGGCAGTTTATAAGGTACAGGCAGTCGGTTTACATTGGTGTTTCATACAGTTATTTCTTCACATCATTGACTTAAACCATTATCAACATACATTACAGTGTCTACTGTGTTAGGCCTACGTCATTGATTTGTCTTTTCTAAAGTTGCGTATGCCGCAGTGTTACCAGGCCATTTGACTTCATCAGATGCGTATGACTTGCGATTTACTTTCAACTGTACAAGTTAGGTTATGCTTGCTAGCAGTCTATCATTGTTTACAATGTTGTTTTATTACAATGCTGAGCCGTGGATCTGTCAACTGATTCACGTAACATTTCTATAAATCGCATCACTGGTACCTTGTTGCATTTATCCATCATAGTGTTCTAAGCTGGGCTGTTGGGAGAGCCGACTTTCTTTATTTTTGCTGTGCAAAAGTTTAACAGGCAGGCTTGGCATGTCACAACAGTGAATACAGACTTTACAATAAGCATAAGACTGTGGTATGCGATAGTACTGCACATAGTTTTTTTTTTATAAACATAAACAGATTGAAGCATATAGTGTCGCTTAACAAGAAAACAGTAGGGTTGTTTGAGTCATACTATATGGATTGACATTAGAGCTTTGCCTTTAGATTAATAACATGTTTGGGACTAAAGGTTGAACGTGAGGGATGGCCCAGGGAAACACACACATAGGTTAGAGCCGACTTTTTTTTATGTATTTTTTGAAGATCAAAAGGTTAAACAATAAAGACAATTTTCACATCCTTCTTTGCTCATATTCACCAAGAGTGCCAATATTATAGGAGGTCACTGTATATATAGAGAGATATGAAAAGTTATAAGCATTTTATTTCAACAGAAATTCTAAATATACAGCTACATTTTGGGCATAGCAATCTTAAACGTATGCGATAAATGTTAAGTGCTGTAGTAATTTAAGGCAAGATTATAACCAGTATGACTCTATAATCATGATGGCAAAACAAATGCTGTTTTTGTCTTGTTAGGGCCGCAATTTGGCAGATCTTCGCCGCAGCCAATCACGAGGTACTTTCTCAATCAGCACCATGCTGAGGCTTGGCCGACAAATCCTGGAGTCGATTGAGAGCATTCATTCAGTGGGATTTTTACACCGAGATATTAAACCGGTGAGTAAAAAAAGGGGGCATTTCTGGAACAGCGATTCTTTTATTTGCACATGTGATGATGTGTTCCATTGTAAGAATTTTATTTCTGTATGACAGGGATCATTACTGCTGCGAGACATCTTGTGTTAGAGAGCTATTTGTGTATGTATTTGGTACCATTTAAATGTACAGTAATGCACTCTAAAAAGCATCACATGTCAAAGTGTATAACTTTTAACTCCTTAGAGAGGTTTTGTATTTTCCTTTTCCTTTTTTATTTTTTTCTCTTTTTTTTTTTTTTGTCTATGATTTTTCTGTTAAACATTCAAAAGTTTTCAAGTCAAAATCTCAATTTTATTCCCCCCTCTTCCAGTCCAACTTTGCTATGGGACGTTTCCCAAGCACCTGTCGGAAGTGCTTTATGCTGGATTTTGGGCTGGCGCGTCAGTTTACAAACTCATGTGGAGACGTACGACCGGTAAGTTAATAGAATGTTAATATTACAGTAGCACCGTCACTGTTGTATCTCTTTACTTTCAATTATTATTTATTAATTAAAAGAAAAATGGAAAAGGTGTAGAGCAAAAATAAGGTTCCGTTTCCATCGCAAACCTTATTTTACCCACAGTCCATCACTCAAAAGTAATTAATTGATTCATTTAGTTATACTGTCCTGGTTGTCCTCTTGTGCGGTTTGGCTCCGTCTTCAGAAAAAAATAATTGGTGATGTGTTCTGATCTCTGTGTGAAGTCACACACCCATAGAGGAGCATTGTAAATGGGATGATTCAAATTTGAGGTTGCCCTGATATTGAGATCTCAATAAAGAAAACCTAATAACTATAAATCAAATCAAAGCATGTGGCAAAGAGGGAAGTATAATACCTAAAATACAAAGGGCATATGTAAGGGAAAACCCAGAAGGACAAAAATTACCGTACCGTTAGAAGACCATAAAATGAAAAACCTATTGGACTGTAACTCATGGAACAGCCCTTCCCATCTTTTATATCAATTGCCCTAAACCAGGTGTGATGACTATCCTTTGGCTAGCCATGCCTGTTACTGATTGTACAAATTCACGTATGGTGTGGCCCTGTTACACAAGACTTAGTTCACTTGTGTAGCCTCCCAACAAGATGAGAACTCAAAGAAATGCTGGGATACATAATTATTGGAGTTCTTACCCCGTGTTGTTTGGTGGTCCTTCCCTTGATTGGAGTTTTAATCAGGCAGGCAAACTGAAGGTGTGATGGGAGAGAAAAAGTGGACCGATCTACAAGGACCACATAAAGGCAGCCGAATGATTTCAAATTCAAGCTGTAATAATTACCAAAGAATATAAATTCGCTCCGTGGCAGCCTTGGTATCCTGCAGAGTAAGCAAACCATCAGAAAAGCCAACCAGTGCTAATGCAGTAGCTCTGCCAGACAACTCAGACCTAGGATAGGCAAACTCCAGATGTTGCGGACTACATCTCCCATAATGCTCTTACAGTCATAACAAATCAGGTGAGATGTAGTCCATAACATCTGGAGTGTGAAAAGTTGCCTATCCCTTGCCTTGAGTATAGATGTCTGTTGTGTGTTTGTGCGTTTTAAAAAATGTTATTTTGTTTTTTTTTATTTCCTCAAGTTTGCACCAAACGCTTTATCTCCCAAATGAATCATAAAGAAAAGCACTAATACAGGCAACCCAAAAGATAGAATTCCAGATGCCTGATTGACAGCCTGGGAGGGTGGAGCTACAGGTAGAAAAAATATGCACACAGGTTTCTCAAAAACTAGACATATTTCAAACAGAACGCTGCAGGGACAGGGTCATTGCACCATTATTTCAGGAAGCCCAAGTAATTTTGCAGCTTAGAGTGACCCTTTAGATACGAATATTGATCTCCAGCTGCTTAACATACTGAACATTTGTCATGTTTGTTAAAGGACCACTCTAGTGCCAGGAAAGCATACTCGTTTTCCTGGCACTAGAGTGCCCTGAGGGTGCCCCCACCCTCAGGGACCCCCTCCCGCCCGGATCTGGAAAGGGGAAAGGGGTTAAATCTTACCTTTTTCCAGCGCTGGGCGGAGAGCTCTCCTCCTGCTCTCCTCCTCCGATCCGCCTCTTCTCCTCCCCGTCGGCTGAATGCGCACGCGCGGCAAGAGCTGCGCACGCATTCAGCCGGTCACATAGGAAAGCATTCATAATGCTTTCCTATGGACGCTTGCGTGCTCTCACTGTGATTTTCACAGTGAGAATCACGCAAGCGCCTCTAGTGGCTGTCAGTGAGACAGCCACTAGAGGATTAGGGGGAAGGCTTAACTAATTGATAAACATAGCAGTTTCTCTGAAACTGCTATGTTTATAAAACAATTAGTTAACCCTAGCTGGACCTGGCACCCAGACCACTTCATTAAGCTGAAGTGGTCTGGGTGCCTAGAGTGGTCCTTTAAATGGTAGGTGCAGATGTTTAAAGTATTTTTTTCTGTAGAGGTTTAACAAGTGTGATTTTTAGAAAAAGCACTTTAAAAGAAGTATGAAGAAACACAAGAAAGATTCTGTTGCACGGAACTACCTGCATGTCAACTACGCGTTCCAATTGCAGACCGATGTAAGCACACAATTCTGTTATTAACCCAGGCTGTCATAAGGGGAGGAGAGGGAGGATAATAGAACACAGATACATAGATCAGCAGACACACATTTGTTGTTTTATGTCTGTATGTATAAGTGAGTGACAGGCTAGCTGTGTATACATGTCTGTGTGGGAGTCATTTTCTTATTGTATGTGTGAGTGCTTGATATTGTATGACTCTGTGGGTGGGTGTTATTGTATGATTTTGTGTGTGGGTGGGTGTTATTGTATGATTTTGTGTGTGTGAGTGCTTGATATTTTATGATTCTGTGTGTGTGAGTGCTTGATATTGTATGGTTGTGTGAGTGTGTGTGAGTGCTTGATATTGTATGGTTCTGTGTGTGTGTGAGTGCTTGATATTGTATGGTTCTGTGTGTGTGTGTGTGTGTGTGAGTGCTTGATATTGTATGATTTTTGTGTGTGTTTGTGTGTGAGTGCTTGATATTGTATGGTTGTGTTTGTGTGTGTGCTTGATATTGTATGGTTGTGTGTGTGTGTGACTGAGTGCTTGATATTGTATGGTTCTGTGTGTGTGTGTGTGTGTGAGTGCTTGATATTGTATGATTTTTGTGTGTGAGTGCTTGATGTTGTATGGTTGTGTCTGTGTGTGTGTGTGCTTGATATTGTATGGTTCTGTGTGTGAGTGCTTGATATTGTATGATTTTGTGTTTGTGTGAGTGCTGGATATTGTATATTCTGTGTGTCTACTGCTAACAGAATATTTATGTCTAACTCCTAAAGTCAAGGTAAAGTTAAGGGATAGTAGCAGAGCAATTGTGATACAAAACATGTTATCAGGGCTATTTATTAAAGTGAGAATTGTTGTGAATTTCAAATTTAAGGCCAACGGTCAGAATAGATAATTTAGCTTTTTTACATGTGATATTGACATTTAATTCCTGACAATTCTCCATCCATTTAATACCCCTGCTTGTGTTGAATTAATTTAATAAATGAACGTTTTGTAGTGACCATGGTTGTTGCTTAGAAGTATCTGATCTGTCCCAAATTTCAAGCAATCTATGCAGCCACTCAATCCTCCAGAGAAAATGATCTGACCACGGGGCTAATGCTTAGTTGCATTGAAGGCAAATGATTACCCATTGGTTAAAGCATGTTTTATAAAGAATAATAACTAATACGTGGAGGACAGAAAAGGAAAAACATATATAGATAAACAAGCCTCCTTTTTGTCAGCAAGCATGCTGATGTCTTCTTGTTGAATCTGATTTGGGGCGAGAAGTGTGTGCCCGGGCAGAAAGCCACACTCCTCCAATCATATTCTCTCTATGAGAAGCATTGATTGAAGAACTATCTGACTCCGTTATTGCAGTGGAAGCACCCTCTAGTGGCTGCCAGAAAAACAGCAATTAGTGGTGTCTAGCCCTGCAGTGAAAACATTGCTATATCTTACATTGCAGGACTAAAACTACCTGGCCACTGCACCCCGACCACTTCATTGAGATGAATTGGTCTTTGAAATATTTCTGTTTAAAATGACAGCTGCGCGGAGATAGCAGAATATGATGGCTGTGTTTGTATCTCCGTGAAATGTTTTCCGTTTTGAATCTTGTTGCCCTGTAGACGGCACTGGCCTTACTCTAACCATGCTAATCTTATTTGAAGAGAGAATGAGAATTTGATTTGTTGCAGAACAGATTTGCATCAGATGCTGTTATAGATGTAACTGGATTTGCATTCATGCACCTGGCTTCCAGCTGCTGACTGGTTAATGACCTTCAAATCAAATTGAGGCAATGTTTCGGGAACAATATGGGCATGCAAAGCTCCGTCACTAATTAAACTGAGAAAATGTGAACGTGGCAAATTAATCTAGTTTTTTAGTTTAATTTGTAGTTAGTTGGAAGTCAAGATGCGCTCATGTTGGGTGCAATGTTTTTGTTACATACCCAAATTGTACCTGTTTCAATTTTTTTTTTTTTAATTCTTTATTTTTGAAGTGCAGATAATTACATACAACTTGTCACGCCCCAACAGCTTGTGACAGGAGACAAAATACACCGCTTGTAAGCAGTAAGGCAGTGAGAAAACATGCACACAATTTTTTACAGTTACAAAGACAATAGTAGGTACATGCTTGGTATCACTATTATAGAGTTAGATCATAATGTAGGTTCTTAGGGTATTCAAATCTATCTAGACTCAATAGCAATTGTAAATGATTATTTATAGCTTACTTCAACACATTATAGGACCACTGGGGGGGACGCACTTTCAGGCTATCTTTGGTAGAAGGTGGCATTGCATCGCTGGAAGCTAGATGCTAAATTAGGGTGTGAACTAATTAAAATTTCCGCTCGTGTCCTCCATCCCATGCCGCTGGTGGCCATGCCAGGAGTGGTAGGTATGCGTCAAGCAGTGTTGCCTTAGAGGGTAATGAGAGACAAGATGAGCTCTACGCTTGGGGACGGTGACCCAGTAACACCCAGACATATATGGGTACATTGAGCCTGGGTTATCATCAACAATGCTGGTTACATCTGATATGATAAAACAAGTCACTGCAGTATTGACCCCACCTGAACTAGCATGAACATTTGAAGTGGTAACTGTTTCCATTTTAACGACGGCAGCTACAATATCTGCCATCCAGTACTGTAACTTCCACAAATCTCAGGCAGCACTGGGACATGTGTCCCACTGTTGCCCATACAGTTAATTCATCCTAACACCTAAGCTACCTTAAGACACTACAATACACATTAACCCCTACAAATATTAACTCTGCATTATCACTACACATACACATAAACTCTTCACGAACACTATACATTAACCCTCTACAGTACCCCGACATGAAAGGGACACTATTGTCACCAGAACAACTACAGATTATTGAAGTTGTTCTCGTGAGTAGAATCATTACCTTCAGGCCTTTTGCTGTAAACACGGTCTTTTCAGAGAAAATGCAGTGTTTACATTACAGCCTAGTGATAACTTCACTGGCCACTCCGCAGATAGCTGTTAGAGATCCTTCCTGGGTCATGGCTGCCTAGATGGTGGTTTTAACCCTATAGGGTCAGGAATACATGTTTGTGTTCCTGACCCTATAGTGCTCCTTTAACTGTTAGCCCCCTACAGTACATCAACTTTTAAAGGACCACTATAGGCACCCAGATCACTTCATCTCATTGAAATGGTCTGGCTTTAGTGCCTGTGTCCCCTTTATCCCGCAATGTTAAGACAGCCTCTCCTGGTGCTAGGCAGCCGCTAGAGGCGCTACATCGATTCACATTGATTCAGTGTGTCCTCACGTTTTGCATGATGACGTCCAGCATCTTGAAAATTCCTATAAGAAAGATGTATTGCATCTTGGGAGGAGAAGAACAAGCCAGCACCAAGGAACAGAAGACACTAGATTTGTATTCCTAGTGCTCATTTAAAGGGACACTCCAAACCCATAGGGCATTCCAGCTTGCTGTGTAGAGTGTGTACTCCTCTTTTTTTCTCTTAATTTTCTTTTTTTTTGTCCTATATTACAAAAGGTACAGATTACAATAAAAATAAATGAACCTTGTTAAGTCCCTTTTGCTGTCAATTAAACAACTGATCCTGTTATTCCCTAGTTAGTTTAGCTCAGTGGAGATGAACTCAAGAGGCAGCAATTGCCCAGAGCATCTGCTTTGCAAAGACTTCTTGACCTGCATTGGAAGTCTGTGATTGGACAGTCACAGGAAGTCTGGGCGAGGTTTGCAAGGCAGCAGACAAGAAAACTGCAGGTTTTGCAAAATGTTTGATATAAACACCTAATGAAAAAATGCAAATTAAAGTGTTTTCATTTAGAGATATATTGAACAGTTAAATTTTTTTATTTTTTTTGGTGTATTTGGGCAATGGAGGGTCCCTTTAAAACTAACCGAATTTAAAGGAACACTCCAAGCACCATACCCACTACAACTCGTATTAAAGATACATAGTGGTAAAACATGTATTAGGGAAAATAATGATGTCTGTGTACAAATATTGATATTTGTTTTATTAGTTTAGGGGGCATCCTTTAACCATTAAAGCTATTTTGTGCTTTCCCCTGGATGAAGACTCACAAAATTGTTTGATTTATTTGTACCAAATGTCATATTGTTCTCTTGATTCAATAAAGTGTTTATTTGCTCTAACAGTAGAATTAATTTATTTTGACAGCAACTAACATAGACAATCTGGACATCTTCTGGATGGGTGGCTGTGTGTTTAGAATTTCAGTATTTGTGATCTGCAATTGCAGCTACCACTAAACGACTGCAGATGTCTTCATTTGATCTGCACATTTCAGCTCTTTATTCCACTCTCGCTTTCTTGCTGATGTAATCAATAAATGAAATGCCATTTGGTGTGTGTTAATTCATCTCCCGTCAGTTTGGTTTCTATAGTATAAACACATATATTTGTGTTGCAGTGTGGAATTGGTCCCTAGCTATCTATTTTGTTAAGGGCAGAACCATAAATGTAAATAATCAGAAATAAATACAAACTTTGCTTCTCCCTGTGTATAATTTAGACATACACAGTGCTTTGTCTCCTTAAAGTGAAATTGTCACGTCTGTTAAAAGGACAATTCTTCATTCCCTAACATGAGTAAAAACATTTATTTGATTAAGCAGTGCAAAGAGATCTCCAAAAAAATAAAGTCCAAACATAACAAATGATCTTACCTCTGCTTCACTTTTCTATTTAGGTTTTCTTTTAAATTCTTTATTTTTATTGCGCAGGTGAGTACAAACATGTCAATAAACGCCACAACAGCGTACATGTGGGTATAAAAGAGTGGAACTGTGGCAGGGACAGTTGCGCATTTTACATTTTAACAGAATTACTTTAGTAACAGGAGAGTTAATGTTTAAGTATTAGCTACCAAAATAAAAATAAAAATAAAAATAAGGAGGGCCTGGCTTCTCATGTTTAGCGGGCCGCCTTAGCCAAACTTTTCATTGCTTCAGTGAGATACATCATAGAACAAACGTGGCAATAAACGCCACAACAGCGTACCTGTGGGTATAAGCAGGTGAAACTGTGGCAGAGACGGTTGCGCATTTTACATTTTTAACAGAGTTACGATAGTAACAGGAGAATTAACACATAATATCGCTAAAGGTCGATGATCATACAATCTAAGTAATGTTTAAATATTAGCTACTAAAATAAAGTAAAATTAAAATAAAAATAAAAATGGAGAGAGCCTGGCTTCTCATGCTTAGCGGGCCTCCTTAGCCAAAGTTTTCATTGCTTCAGTAAAATACATCATAGAACAAACATGTCAATAAACGCCACAACAGCGTACGTGTGGGTATAAGCAGGTGAAACTGTGGCAGACACGGTTGCGCATTTTACATTTTTAACAGAATTACGATAGTAACAGGAGAATTAACACATAATATCGCTAAAGGTCAATGATCATACAATCTAAGTAATGTTTAAATATTAGCTACTAAATTAAAATAAAAATAAAAATGAAGAGAGCCTGGCTTCTCATGCTTAGCGGGCCTCCATAGGCAAAATTTTCATTGCTTCAGTAAAATATAACATATAATAGAGGTATTAAGTGGACTAACCCTGCGTGTCTAGCGTTTTCATGTATAGAAGCTAGCTAGATGGGGGTAGTTTTATTTATAGTTGAGGGAGGATTTTGCTGTAAAGCTCTGTCATGGTGGCCCCTCGGCTGGTGGTTGTGTCCTGTCAGGTCCGTGTCTGCGTGTGTCTGCGCCGGCCCAACGGTTAGTGTTGCCTGTGCTTTAGTGGTGCACATTAGTGCACCTTTGGTCAAGGCGGGAAGGCTAGTGAGTCTTGTTCACGTTAACTGTATCTGCGATTGGCCTTGTGGACCTTACAATGTGGCCAGATATGAAAATTTACATGTCCTCTGTCAGTGTATGCTAGCATATACCTTAGAGCTGTGTTTAGGAGACCTCCTTACTGACTATATATCTTTCCTAGCTAAGTCTTAGAGGTGTGTGGCTTTCTGCCACTTTTGGCGGGTATAGGGCTACCAATCTTGTATGCTTAAAACATCTCTAGTGTCCAGGTAGGGCTACCTTAATGACATAGTTAAACAAAACGAAACAAAACAATAGGTACAACGTTGGTGGAGGGCAGTAGCTGGAAGTTAGCTGTTCAGACCGGTTGTCCGTGTAGTCTTCGAGGTAAAGTTATTATTGATGGTGTGGGGCTGGTCTCGGTCCTCTGGCCTCTAATGTTGCCTAGGTCGAGGGGGGTCCGGTTGGCTGGTGCCCATCTTTGCCAGTGGTGGTTTCTTGGTGCGAGTAGTGCACAGTAAGGTTTGTCAGGGAAGCATGTCCATTCGGGGTGGGGGGTGAGTCTATAATTAAGTCTTAAAGCAACTGGTCGTAATCCCCGTCTAGGGGTTTGTTGTAGTTCGGGTACCTGTCCCTTCAAGTGTCTGCTTGATGTCGGTTCACCCGTTGCGCCTTATAAGCGGTGGAAGGTGCGGCGTTTGTGGTTGCGGGTTGAAACGGTCTGACGTTCGAGACATCCCAGGTGTGACAGGACTTTGGCCTTTGTTCGGTTGTGACTTGGTCCTGTCTCAGTTGCAGGCCCAGTGCTGCCATTACGGAATCAATTTCTGAGGGGTCAGCGACCCGAGTTGTTGCGCCCTTGTGTGTAATGATTATGCTTCTGGGGAATGCCCAGCGGTATGGGATTAAGTTTTGGCGGAGAGCGGCTGTCAGAGGTTTGAAGAGGCCTCTCCATAGCAGCGTGGGCCTGGATAGGTCCCGGAAGAATGACAGACTGGCGGTCTCAAAGAGGTGGGATGCCTTCCCTCTCACCGCCGCCATGAAGGCTGCTTGGCCTGTCCTCGTTTGGAAGCGGAGGATAATATCTCTCGGGGTGTCTGCTGGGGCTCTGGCGGCCCTCGGGATTCGGTAAATCTCGTCTATAAGGGCAGTCTTCGCTTGCTGTTGCGTGAGTAGGAGGGCGATGAGTCGTCCAATATATTCTCGTGTGTCCCCTTGGGTCACTGTTTCGGGAACCCCTCTTATCTTTACATTCCGGCTTCTGTGCCGGTCCTCTACCGCATCCAGGCGGTTGGTGAGCAATGTCTGGGAGCGCTGCAGCTCTGCGTTTTGCGCTTCTAGTTGTATGCAGCGTGCGGTGAGGCCCTGTGAGTCTACTTCTGTTTTTTTCACTCGCCCCTCCACGGTGTGGATCTCTTCTCTTAGGACCGCCATGTCAGCCGCAAAGAGGGAGCGAATATTGCTTAGAAGGGCTTTTATGTCGCCCTTAGTGGAGGGCAGTTCATTGTCTTCGTCGGAAGATATGTTGTGTAGGCCCCCTGTGCTGGGGAATTCGTCTAGTTCGTCTAGGATGTGTTCTCCGGAGGAGGCTGATGCCGAGTCGCCATCTTGGTTTGGCGCGGGAGTTACTGCGGCCTTGGCAGGTCGGAGGAGAAGTGCTCCGATATCGCGGGTCCCCCCCGTTTTTACGGCCCCCTGGTGTCTGGATTTCTTTCCCATCTCGTGGCGTTATCTTTTAAGTCGTTGTGGTTGAGTTAAACTCATGTAATTTGCGATTTACAGGCTTTTGGATGCGGAGCTCTGGTGATGCACGTCTGCTTTGGTCGGCTGTTGGCTCCGCCCCCCTATTTAGGTTTTCTCAAAAACAATTGTGTTGTAAGATGTATCTAAATCAGTGTTTCCCAACCCAGTCCTCAAGGCACACCTACCAGTCCAGGATTTAAGGATTACCCAGTTTTGTCTAAGGTGTTTTTAGAAAAAAAAGAAAAAACACCTTAGACAAAACTGGGTAATCCTTAAATCCTGGACTGGTAGGTGTGCCTTGAGGACTGGGTTGGGAAACACTGATCTAAATTTAGGTTGGCACATAAAATACTCTGTGTTCTGCTCTTCATTTTGATATTCTTTTAATTAATGTTGTCAAATAATGTACAAAGCACCTGCAACCTCTCTGTTCCTTGGATAGTGAGAGCCCGCGAGTTGTAACATATGGGATAACACCCGTACCACTGGAATAGGTAGAAACACCCATAATGCATTGCTTGCGTATGCTGCCCGCGCTCTAGTCCCACTTGTAGAATCCTCTGTTGTGTATCTGCCTAAATCGTGGGCTTGTTTAGCTTATGCAGAAGTTCGAAGATAAGTGTAAGTTGAGGATGTGCATCCAATGGAGGGACACCTGGTCCCTCTGATAAATCTTATATGGCTCAGTGGTTGACTACTGAATGCATGGTGTTGGCAATGTTCACCTGCCAGGCAGCATGCTGAGTGCACTACTTTTCCAGGTTGTCCAATGAATCATCCTAATGAAGGTCCCTTAGATTGATGCTCATTGCGCATGGCTAAGCGGAGGCCTTGATAGGGTATATACTCTCTGTTGAAGGTGCCTGAAGTGCCAAGTTC
Source organism: Pelobates fuscus (assembly GCF_036172605.1). Lineage (NCBI taxonomy): Eukaryota > Metazoa > Chordata > Amphibia > Anura > Pelobatidae > Pelobates > Pelobates fuscus. The sequence continues at coordinate 20,083,513 of NC_086329.1, read as the reverse complement.
TGTGTTCAGTATGTACCCTTGGTCAATGAAGGAGTGAGATTGGAACCTTGGTATTCATCCAGTCTAGTTTGAGCACTGTTGTTGGGACACAGCTTCTTTAATAGCTTGGTACCCACAGCTGTGTTATGCCTGCCTGTCAGTTTGGCTAACCTGAGGCCATAGAGAAGTGTGTTCATTAGAGGTTTTCCTAGCATTCGGGAAAAACCCTTGTACAAATAAATGTCAGGGTGTGTCTTTAAGGTAAGCACATGAAATTTCTCCTGCCCACGGACACAATGACCAAATATCCACCCACTGTGGAGAGGGGATCTTGGATCTGAGGTGCTGGATCAGTTTTTAAAACCACCAACTGGCACCGCACCATTTTCCTTAGCCACCAGCTCTCATGGCTTTGGTGCAAAAGGATTGTGATAAACTAGGGACTGCCCTGATTTTTTAACCAAAACTTGCTCTCATGGATGAAATCCTGATTGTCTGTGACACTGTCACTAAGCTAGCTAACTTGACCAAGCAGATTTCTATTCCTTTGGAGGACAGTTTATCGTTCAAAGACCCGATAGACAGGAAACTGGGTGAGTTCCCTAAGCTCTCTCTTTTTTCAGGTCTAAAGTGTGATGTTTGGCCATGTCTGTTTGGCCAACTTGTCAAGGGCAGTGCTCTTTTTGAATGATTCAATCCTCATCAGAGTGAACGAAGATCAATTCTTTTTTTATTTATTTGTTTCATTATATTTTTTATTTATTTATTTATTTTCATTTAAAGCAGATTTCTTTCAATAAAATGATTTTGGAGGAAAAATCAAATTAAAAGAGAGTTTTCTATTTAAGTTGCATTCTAATCCAACGATTATTCCACATGAAATAGGGATTAGCGGTAGTTATGTAGCACGGTATTGTATATTCATGCAATATTTACATTTTTGTTAAATTAATTCCATTAATTCAAATTTCTTGAACCTGCGTGCATAGACAACATGCTCCTTTTTCACAGCTAAAATGTAAAAAAAATAAGCATTTAAAAGTCAATAAAAAGCACAACATTGCAAATAAATGAGACATACTGAATAAAACAATTTGAGTTTTGAATGTTTTTTTTGCTGTTTATTACTGTTGGTGTCTTCTAATTATAAGTTGCATATTTTCCTATAAACACAGAGCCCAAAACATTGAAACTTAGATTAGCTGACCTGGATACATTTTTTGTCTTCTAGCCACGAGCTGTTGCTGGATTTCGGGGGACCGTACGTTACGCCTCTGTGAACGCCCACAGAAACCGGGTGAGTGAGATTCCGTGTGTGGCAATTGTCTTACAGTGCTACAGAGGAAGAGCACACAGTCAACGTTGAGATTGGGCTTTGGCCTTTTTTTGGTAGCCTTTTGTCTTATTCACTAAATCTTGAGCTGGCCCAAATAATTAATCTTAGCTTATCGGCTGTGGGAGTGTCAGCTGATTTCTCTCAGCCAATTAGCTGAGCCCTGCACAACTGGGCTTAGCTCAGACAGAGCAAGAAGTTCTCTATCTGACGTAGTGGAAGCGTACACCAGGTAAGAATTCCGGTGCAAGGAAATACCGGTCTCCTTAATCACTACAGTGCACTGTGGTGGTTATGGTGCAAGGAGTGCCCCTTTCAAATAAAGTTTTGTGAATATTTGCATTTCAGAATTGTCATTGGGCATAAGGAATTAAGTTATAAGGTTTCATGTGTCTTTAAACAGAGTGTATGCTTTAAGTGTGTGTTGGAGGTGGTCCCACCACCTGGTTGTAGAGTAGAACATTTCCAACGTCCTGCTAGTCCAGTTCTACCCTAACCCTAATTGTTTTCTTTTCACAGGAAATGGGTAGACATGATGACCTGTGGTCTCTCTTTTACATGCTGGTGGAGTTTGTAGTTGGTCAGCTCCCATGGAGAAAGATAAAGGACAAGGTATGTGTATTTTAGTGTAACCATGGTGGGTTTAACATTTAATATACATTACATTGGTCTTGTTAAAGAGATGGTAAAGCAATGTGTTAGTATCCTGACTCTGGGCAGGATCTCTTCTTGGTCTCCGAGATGGCTTGTGTTCCAAATAGGTAGACAGGCCTACTGCTGTCTGAGATATAACTACAACGGCCCAGGTAACCCCTCCCACAATTCCTGGCCACAGCCTTAATATATATATATTTAAATCGTAAAAAAATACTTCAACCCTGAAGCCCAATCTTTTATGCCGTTTATCCAGAAGAAGGCAAAACACCCAGTTGTAGCCATTTCCAATTATGGCACAAAAATGGGGGGGAAATCCTTTTTGACTCCATAATGGCAATCGGAATGTATCAAAGTGTCCTACCTGGAAGAATATACTTTGGTGTCTCAATTATTTTACAAATGTCCTGAGATAGACCATGTTATCCACCTTAATGGGGAGTATCAGGGCACCAGCTTGGAGTTGCTGAAGATCAGGCTGTGCTGGGCCGGGAGATCGGCTGCCTCTCCCTTCCACAGCGCCTAACAGGCCTCCCTCTTATCAGCAGAGAACTCTGAACGGCTGCAAATGACCGCTGGAAGTACCTCCAAGCCGATCATTCGATGCAGAGTAGATAACTGGAGCAAACTGTAAGACTCACAAGGAGCTCCCTGAAAACACGTCCAGTTGCCATTACAATCAAGCCCGCCCCTATGACATCCATTTTATTGACCTTCTGTTAGCTTTAGGAACCTGTGACCAACCGGCAGTAATCACATTGTAGTGGTAGGAGTTAAGCATTTAGAACAAATCAAATCTTGTATTCAGAATAACATGTGGATATTTGTCACCCAAAAGTAATTACAATACCAATAATAGTCACATTAAGAAATATACCTTCTTCTTTATCTTTACAGGAACAAGTAGGGTCCATAAAAGAGCGCTATGAGCATCGCCTTATGTTAAAACATCTTCCCCCAGAATTCTCTGTGTTTCTCGAACATATCATTGGCTTAGACTATGTCACCAAACCAGATTACCAGGTATGTGATATTAACATTGTTTTTGACATTCATGTGGAATAGTTTATACCAACAATTAATTAATTATATTGTACTCTGAATATTTTATTGATCACTGGTCAAACTCTGACACTAATAGTGAGCCAAAGAATTAGCTGGCACAAAATAGACTGTGTGAAAATGTCCTCCTGTACCTTCCATTCAGCATTTACTGAGGTCTGCGCATCCAGGCCAAAACAATACCCCACTGTACTAGACCATGTTTATCCTTCACAAACACACAGATGTTCATGAAAACCCATTCAGTTTGTTTTTTTTCGCTGTAGAATAGTATTTTTGTTATTTAATAATGAATTCTATAAATGCTCGTATCAAAAAGGTAGTTGTTTTAGAATCTGAAAACTCTTCTACATTCCCAAGCAGTGTTATAAAACATGTACTGTAGCATTCACTGAAAACCAAAGGATTGTAAAACATTTTTGGTAAAAGTCAGTGAAGCGGTAGCTTGGATTTATCAACAGTTTTTTCACAGACACCACAGGTTTATACAGTACTTGCTTTGTAAATGTTAAGATCTCCATACTAACGCTGCAGTGGTGGGACAGACGTTGCACCGGGCCATGAAGTGATGTGTCATGCAGATGCACATGCATTTAACGGTCTCCCTTCAGTTGCCTAACCGTGAATGTGAACGCCAAGAAAGAGACACTTCTTGAGTCTCAAACGATTTACCTACAATGTTTACAATATGGTTTCATTTTCTCACAGTGTTCTAACAAAATACTGCAGTAATGGTTTTACTTCTCATCTTTGAAATGAAGTAGTGTTACCACAATGCTAAACTTTGGCGCCAGGTGTTACATATAGAATCCTTGTTTTAAAGCCTTTATTTCTTCCCACGTGCAGCTCCTCGTGTCAGTCTTTGATAACAGCATGAAAACCTATGGTATTGTCGAAAGTGACCCCTTCGACTGGGAGAAGAGTGGAATGGATGGCTCTTTAACAACCACAACAACATCCACTACCCCTCAACTTCATACTCGCCTGACACATGCTGCTATTGGGTAAATTTATATATAGCTGTGCACTTTGCCAAAATTCATACTGTTATCTTTAATGTAAACTGTTAGTGCGCTTGTCAATAACTGTGTTTGTGACTTACGTGTTGGCACCTAGTGGGACGGATAGAGGAGACAAATGTGCCTAAAGATCTCCTTGCTCAATCCCAGCATCCCATGTGTTTCGTTTGCCGGATCCGTGTCCCAGTGTACTCTCACACAAGCTTAAAACTACGAAACTGAGGGAATGCAACTCCTTCACAGAGCTTCTCACCTGTTCTCGTCAGCCATTGCAAGTGCCAGTTGATGTGAAAAGGACAGATGCTCTCGGGAGAAGTTGAAGCTCCCTCATCCCATGCTTGTACATAAGATAAAGTAGTCTGCAGATAGTCTTACGATACCTTCCAATGCAGTCTGTGATTTTTTTTTATGAAGATTCCATCTTTATGAAAAGCTCAGAAGGTACAGTGCCTCCTTAATATCTTCGTGCTTTGTCCTAATTAAGGAATTGCTATTTGTGGAGCAGTGTTGGACCAATTGATTTCAATTGGATTGTGGTGTCATGGTCATTGTCACCCTTCATCTTGGATAAGTGAATGCTCATCATTTAGTACATATTGAGGTGACTGTGACATGTAGCCCTGGTGTAAGTGTGCGGCTGATGCTATTTTTGCCCATTACTTTTTTGCTTTCACACAAAGATCTAAAACAAATGGTTCAAGTGAGCTTTGTTAATTTCTATTTATAAGGAACCATATTCAGCAGAGAGGGTTTATAAGCACATATAAGAAGTTACTTACATTATTTTATATCAGTAGATTATCAGTTCTAAACGAAATTTGAGGTTCCTGTTCATGAGTGTTTGAAACACTTTCATTTATGCCTAGCAAAGTGGCCTAGGAACTTACAGTCTGCAGAGATAATGGAAGCCAAACTGTAGCGTGGGAGAATTTGAGGTTGATTTTTGTTAATTCAGGTCTAATAGTAGAAATGCTTTTATACTGAATTGTGAGCAATTAAAGAGTGAGACTCTGGGATGGGATTTTGAAAGTAATTTGAGTAGATTAAGAGCAGGTAGAGAAGCATGGACTATAAAGTTAGGCGAAGGGGTTTGGTAATGTTCCCATACACGCCCACTTTGCCAAGTGCTAGTGATTGAAAGCATAGGGCCTGCTAGAATCTCATGAATCCAGGTTGGTTGTGATGCATTGACTTCTATCAACAAACAATTTTTTGTAATGTTAAACACTATCGCCTCTAAATATTTCCTACTCTCTGAAATGGCGTAATATATTATCTCCTTTACATTCAGAATTGCGAATGCCACACCAATCCCCGGCGATCTGTTACGTGAAAACACAGATGAAGTGTTTCCAGATGAACAACTTAGTGACGGGGAGAATGGACTCCCAATTATTGTTTCCCCAGAGAAAATCCCAGGGTCTCCCAGTCACCAGCGCACTCAGGAGAAGGATGTCTGGGAGGAGATGGATGCCAAAAGAAATAAATTAAGAATGGGTATATGCAAGGTAACAAAACTCTAGGTGACAGATGTATATGTTTGAAAGTTTGAAAATTAAACATTTGGATCATCAAAGTGCCGAGAGTGCTTCAGTTTACTACATGATTGGGTAACATTTGATAGAAAGTGGTGGTTTGTTGATGGTAGACTGTACCCTTCATATTTGTAACCCTTTGGCGTTTAGCATGCCTATGAGGGTTAAGGCAGTGCTGGAAAATAATGGTGGCCACACAAAATATTAACACTTTGGGCCCAATTTGGACATTTCCACTTAGGGGTGTACTCACTGTGGTTGCCAACGGTTTAGACATTAATGGCGGTGTGTTGAGTTATTTTGAGGGGACGGCAAATTTACACGGTTATACAGGCTGTACACTTACTACTTTACATTGTAACAGAGTGTTATTTCTTCAGTGTTGTCACATGAAAAGATACAATAAAATATTTACAAAAATGTGAGGTGTACTCACTATTGTGAGATACTGTATATCTCTATGGCTAGATATTGTAGAAATTTTCCTTCGCGCTGTGGAGAACCTTGTTTTAGAGTGATATCAGCCCTACTTTACTGGTGAAGCTCATTATGGGCTAAATTGTACAGTTTGTGCAGAGAGATTAAAGAAAAATGACCCTGGTGGGAATGACTCTATAAGACAGACTGTTTGACCCTGTTTGTTCTAAGATGAACTTGTCTGGCACACAATTTGCTTTGAGTGGAGTATATACATGTAGGTGTCCCCACTCTAGCAGAGATCCAACTGTTAAGGAATCACATCATCTAATTGTAAATATTATTATTCACTTTATTAAACTAATAAATAACTAAAACTTATGCCTAAACAAGGTCATTTAACTCATAAAATGTATGCTTTGCAGTAATGTATAAATGTGTTATTGCATCCCATCCAAGAGACTTGTAAACTATTTATGAGGCTTTGCTGTTTTGTATTGTTTTTTTTTTTTTTTTTTAATGAATGTATTCTATTTGACTGTTTTTTTTTCGACCTTTTTTGTTGGTTTTAGGCTGCTACAGAGGATGAACATAGTAATGGCCATGTAAATGGTGTACTAAATGCACCAAGCCTAGGGTCTCCCATCCGAGTTCGTTCAGAGACGACGCTGTTGGATCGAGATGTTCCCCTTCTGCGCAAGTTACGCACCATTCATAGCTTTGAGCTAGAGAAGCGTATGACTCTAGAATCAAAGCCTGATGCAGACAAATTTTTGGAAAATTGGTATGAAAATGCCGTTATTTGCCTTTAAACCAAACCTGTAAAATTTCCTTTCACGTACTCCTTTTTAAAGAGTATAGCATTAATGTTCTTTTCCATTAAAAATATTCATATAAAACGACAATACGTTTTTGAGTAGGTTGTGATGGAGCAAAGTAGTGTTTTTGGAGCTTTTAAGAATCTCCAAGTAAAAATGAGTAAGGAGTGATGTAAGCTTGCGTTTTACAGGGAAAAAAGCTGACCTATACGATTATCATGCAGGAAATTGGGGTTAATGAGAGCCCTACTCACCAAAGCTTACAATTTAGCAGCTAATAAAACAAACTAAACATTTATCTCAGTAGGTAGGTATACCCTGTAATGAGTTATCCAGTAGAGGACATTGTGAACTGTCCCATTATTGTTTGTTTATTGTTCAAATTACCCTGTAGACCTGAAAAGGGGAACACAAAAATATAAACTGGCCCATTTACTCCATAGGGAAGATCCTGTGTCTAGGTGATGGTTGACCCACCACACTTGTGACTCAGAAACAAAAAATGTGGTAAATTTGTTAGAGAGATCCTATTTCCCCAACTTACTCGTGCCAGGCCACAGAAAGCCACCTCTGTTTCTTGTAGACAATATGGGTTCTATAATAAACATATTTTTCTTTAAAAATGTCTCTATTTAGTTACACATTTGTTTTTTTGACAGGGTTACATTGGACAGTTTTCACATAACATAGATATGCCCTCAATATGCCTTATTGTGGTTTGCATTTTTCTTTCTTGTACAGTGTTGAGAGAATTCAGAAAGATGCATATGTGAAGCAAACACCGGTCCCTGATGGATCTTCACCACCTCAACCTCGTAAAGTAATTGCTGCTCCCACTGCAGGTTCTGCTGACCATGTGTGGCATTATGATGAAGAATATATCCCTGCAGGTTCCAAGCCTGGTTCAGCAAGCTCCCCAGAGCACCTTGAAGGTGTTAGCAATGGTTTTGTAGCTGTAAATCTGAGCTCCTGCCGGCAGGACATTGATTCCAAAGAGTGGGTTATTGTGGACAAGGAGCACGACTTGAAAGATTTTGGGACAAATGGTAGTAGAGGTCATAAGCTGACAGGAAGTCCATCAGACGAAGAGCCAGAGGTCCTCCAAGTGCTGGATGATTCTCCTCAAGAAGGTCAACCAAACAGAGGCTTGTGGAGAGACAATAATATCCAAGGCAAACCTGACCCTGCGGTTGGACTTGATATGATAATTTCGTCGGGCCCTTATACTGATAAATTGGATCTGATGTCGGGAGCTGCTGGCCAGCTGCTTGCTGCCACACCCACTAGTCCGATGGAAGCGCAAGCTGAAGGCGCACTTACTCCGGTAAGATGAGATTCCAGAATTATATTAACCAGTTTCTTTTTTACACAACCAGACAAGAAATTGCAGGGTTTACAATTTCTTGTTTTCAGTTATGGATTCTGTGACATGGTAAGTTAACTTCCAAAATTGTCACATTTCAGCTTACATACTTGTATCTGGTGGTTTATTTTTTTAAATATAATTTTTTTTTAAATTTTGTTTTAGTCCCCCCTCCCTGCTTCTTCCCTGGCCAGGGAGGGGGGATATGGCATTCCCTGGGGGCCCCAGCACACTCTTACTTACCCTCCCAGCAGCTTCCCTAACTCTCTCGGCCTGTTGCTTTGGTAACCCGTGGCAACGCTCTAACGGCCACGGGACTCGCGAGTGTTAGACAAGGGGGCTGCTGGGAAGGTAAGTAAGAGTGTGCTGGGCCCCCCGGACCCTGATGGCGGCCCAGATCTGCATTATCGGTATATTGGCCGATACCGATATTGCCAAAAATACAGTATATCGGCCAGACCGATAATCAGTCGATCCCTATTTAGGACCCAGTCTCTTATCAAGGATGCCTGGCACTCCAGATGTTGAGCACTGCATCCCTCTTATGTTCTGCCAGTATAATAGCTGTAAGCGATTTTTGGGAGACATAGTCCATAAAATCTGGAGCGCTGAGGGCCCTAGTCTAGGCTATGCAATTTACTTTTTTTTTATAGTCAAAACAGGGCAATACATTTTCGATAATGCTCTTAGAGCCTCAAAGCTGGCAAAGCATCAGGGGAGATGTAGTCCACAACCACGGTAGCGTCAAAGGTTACCTACTAGATCATCATAGGTTAAATATGCAATTTAAAATTCAATAAAATAAATGTCAAGCTTTAAAAACATCTTTGTATATTAAAAACATATACTTAAAGGAACACTATAGGGGCAGAAATACAAATGTCTATTCCTAAACCTTTATTGTTAAAAACAATATTTAGGTCCCCAGTCTCCCTTGCCCCCTTAAATAAGTAGTTTACTCACCTTTATTCCAGTGCCGTGCAGGTCTGCCGGAACTGGCTCCACACCAGTTTGCCTTTTTTGCTGACATCATCAGAATTTATGATCTCAGCCAAACCAATGCTTTCCAGTGGGAAAGCATTGGATTGGCTGGAATAGTCAATTCTGATGATCCCAACCAAGGTGGAGTGGTGGGGGCAGAGCCAAACAGCCCTGGTCAATCAGCATCTTCTCATAGATATGCATTGAATCAGTGACATATATACAGTTCATATGGGCTAACTCTAGCTGTAGGAATTAATTGGATGAGAATTACAGGGTGACATGTTTTATCCCATTTGAGATCATTCTTGGTGAATGTATGAACATTGTAGGTATTTCTTACTAAAGTGACCTTTCCCATGGAGTTGGTTTCTGGTCCCACGGTAAGTCCACCGCATATAATGTTGCGATCACTGCTGCTTCAGAGTGAACTGTGGCTTTTATATGAACGTTCTCCTTTAGCGAATTGTTCTAACACTGAGTAGACCGTTAAAATATCTAAATGTGTAAACGAACGCCTTTCCTTTACTGGCATTCATGCAATCTTGGTCTACAGGCCGCACTTACTCTCATTTCTTGCGGATGCTAGCATTCATGCACGTTATTGTTTTGTTTCCCCCATCATGGCATATTCTCACAGCTCGATGCTTCTCACATCCCGCTTTCCTCAACCTCGAGGCTTCCAGGCAATCCTTTGCGTTTCACCACCCCCATAGCTTCCCAGTCCAGCCGCTCAGAGTCCTCTCACAGGAAAGAGGCCTGCCTTCCAAAGAGTCAGTCCGCCGAGAGCTACTCCTCTTCCTCTCGCTCAGCCAGTCGCAGGAAGCTGCCCGTCACACCAAATAACGGTGCCAAGTACCCCTCTGTAATTCGTATATCTAAATCTCAGGTGAATAACTCCATGTCTTCATAAGTCAGTCCTCATTCTGTCTGGTGATGTAAGGTTTGTCGTGTCCGGGGTTCATTAACAATAATTACACGCATGTTACAAGTCCCCAAACAAGAGAACAGCATTGTATCCCGGACGTAAATATTTTATTTCAGGGTATTCAAGCTTGCAGATAAATAGATTGCTGTCATGAAATTATTTAATTGAAATTGAACTATTCCCTTCTCAAGGCCACAGTACCTGTTGGGGTGATCTGGTCAGCATTTTTCTCTGTTTTTAGAAAATAAACTATATACCCATTAGAGGAGGAGTTAGATCCATATTTTGCTGTTTTGTACCATACTCGTTCTTCTTGTTGGTATGTTCAGAGCATTACTTGTCTAAATATTCCTGCAGAAGGACCCTGCAGGAGCAGCTACCAAACCAGGGCTGCCCTTACATGTAGGCCGATATGTAACATAGCAATGGCTTTAGGTATTTTGAGCTAATTAAGTCCAGTTTGTTGCTGTCCGTGCCACGCGACACTCTGGGTGACCCTATTCTGCTGTTAGTCGGATTTAATTCCCTTATTACTAATAATTCACATCTGAGAGCTCTCCCAGGACTAACGTCCTTGGCCATCTTATCACACTTAGTCCGTTACATTTTATATTTTCTTAAAGGTTCTTTGCTCTCTTTATAGGGTTTGTTTTCCTACCACTGAAATGTCAAATCCCCAAATCCCCTTGCTGACAGAAAGTAGTGTTATTTTATTCATATTAAAGTAAATGAAGGAAAACCGTACATGAGTATCGACAAATTCATTGCCATCTGTCTGTTCTCTGCCCCCTAGTGGCTTTCCTAGAAACTGCTTTAGTTGTCTCTTTTTATTCTGATATAATTGTGTTGTATAGAATAACATAGGAAGGATTCTGCTAGGAAAAGCACAGTGCTTAACTGTGGATAAAGAAATTCAAATTTATTGGTTCAATTGGCCACTTACAATTTGATTGACCAATTCAGGCCTTCAGTAATGCCGAAGATATCCTTCCAGTGTATCCAGATAGGTTTCCTCTTCAATGCATTGGACCATGGATGTTAAAAGTAAAAAGTTCAAAGATGAATTTATTAACTTACATTTAAGTTTAAAACCCCAAGTGTACTGGTAAAAGCATAATCAACTACCAGGCCACCAAACCTACGTGTTTCATCCATCCGGAGACTTCTTCAGGGATGGTAGCTGTGTATATACACCAAAAAATAAAACGAATACAAAAAAAATCCACCCACCCTTCCCCGTTTAATCCCCTCTGATTGTCCATAGTATGATCCTATAGGTTGTTCATGTTGACATCTGGTTCCAATCCTCTTGTCTTTACTTCCTGATTTAGCCTATTTTTCACGTGATCGCACTTGGAACGTAGTGACGTCATGCGTTCTAAGCGTGCACCCCATGTAAATAGGCCTTGGTGTTGCTCCACCCTTGAGACATTATTGCACAAGATTCGCGATGCCTATTGCGTTCCGGAGTTTGTTCCATTTGGGTGCAATATTGGATTTGACTTGTGTTCCAACTCCCAAGCGAGAGGATAGAACACCATACTCAGAGCCTCAGTCCTCAGAGCTTTTGTGGAAGAACATAGTAGGGGATGGGTTTAGAGAATGGATCAATATATTGGAAAACATATAGAATAAAACATAAAAACCTAGAGATCCCATATCTATTAAAAATGTAGATGCAATCCCGCTTGCCTTAAACATAGGGTATTTGAAAAATGTATAAAAGTATATATAAATTATTATTTTTATTTTTTTAAAACTTTATATCAAAACTCCTTTATTTCTAAATCACTAAAAATAATTAAAGTAATATAAAATGGTAAGGTGCTGGCAGTGCATATACAAATGTATAAAACAACAAGGTACAATTCTCCCTTCTAATTTTGTACATGTCCTCCCCACATATTGTTTCCCATGGAGACATTGTAACATATACACCACATTTTTCTCGTTACAATGATTTGATTGTATAATTTTTTTTTTTACCCTGTTATTGCACTCCTAAATTGTTTTATTTTAATAATCTTTTGGTTTTACAGGCTTTACAAGAATTCCTACATTTAAAACCTTTAATTTCTCAGTTTTTTTTAACAGATTATTTGGTGGTAAGCGCAGGGCTAAAATGTTTTTTAAATGTTTTGTTTTTGTTCTGTAGAATGCTGGTGAATATTTTGGAAGAAATGGGCCTAAAACAGGATTTCTCGATAAAATATTTGAATGTTTATATATACTATTTTTAACCTGTTGGTTCTGTGAGCGGAAATGAGTAATAAATGCAAATTTAAAATCGTCTTTGTTTTTTAGCTTTTTTTTTTTTTTTTTTATTAGGTCCTTTCTATTTAAAATGCGGACTGCTTTATTCTCTTTATCCAGGAGAGTGGCATTGTGTTTATTGGATATGTTGTGCTTGTTCTGCATAATCCGGATCTTTTAAACAATTTCGTCTTATACTACTTAATTGGCTTTTAGGTATTGCCCTCAGTCAATTGTTGTGATGGCTGCTCTTTCTACGTAAGAAACTGTTGCCCTCCATTTTTAAACAAATTATTATTGTTTATAAAGTAAAATCAAATTACGCAGCACTGTACAATAGGTGGACTAGTGGACATGTATTTGCAACAAAATAAGTTGGACACACACGAACAGAGGGTGCTGAGGGCCCGGCTCGAACGAGTTTACATTCTAGAGGGAGTGGGGTAAAGTGCCACAAGAGGTATGGGAAAATATAGGTCGCTAGAACAATGAAGGGTTAGTTTTTTTTAGATGACACAGTTGCAGGAGAGGAAGCAGAATGGGTGACCAAGGTGCGGGGAGGGGAAAGCTATTAACAGTTTATTTGATATTCTTTCCTTAAAGTAGGGAGTTTTTAATGATCTTTTGAAGGAACCGAGACTGGGTGAGAGCCTAACGGAGCAGGTAGGTGCAGCATTATGTAAAGCTTTTTAAGCAAGCACCCGAATTTTGAATTAAGCCCTATATCTTTCGGGAATCCAGTGCAAGCACTGGCAGAGAGGGGAGGCATGGGATGTGCTGGCAGACTGGAAGATCAGCCTTGGGTTCGCATTTATTATAGATAATAATGGGGCCAGTATGTATGGCGTAAGACCATTGAGAAGCAGATTATAGTAGTTAAGGCGAGAGATAACAGCATTTAGATTGAATTCTTTCCCCTTCTACGTAGAAAGAGAGATCCAAATAAATCAATGTTATTAATGCCATACATGGGAGTGCATTTTAAAACCATATTGAATTACATTTATAGACTTTAAAAATGTGTGTAGTTCTTTTTGAGTCCTTTTCCATCTTAACAAAATGTTATCTATAAAGCATTTCTAGAAGACCAGGTTTGCAACCCAGCCATATCCCCTCAACACGAAGTTGGATCCCCAGTTTCTCATGTATATGTTGGCATAGCTGGGGTCAAACATGGTATCACTGTGCCCTTTTGTTTGCAAGTAAAAAAGTGCCATTAGGCATTTAAATGGATTAAATAAATAGAATCTCTAAAACTGCATGAAACCGTATTATCCTCTAACACAAAGTGCCTAAATTGTGTTTTCTGACCGTGTAAAGGCCGGTTACATCAATTGTGACCCCTTTAAAGTCCCTTTCCCATTTTATTTCTTCCATTATTTCCAAAATATGGGAGGAATCCTTTAAATAGGAAGGTTCTTCTTGTGCATATTTTTGTGATAGTCAATAAACTCAGATATATGTGCTGTAATTTATTTAATCCCACTAATAATTGGGCGCGGAGGGGGTTCTTCAGAATTTGTGTGTAGTTTGGGTAAAAAGTACAAAATTGGAATCCGATGTTGATTATAAAGGTATTCTATATTATTTTTAGACATTCATTTAGTAGGGATTTTAAAGCTGTGTTTAATATTGAAGTAGATAAACATTGTTCCAATGTTATATACAGTATGTGTTTCGATCTCCCAGAATTCAGTTTGCCTCCTTGAGGTAATATTTCATCATATGACTATTACACCGCATTTTGCAACTTCTTCTTTATTTAGATTAAACTTGTTCTTACGGTTTTTCGGCTTTGCCTTTAGCTTTTCTAGATCATGGCTAATACCTTTTTCTCCAATGATGACCTTTTTTGTCCAAAAGATGATTTTTTTTTTTTTTTTAACCTTTCGTTTTCTGTATCACTCTTTTCATTTTTGGAAGGGAACTCCTCTACCTTTTTTGTTTTTAAGGAACCACTTTTTGAGGGTATTTTCCTTATGTATTTTTTGTAGGTCTATATATGTCTCAAATGTACGGTATTCATTGTTTTATTGGGTGCAAATGTAAGACCTTTTTCACGTGCCTTTTAAGTTCTCAACAGTTAAATCAATATTAGTTAGATTATAGATACCCATTCCTTTTATAATTCCTTCTTCTTCCATTTTCCTTCCTTCAAAGATTGTCTCTGACCGTTTTGGTGGAGTGTCCACTAAGTCCGCTAGAGGGACAAATTTGTTCTCCCACTGGTTGTTGCATGCTTTGAAAAAAGTGTGTTATTCGTTCTTCTCTTCGGTTTGCCTCCCTCCCGAAAAAAAAAGTTCTTCCGTGTCCATAAGCTTTTTCCGATTTACCTGCTGCCTCTGCGTAGAATTTTCTAATTTCAGAGTGGTGAGAAGTAGATGGTTGACTGGAATTAGGTGAAGAGTAAATGTCTTCTTGAAAAAATTCTCCGATTTAAAAACCCTAGTGAAAACCTTTATTTTTCTATTTATCTGAGTTGGGGGTTGATTTTACAAAACCTTTATTGTTGTAATTAGATCTCTTAGAGGTTTTCAAAAGTCTTTTTATACTTATTATGGAAATAACGTACCTGATGGTTTTTAAAAAGATTATAGTTTTTTTTATCAATCCTATCTCTGAGCATTTTAAAAAAAAAATTGGCTCTCTAATTTTATCTTCTAATTCTTTTACTTTGATGATTTCCTGTTCCTTTTCTCTAATCTTTGGAGCATCCTCCTGTGTTTCTAGGGTTTCGATCTTCTCCTCAATAACCTGTCTGTTTTTTTTCTCTCATATTCTCTTAACAACTTTGAGGCTCTGGGAACAATATCCCAAAACTTCATACCATCTCCTTATGAATTCTATATTCTACCAATACCACATGTTGGAGTTTTTCCCACATTTAGACCCCTAGGAATTAATCCTTAGGAATATCCCTCTAAATATGATATCTCCTACCATTTTCTGGTTTCTTTCTTCATCAATCTTTCTAATTTGAGAAAATAAAAATGGTCTTTTAAAGTTATAGTCTCCTGTCTTTTAAAGAACATATTCTCGAATCGAGATTTTCTACCTCTTTGAATATTTAAAAGAAGGTTAGTTGTAATTATTTATAAACAGGTGTGGAAGTTGTGAGGAAATAAAATAGTGACAATCGCCACCTGATCACAATCACAAAAATGTCCCCAAAATAGGATAATAATAATTAATACAGAAGATCCACCTTGAAGATTCCCTCTGATCTTTAGATACACATATAGAACAAAATAGGGGTGATTCTGCTCGAAAAGGTGAGAAAGGCACATCATAGTGCTTAACTGTGTACAAATAAATACAAATATATTGGTTCAATTGGCCACTCAACATTTGATTGACATTTCAAGCCTTCGGTGATGCTGAAGATATCCCTCCAGTGTATCCAGATCATTCCCCACTTCAATGCATTGGACCATGGATGCAAAGATAGTAGTGCAGATATGTAGTGCAAATGGAAGATAAAGTTCTAAAGATTAATTTAACTTACATTTAAGTTTAAAACAGGAAACATAATGGTAAAAGCATAATCAAATACCAGTCCATTAATCCTACACATTTTATTCCTCCAGGAACTTGGTCAGGGTAGTAGCTGTGTGTATACACCAGTCAAAACAATAAAAAAACTTAAATCCAAAAAATTAAAACCACCCACCCCTCCCCCATTTAAACCTCTCTGATTGTCCATAGAATTAGCCTATAGGTTATTCTCTTTGACAGAAGGTTCCAATCTTCTTTTGTCTTTACTTCCTGATTCAGCATCTGTTTGACGTCATTGTTCTCTGAACGCGATGACGTCACACATTCCAAGCGTGAGTTTTAAAGAAGGAAAACTGTACAAGTACATGAGTATCGAGAAATCCAATACCATCTGTCTGTTCACTGGCCCCTAGTGGCTTTCATGGAAACTGCTCTAGTTGGCACTTTTTATTCTGGTATAAGTATGTCTTGGAATGAGACTTGGGTAAAAGTAGCACGGTGTAGATCTCTATGTGGCTTCCTTTTCCTATAAAACTAAAGATAGAATCCCAAGAGTTAGTGGAAAGTGAAAGTCCCCATATGATCTTCTATTCTGGTGCTGGACCAATAGGCACCCAAACAGCTCCTCGCACTGTCTGGCCATGAAATGCATTTATCCTGCCTCTCTCCTCCCTGACGCAATGTTTCATAATAGCGCTGCACTCCTTGCTATAATATAAATGTTTATATATGTTTAATATTTATATATGTTTTTGAAAGTGTTTTACGATGAAGCATAAATGCTATACCCTGGTACGCCCCACTTGATCAGCTTTTATAATGGGCTTTGTACTGTGAAAAACATTTAAATAACAAAAAAACACCACTGTCTTAAGAGAAAAGGCCCTGCTGAACCTACCTATGGACGGCCCTGACCCAGACTCTGAATCCCATACTAATATTTAAAAGACTATAGGCAGGGCTAAAATACTCTGTTTATGGAGTCAATAAAAAAAAAACAATTTTGGAAGAAGACGATGTAATAGATGCTCTTTTGAAACCTAGCTAAATATCTCTAAAACCAAAGTCATGTAAAGCAGTCTAACTCCAGATGTTTGCAGAGGGGAAACCAACCTGTCACATGATTACTTACCAGATAATTGCCACAGAAGAGTGCATTGTAAACATCGGCAAACAATTCATTAACTTCATTTTAATGGTAGTGTCCCTTTAACATCTTCAATAATTAGTCAAACTATTATGAGAGTTTTGAAAATAAAAGGGACTGACACTTTGGCATGCAATATGTCTGGTTTAATAATTTGGTCTTGTTGAATGTTTCCATCAAATATCATTTTTAAAAATGTGATAATGTTGAAAGTACTGTGTATGTGTCTTTAAATGTATAGGTGAGAAATTGAATCCGTGATCTCAGTCTTGTGCTATTATTAATATTATGTACTAGTTATTGACAAATGCTGCTTTTTTCTAGTTGAAAATGTTTGACAGATAAATTTATTGGCACTTAGACAGTGAGTTACATAGAGAACCGGTGTGATAGCTCAGCAGTTAGCCCTCCAACTTCAGTATCTGAGAGTTGCAGGTTCGATTCCCAGCAATTTCATCTCAGCCTTTCGTCTTCTGAGGTCAGTAAAATGAGTACCGCTTATTTGGGTAATAACATAGAGACCCCGGGATGTATAGTGACAGTTTCATCATGGGGACTAGATGATTTTGAATTAAATATATTATTTCTACCTTGCTATACTGTATCTGGTACTGGTACTGAAAAGGCTTGTATTGCTTTGAAAGCAGGGTTGACAGCAGGTAACTCTCCACATCTTCGCTACCTGCAACAGGTGAAGCAGTTCTACAACAGCTGGGAAGCTGCCTGTTGACTACTCTGAGAATAGCTTGATATTTTAAGATTACTTTGCATCGCTTCCTCTAGGCTTCCTAAGGCTTAAAAATATGAATAGTTTGAGGTATGCACCGTGACACGTTATACATTTATTAATGTTCTTAAAGGACCACCATAACCACTTCAGCGCCCTATAGTGGTTATGGTGCCAGGAGTGCCCTGAAGCCCACCCCGATGTAGATAGTGAAACCATTTTAGAGCTCCTGCTCTGGCTGAGATCATCAGTAGTGATGATCTCAGCAAATCCAATGCTTCCCATGGAGAATCATTGAGGGCTATTTTGCATGCGAGGGAATTTCCACGCTGCGCCAATCATTGATTCAATGAGAGTGAAGAAGCTGAACGATGGTTCTGTAATGTTTGTAGGACCGCATAAAGTGAGTTAACTTTATTGCAGTATAGATACTTAAAATCTCGTCTTTTTTTTCAGCCCAGATTGTATTATGCAATCTTAACTAGTAGAACGGAAGATTCTAAAAATCGCATCCTTTTTGGGCATTTTAAAATACATTAACCACTTTCCAATCCCTTTTAAAAGAGAAGTATCCCAAAAACAATATAAAACCCCATGTTCTATATAATTAGTATGTGTGGATAAAGCAGTGTAACTATGCTAAAGATTTGTGATACAGCATATTACTATAAGAACTTGGGAATGGAGGTCGAGTTACAATACGGGAACACATCATTCAGGTTGATGCTCATTTGTAGGAACAGACCCATCTTAAATGTAATATTACAATTTAAAAAATGATCACTTGTTACATTGGTTTGATCCCCCTGACAAATAAAAAGGTTAAGAATTATTTCCTGGGGTTAATCCATATGAATGTGCAGTTTAAATGTAGACCTGTTAAGAGATTGCTCATTATGTGCAGAGAAGCTTACAAGTTTATAAAGAAGTTTATAATCTGACTTTTAAGGCTTTATTTCACAAAGAAAACCCATATCTGCCAATGCATGGTAGCGTGCTTCATAGGAGAAACCTTTGTTGGCCACAGGGTGGCACTTGCAAGTAGTAGCAATGCTCTGACATTTACGAACACCTACAATTCAGTGTCACGTGCAATCGCTGTATTAAAGGTTTTACTATGTTTCAAACTTTGCTGTACATTTATTATTGAAAGTATTTTGTTCTAGATTTTAGTGTAACTTCCCTTTTAAAGATTGTCACAAATACGCTAAACCAATAGCCCTCCAGTAGATGCGTGATTTCACGCACACATTCAGGAAAGGCAGAAGACATTATTTCTTAGAATCTTTAAGTTTTTGGAAATCTTAATACAAACCGGTCCAGGGTGCCAGGAAGGGCGTTAAGCAAGAAATCCCTCAGGATCTCTTCTAGTGAAAGAGCTACCTTAATATTGGCATCTCTTTAACACTTGTGTAATAATAAAATAGATTGGTTGTGTTTTGTGCAAATATCTATCATTTTTATTTTATTCATGGATTTGTTTCTGTCTTTATTTTATTTTGAAATCTAGATGACGATACCTCGTCCTTCAGTAACATCCACACAGTCTGCTTCAGAAAGCTTTCCGTGTGCCCAGAATTTGGAAAAGAGAGATCGGGACTCCCATGTTCTGGAAGTGTTCTCACCACAAGAAACCGAAAATGTTTTGGGTATTAGCATAAACAAAGCAGATCTGGAGCTGCGCTTAACTAGCCAGGAAAAGTCATGTGTCAAATCCCAAGACTCAGGCCAAGCAAACTTTGTTAATGAGTACGACCAAATGTTGCATGAGAGGAACAGCGCCAGTTCGCCTGTAAAATCTCATTTAGGTTCTCAGACTGGTGTGACGGAGGCCGTGAATGAAGAAAGGAAGGGTCTAAATTCACATGGATGTTCTCCCAAGCACTATCAATCCTCACCCGATGTTATGCCATCTGTTAATCAACCTTTTGAGTCGAGGACTTTTTGCACATTGCCAAATGAAGATTCGGACCTAGAAATACTGAAGCCAGAAGCTACTGAGGCCACTAAGCAAGAAGTTGATTTTGTGGAACTTTGTACAGCAAGTTCTTGGGAAGGTCAGCAAAATGGTTTCCATGAAGTAAAGGATGTTAGTGCTGCTAATGGATTTCTTGACCACAGAGTGAGCTTGTCCATGTTACTGGATGAAGAAAGCGACAAAGATCAGAAATGCCTAAATAACGGAGAATTGTTGGACTTGAGTGATGGATTTCAGAAAAGTAAAAAAGATCTCACAAAGCCATCTTTTACAACCAGGCAGAGCAGAATTCCAGTTTTGGCTCAAGAGGTTGAGACAGCATCAGAGTCCTCTTCTCCAATCTCTGCAAAGGAGAAGCTTCTTCTAAAAAAGGCATACCAAACCGACCTTGCACGGCTGCTAATGGAGAAACGACAGATTAAATCATTTCTCTGTGACCTCTCAAGTGCCTCTGACAAATCTTTTGAGGAAAAGTCTTCTCCGCAAGTCCTACCTTTGTCAGAAGAGAATATCCTTCTCTCCAAATCTGCACTGGATGCACATATTCAAAGGTCGTCCGATGATGGAATTTTGGCATCCCACAGCCCACAGATGAGGAAGAGCAAAATTCCACGTCCAGTTTCCTGGTCCAGTAGTGATCAGCTCAGTAGTTCTCCTTCAACTCAATTCCTTCCAAGACCACCACCTGGAAAACCGCCTACTCGACCAGGGGTGGAAGCACGGTAAGACAAAAGACTTGGTTAAAAAATTTTGGTTTTGTTACAATAATAATAACCATCAGATTTTATTTAAAGGGACACTCTAGTCACCAAAACAACTTTAGCTTAATGAAGCCGTTTTGGTGTATAGATCATGCCACTGCAGTCTCACTGCTCAATTCACTATCATTTTTTTTTTTTCCATATAGCCCTAATCACACCTCCCTGCAGTTAACTTACACATCCTTCCTAAACACTTCCTGTAAAGAGTCATCTAATGTTTACACTACCTTTATTGTAAATATTGTTTAGATTATAATTTCATATCTCTGCTCTGTTAATAGCTTGCTAGACCCTGCAAAAGCCTCCCGTGTATGGTTCAATTTACAGAGCAGGAGACAAAAACACCTCCTTTGGCTGTAACTGACATAGTCTGCAAGACAAAAATGGTCTCAAGTTCAATCAGGTGTAACTTATTTTGTAAGTTTGGAGTCAAATCACTTTGTTTCTGCAGCCCTTGCCACCCCGGCTAGTGCTGTACAATTATGGGAGGGGAAAAAAACATACAATACAAAGGGTAAAGAAGGCTCTTCCTGTGAGCTGATATCTAGCCATTAAATCTCTTTTAAACGAAGTGCTTAGGTAGCCCAAGAGCTTATGATGTAAAGGTTAAAATGGGGATTGGAGACCCGTAGCAGGGAGAATTTAGAAGTTATGGCCGGAGGGGATTAACAGAAAGTGTCAGCTAGTGGTAAAATGTAAAGGGAATGCGGAGGTAATTTACTATTATCCCAAACAGCTGGAGTTGTGATGCGTGCTAGCATGGCCGTTTAACTAAACCTTACAGCTAAGTAGCTGTAGCTGTGTTTGCTGGATGGGGAAGAGATGTCCCCACCATCCTCACACAAGGACACTATCTGTTCCTCCCTGTTCTACCACTACCCACGTCACCTCACAGATCTGTGCCAAAAGGTATGCAACCAACTTCTTTGAAGACAAGTGCATTTTGTTAATTAGTTTATTTGTTACAGATGATTGTGTTAACATTCATATTTGGATTGTTAACTTTCTAACAGAAGATATTTATTCTTAAGCTAGAAGATATGTATTCTTAAGCTATTTATTATTAACCTCAACAGAAGATACACTTCAGTGTAGTTATTCTGGTATACTGCTATATTCTGGGGTAGATGTGTTCCATAATTAAATGTAAAAAAATGAGAATATATGAAGTTAAAAAAAATAGCAGAAAATGACATACTTTTGGTAAGATTTTCAAACAATGTAATATTTTTTAGATAAACTTCAAAAATATTTATTTTCTAAATATTACAATATCAAAAAAAGTTATCATATATAAAATCAATTACAATATTTTTCAACATATTGAATAATTGTAAGTTTTAGTTTATTAAAAATATTATTTCATTTGAAAAACTTATTACATCTAGGCTATAATTAGGGTTATATATATATATATTTTTTTTTAAACTGAAGCCTGTATCTGCATATATTTGTATATGTATTTTAATTATTCTCTCTCTATTTCCTCTGAAGGATGCGCAGATACAAAGTTTTGGGTTCTGGAAACTCTGACTCAGACCTCCTCTCCCGACTTGCTCAGATGCTTCAGAATGGATCCCAGAAAACCCGCAGCTCCTCTCAGTCTAAAAGCCCAGGATCCCCCCATAGTCCTAAAACTCCTCCTAAAAGCCCTGTGATACCCCGGCGCAGTCCAAGCGCCTCACCACGCAGCTCTTCTTTACCGAGAACCAACAGTTCGTCCTCTTCGAGAGCTGGACGACCCCACCACTATGACGCCAGGAGCTCCTCCCCACACGTAGGCCGCAGCAAATCACCCCCCAGCCTCTCTGGTTCATCTTCTTCACGAAGATCCTGCCAGCAGGATCATTGCTACAGTAAACAGAGTAAAAACATATCAAAGGGACCGGGCAGCGGTCACCATTCCACAGGAAGCAAAACAAGCCGTGGGAAGTCTTCTGCTCGGGAGGTCAAAGTGTCCAGTAAACTTAGCAGATAGTAACGAGGCTTTGTCAGCTCTGCAGCAAAGCTTCTTGGTTCCACCCCATTCCCCTCAACCCGTTGTCCTCTTGTAATGCATGTTATGTATGTTACTA
This sequence comes from Pelobates fuscus, assembly GCF_036172605.1. Taxonomy (NCBI): domain Eukaryota; kingdom Metazoa; phylum Chordata; class Amphibia; order Anura; family Pelobatidae; genus Pelobates; species Pelobates fuscus. Next base: position 20,060,988 of record NC_086329.1, on the reverse strand, counting down.
TATAATTCAAATGAAATCCAAATTAGTGTTGATCTCTATGTTCAAAAGAAGACTAGTGTGGGAACTAGTGGAATATTTATTTGGGATCACATTGGGGAGGAGTTTCTCTACAAGACCTCTTTGGCACCGCCAGCCTAGTAAAATGTATGGTCAGCAGATTAGAACGTTGCTTTTATAATTCATTTTTAATATATACCTTCAGCATATCTTCCTACTTGACATGGAAATGTGAGGTAAGAGGGTCTCTCAGAGCGAGAACTTGGAGACTGGAAGTGAACGGTTGCATTCCAATATAAATGCTCATATTATCACACAGGGGTTTGCAGAGATTGGTAGACATTAAACAAAGTAGTACAGCCGTGTGGTTTATTAAGGACCGAGAAATAATGTATCCTCTAACTGGGATATCATGGATTTGTCAGAGGTCTCTCCATACAGATTTCCTTCGGTGTCCATCATTTGTCATTTCGACACATCACATTTAAGGAAGTTAAGAGACATTATGTCTTAAACCAAATCTGCTCATAGGAGAAATGTTTTTTGTTTTTTTATATATGTTTTTCTTTTATACTTAACCCTTTGCTATGCTTTAAAAGTCTTCATGGTAGCATTAGCTGTTTTAGCATGACTTTGGTCACAGGTCATGACCTCATCTGACATCTCAAAATGCAAACTAGAACATTTTCAGAGCTTTTTAGCACTGCGTTCACCAGCTGTAAGTCCAGATGTGCATGTTTCACCTCTCTGGGGTAATCTGAATGCATGATTAGCCTTTTGGGTGTTCATTCCTTGGCACTCGTGGTTAAAGTGGGTCTGTAAAGAGTATTTGAAAGGGTTAGTCTCCCTAAATCGAGAATATAAGCCCTATAGTATAGTTATTCTTCTGTGCAGACAGATTTGCATTTGCTGGGATTAATGGAGGAATGCTTATAGCCAATTCTAGTTATATTGTGCCGATTTAAGGCAAAATTCGACAAGTGGAATCTTGAAAAATAAGTAGTATGCAATTGTCCTATTTTGTCTTACAAAGCTCCCCACCAACCACATGAGACTGAATCCACTGCTGTATGTTGTGAGATCGGGATTATTACTCCGTAAACATATTTCTATTCTTAGCTCAGTCATTTGATTGGTTCAGATTGTTTTAGGCTACTTATAAAAATAAATACTGTGAATCTTTTTGGGAAATCCCTTCTAACAAATAAGTGCTGCATAATAACCTGTATGAAATGTGGCGTTTCCTTCTGTTACAAGCCTTTTTTAGTTTTGTGTTTCGATTTTAATAATTTACCCTTTAAATTGACTTTAAACCGCGACATTCATTCCCTTTTTTACGTTTAGTTCCTTTGATTGAAATAAACGTTATCGTCCAGATACGTGAGTACTGTAAAACGAGCATGTCATTCCATGTCCTTGCTGATTAATATACAGCCCTTCCAGACATCTGATCGAGCTACTTCGTGTCAATCTTAGTCCCAGCCACTCAGTGGCCAATGGCGTCGTGCAGGTCATGCAATAAAGTTCTGTTGAATTGACTGCAATGTGAGAGGTTTGTGGCTTGGTAATTGGTATTGGTTAGAAGACCCTCTTTCAGTTCCATAGAAAAATGAGTCACTCACTGCAATTAGCAGCAAGTTGTTGGCTGCATTCTGATGCATGGGGAGTACTTGTTCAGGATAACATGGAATTTAACGTCCATTTTTTTCCACTGATGTCTATTGAAGAAGCTGCAGTTTAAAAAAAATTCAAAAATATTACATTTCTGTAAGGACTAGTGATGTTCTAATTCATCATCACAGTCCACAGAGATTCTATGCCAGGAAAATGCTGCTTATTTAGCAATAATTCTAAAAACATCAAGGATGCTGATTTAACATGATTGGTCCTTAAAATGACGATACATTTGTCACTTGCTTTCTAGAGCTGTTTTAAGACTTGGAGCTGCTGGTTTAGGTAATTTATGTTTAAAATGTATTTTTGCATCAAGTTGTATAAGTGAAGCTGTCACCACGGAAACCTATTGTTTATCTCATGCGATTGCCCCGTTTTTAGAACTTTGCTCCAGAGTGTTTTCATGCATAACTCTGTTAATATTGTATTAATCTAGGATATTTGTCAGGGATCTCAAACTTGTGTTCTGGATTGAAAGAGACACTTCTTTTATCAGACTAATATTTATTGCATTGTTCAGTGATACAGTGTTACATGTTTGATTTGGTGGTCATTTTAAAACGCCTACCATCTTTATGGTTCCCAATATGGAGTATTGTAGATATTGCTGATCTAAGTGACTGTAAAATAATGTTAAAACCGCTCGATAGTAATGGGATATGTTGCAGTGTTAGCACACGCTACCTCTTGTAGGATCTACTAAAAAAGCAGGATGGCTATTTAAGTCTTAAGTTGGTTGTCTTTTATTTTCCATTTTATTAAGAGCGTGTTGGCACCATTATATAAATGTACCTTTTATAGGATGCGTATATCACAGATATTTTAAAGGTTAAGATATTTGTTTTTTTAAAGAAAGTTAATGTAGTGAACACCTAAAATATAAGGAGCTGCATGGACATTTGCATTTAGTCTTTTTTGGGGGGAATTATGATACATGGCTTACTTTCGTTGCGTCTGTAAAAAGGACTATCCTAGGAAAAAGGGACATTAATGGCAAGTACTCGATGTGGACGTTTGCCCAATCTGAGGCCTAAGGCACACCATACAATGTTTTTAGTAGGGTTTTAGTGTTTGCAAAGATTGGTCCTTTGCTGTGGGAATAGAAGATTTGCTGTTATAATTGTTCCTGTTGATTCTGCAAATTTGTTATGATGAATTACTGAATAAGATGGAGGTGTGCAGGTCCACATAAGAACATTTGCGGCAGTAAGATAGTCTGGTTTATTACATGCTTGAAAACCCAAACAGGAAAAGGGTAGCTTACAGTAACTATGTAGATCCCAGCAGCGGGTAAATACAATTCACGTTTCCTCTGTAGGAAAGAATGTTTCAATGTCTCTTAGACTTTTATTTTTTTTCCTTTTAGAGGTTTGATTGCATAGGCAACTCCTGGCAGATATTGTCACAAAGCAAGACTGACAACGCAAGTGGGCTGAGCTTCAATGGAAATTATTCCACAAACACCTTCTTAAAAGTTAGCCATTTTTATAGCTCATAGAATCAAGGAAGCTGTGATGTCAGATCAACAACTGCACCGGCCAATCAACGTACAGCAGTCCAGAGCGGTTTTCTTTAGGGTAGCGGTTTTTAACACCGTTGCCATGGAATCTGGTGTGAAACTGACATATGCGCTATAATGGAATGAATAGAGGGCGTCAATAGGTTTTGTTTAGTGTTTTTTAAATAAGGGTCAGGATTAAAATTGAGATTCCAATTTGGCAAACAATTAGAACTAGTAAGTTAATGTAGCAAGGTATACACAAGCCAGCGACAAATTATTTTAAAATTTAAATAAATTGGGAGCCTTAAAAGTTTCCCCTAACTTAATGTCTTGGTCCATGAATTGTTAGGAATCATTGTTCTAGGGGATGCTGGCACATTGAGTTTTTAGGACAGCACTTTGCATATTTTTTTTTAATCGTTTTTGAAAAATATTAAATGTTACAGGTGTTCTATGTGTGCTTTAAGAATACAACGTCCAAGTGTATAAAGTGGCACATGTTCTTGTCTAGTGCAACCTCTGTCTATTTAGATATTAAGCTTCTCTGTTAGCCTGTTGTGATTGACTCGCTAATAAATTAACACAAGGTTAATTGTTGCCACAGCCAGAAAGGTTTGCATCTATGATTAAAACTGGTATTTTCTTCAGGGTCAAGCTGTAGAATGATCTGGCTTCACGTGAAACTGGTAAAACTTCTAAAATATGCTTTATGTGGGACTCCAGTGCCGTCCAGCACTCTAGCAATCAAGAGATCAATCGTTGGCATTCTGTGCAACTTCTGAATCGTGCTTAGGGGGAACACTGACTTGCAATGTAATATGAGTCATCTTTGATTTATGGAGTAAGTTCTTGCCAGATTTTGTCGGTCAATCCCTAAAGAGTAGCATTCATTCCAGGGATAAGGTGTACTTTGCCCTAAAATTGAGCTTCCTATTCTTACATACTATACACTACAAACCTTACTGTATTTATATCCATACATACACACTCTATAGAGGAATACTGTAAAATGTATTGATGCATTAGATTTCCTATATTTATAACCTATGCAGCTGTGTGGTGTACAGTCCTGACAAGTCGCCTGATTTCCAAAGGTGACCTGATCTGAATGTGATGTGCCATTTAGAAGTTTTTTTTTTTTTTTTTTTTTGTAGCTTTATTGATCATTCAGAGCAGTTGTCAGTTCGGAGTCAATTATGTGAATTCACTTCTGTGTGAATGCGAATAGGAGAAGATTCTATGTGTGCTTCACGTAGATGTTGCTGTGCCTCGGGAAAGCTTTAAAAAAAAAAACAACAGCCGGTAAATGTAATAAAGCCGTGCTAATGCTAGTACTGCTAGTCTCGTAATAGTCATTTCAAACCCTTCATTGGGGACCACTGGACTTTTTCTGAATTAGTTTGAAATTAAAACTGTAACGAGTGCCCAATAACCTGAGCAGGCTCAGGTCCCTTCCTGGAGGCGTTTGACCATTTACTAATGATTTGCAAAGGGCAGATGTTATGAATGTATGTCTGTACACCCCATGATCTTAAAGGAGCCAGCAACACATTATATTTGTCAATTGATAATTAAGCAGTGGATTGTATGACACTCATACCGTGTAAATTTATATGCTTCGTATTAACAATTGTCTACTTCATGTGTGGCAGAATGCCTTGTGTTTTTGTTTGTTTTTGCGATGCTATCCCTTCGTAGCTATTAGGAATGACAGAATGAGGATAAATAAGGGAACCTTTTTTTTTTATTACCCTTCCTCTGTGTCGTTTAATTGTAACCTCTGCTGTGCTAGAGGACCATTGCATTGTTCTATAGCACAGAGATGCGTTAAACATATGTACGTGACTTTAAAAGTGTGAGGCTTACTAATCCGCCTATCCTGAGCAAGCTGCAACCCCGTTCCTTTGTATTATATTGTACAGTACATTTTGTCTCCATAATTGCATGTCATGATACTAAATTATATCATATATAAATATTTATAAATATATATATAATATATATACACACAAATAAAGAAACTCACAGACTCATTCTACATGTATTGGTTGCTACCGATAACGCTTCCTTTTAACTACAACTGCTGCTTTCTAAGCATGGCAAATTCTACTGCCTCTAAGATTATTCACTGATCCTATAATATGTGTAAAGATTGTTTTTTTTCTTATAGTATCAGTTTTCTTTATATTGTTTTTTTATATAGTGACACACGTATGTACATGTGTATAATGATATTGATGTAGAGCTCAAAGTATTTACATGTCCTCTATCACAGTGTTGTGAGTTATACCTTTACAAGATGTACAATATTCAGTGTGCTTGCTTTGCAATCTTTCAGAATCTTTGTGTTGATAATCTCATTATTTATGTTGTACTGTAACTGACTGAGAAGCTTTGAAAAGCTGTGAACTTGTGCGCATGCGCCCACCTCCAGCACAGAGGCTTCTGAATGAGCAGAGGTCTTGCAGTGGCTGTTGAGAGCCGTTCTGCAGCTTTTGCTAGCATACATTCATATACTCCCAAAGAAAAAATGCAGGGAAAATACAAGCATGTTTTCTGTGGGGGTCTATCTACTAAACTGTTAAAAATAAAATCATTTTCAATGGAGTGTTCCTTTAAAGGGGAACTTTTATTCCCGTCATTTTTCTTATTATGTTCACTAATACCTATATTGAACAAATATGAGTTAGTGTGAAAAATAAGATTTTATGTAAAGATTCACACTTTTTTTTATTTTTTATTCCGCAACTGGGCACCTTAATTTTCGCTCCCTAAATGTCGTTGTTATGAGCTCTGTCCTTTGCACTGTGTATTCTGCATAGAGAAAGCATACAGAGAGTTTGAGAAATTCAACAAAGGTTTTATTTCTGGTTTTCATTTACAATGTTTGACCAGAGTTTGCCTTGTCTGAACTGGGTATGGTGTAATTTGAGTCCATCAGTAGTTACCTGTTGAAAAAACGGTAAATAAATTACAAAACTCTTTCACAATCTATTCTTAATGGGTACTGGGCACCTGGGACCTCCTTACATCATAACAACTGCAATCCAGTTAAGTTGTTATGGTGCCAGGAGTGTCCCTTTAAAAGTAATATGTCACTTTTCAATATTTGATTTAAATGTAAATTCCATTGCAATCCAAAATCCATAAGACAGGGACAATAAGTACTAACCTAACAGTTCTATTGATTAATAGAATATCTAATTAGCATCTGGACACAAGTGGTCTGGGCAGTATTTGGCTAATTCACAGTTATGGTTACACTATCTGGGAACAATTTCTTTACCTGGAGATATCTCCTAGTCTGTGTTGTGTGTGTGTGTGTACAGTAATATTGATTATTCCCCAAGATGGTGCAGTGCTTACTGTGTGGGGTAGAGAGTAAATTGAGTACCAGGCCTCCCTTTCTCAACAGTTACTTATAGTATGGCATAGATTTCCATAGTTGGTCAACAGGACTCTCCATTAACATGAGAATGAAGTGTTTGACCATAGTCCTGATTTATATGATATAACCAGCAGAATCCATGGATATTGGGCAATTACTATAAAGTAAAATGTCATTGAGAAATTCAATCAAACATTACCCATCTATCTGTCCATTTTCTCTATAAATTATATAGAAAAGGCTATAAGAAAACAAACCCAAAATACTCCAACATCTGGATAAAACAATAGTTTATTTTGTATGTTAGATTGTGTTGTAGTGCTTAGTGACCTATTGTGTATACTTGCAGTAAGTGCCAGGTTTATGCTTGTTTTTTAAAAAAATGTTTACAAATGGGCTTTCTCTTTATGGTATGATTTGTGTTTCTGGGACCACTTCATTAATACCCAATGTTTTATCTCCTACTGGTGGCACCCCTCAAACACATCAATCTCCCAATAGTGAAGTTTCGAACTTTGCAATATGTTGTGTAGTTAATTGTGGAATATATTTTTGGGACTACTACTGCCTTCACTTTCCACATCCTTTCCAACTCTTCTTTCAGTTCTTGGTATGTGTCCATCTTCTCATGTTCCTTCTCATGTTCCTTCTCATGTGGGTATTGCCACATCCTCCACGACTGCAGTCTTCCGTTCCTTGTCAACCATCACAATGTCAGGTTGGTTGGCCAGTACTTGCTTGTCTGTCTGGATCTTAGCCCTGTCATTCTCAACTATCCTCTGCGGTATCTCCCATCTGGATTTAGGCAGGTCCAATCCATATTCTGTGCAGATGTTTCAGTACACAATCCCAGCAACTTGGCTGTGTCTCTCGGTGTATGCTGTTCCTGCTAACACCTTGCATCCTGAAAATGTAAGCAGGAACAGCATACACTGAGAGACAACCAAATTGTTGGGATTGTGTACCAAAACATCTATCTATCTATCTATACCTGGATGTGTGTGTGTGCGCGCGCGACAGCAGTGTCTCTTTATAGTGTTCACAGTTGGAGCTTGTAACTCAGACAGGTGATCTGAATGCATTATGATAAATGCATGTGAGTATGTGATTCATCCCAACAACATGCATAAAAATGAGTCGTTTGGATTGTTGACGGTGTAATTATTAACTGGGTTTTATTAGGAATCTGATTTGTCTTGTAGTAATAGTTGTCCCTCGTATTATACCTTTGGATATGCAGAACAAATTAAATGTGAGTTGCAGGTGTGATCTGTTGTGGAAACCCATAGAGACATACAAGATGATCCTGTAAATAAAACAATCTTATAAGCTCAGGTTGAGTAAACAAGCTTATTCTATATTGCACAAGCAGACAAGCCACCGAAGGGTCCATAAGCAGTCACTCCAGTAGGCCACTTCCTGTGTTCATTGATTATCCTTGTTTCAGTACCTTTTGGACCTTGAGAACTACTTTCAGAACGTTAAACGGGAAATAGGGGCATGTTTTTTTTGTTTTTGTTTTTTTAAATAAGTCATTTTGTTTTTCACAACTGTTATGTTACTTTCCCCACCTCAATGCAGGCAGTCTACTTGAATGCAACCACTTGCCTGTAATCTATTTGAGCCCTATTTTATTTACGTGGGGTGGCCAATCTGTACATCCCACAGGATTATGGGAGCTTTAATTCTGCACCTCGGGATCTACTCTACGCCCAGATCTGATCTATACAGTTCGTATTGTGAGAGATGTCATGGCGGACTGTCCTAGGTACAGCTTAGTCGTTTACAATGACTGGCATGTGGTATGCCGTTTATCCTTATATTAGTGTATTGGACTGCGTTCCTGCTGTGATTAATTAACCATTCCTGGTCTGGCTGTAAGGGAATATTGTAGCATATAAACTGGCCTGTGTTTATTACCCAACAGGAAATGTGAATTGGGATCTATATTGCAGCTTTTTCTTTACAAGAATGCATTTTGCCAAATACCATAGTATAATTGTGTTGCATCTATCGTTACATTTTATTATGAAACCACATTTAAGGATCTGTGAACCCAATGAGGATAAACAAACTGTGCTGTTAAAAATACTTCATATTAAGAAAAAAAATAAGTTAAACATTTTCAGTGATTTAGCCCTGGTACGCTTTCCAAGAGGCATTTCTTCCTAGTTTGTTGCAGGATGTTCTGTCCCTATGCCCTGCCTAATTTCATATTTATTGTGCCCATTATTCTTTAATACCAAGCTTCCACCCAGTCTTTAACAAGGCTATCCTATCACACATGTAACACCTTCCCTTCTTTCGGTGTGTGGCAATGATATATTTACAACCCAGGTAAAACTGCCGGTGAAAAAAAGAAAATCACCCCTTCTCTAAAGGACGTACACATTTTAAACCGAAAGGCTTGGACCGTGTTGCATGGGTACGTCATAAGGAAACCTGCATGATAGGAAGCAACATACCAGTCCAAAGTACACAGAGCTTAAAAATTAAACAGAGCTTACCTGAATGGGGATAGATACTGTTTAGATTCCTTAAAAAAAAAATAAAAAATTGAGGCACGCTGTGTAGGCCAATACTCTGAATGAATTATAGGAAATTTGCCTTGAACATCTTCGAGACTAGTATTGACGAATTAAGCGTCTGTAAAGCTGTGTAGGGGCTTAAAGCATATTTTCTTGAACGCCAGTATTTTACAGACTACCTTTAGAGTTTACGGTTTGTTTTCCTTTCTTTCGTTTATTTTATTTTTTTTATATATAGATATATGCAGCGGGACCAGCGTCAGGGCCGGCGCGTCCATAAGGCGGCACAGGCGGCCGCCTTAGGGCGCCAGAGGAGGGGGGCGCAAAAATCTGAATCTCCTGCCTTTGGCTGGAGACTCGGATTTGTAAACTCACCTCTCTCCCTGCAGCCAGCACACAGCAGGAGCCTGGCAGTGAAGTCAGCCGTCCTCCTCTGATGATGTCAGAAGGGGGCGGGACTTCTACTGCTCCCAGACTCCCCAGCGGTCCTGACTGCAGCTCCAGCCTCCCAGCCGACCACCAGTTGAAAGGTTCTCCCTCCCTGGCCCAAGGTAAGCTTCTGGGAGGGGAAGGGGGTGGGGAAGAAGCATTTTTATTTTAATTTTTTTTAAATCAAAAGTTTTTTTTTCAGCCCCTTTCTACAGCCCCTGCCCCCACTATACTCCCCCTGCCCCCACTATACTATCCCTGCCCCCACTATACTATCCCTGCCCCCACTATACTATCCCTGCCCCCACTATACTATCCCTGCCCCCACCATACGGCCCCTACCCCCACCATACTCCCCCTGCCCCCACCATACTCCCCCTGCCCCCACCATACTCCCCCTGCCCCCACCATACTCCCCCTGCCCCCACCATACTCCCTCTGCCCCCACCATACTCCCCCTGCCCCCACCATACTCCCCCTGCCCCCACCATACTATCCATGCCCCCACCATACTCCCCCTGCCCCCACCATACTATCCATGCCCCCACCATACTATCCATGCCCCCACCATACTATCCCTGCCCCCACTATACAGCCCCTGCCCCCACCATACCCCCCTGCCCCCACCATACTCCCCCTGCCCCACCATACTCCCCCTGCCCCACCATACTATCCCTGCCCCCACCATACTATCCCTGCCCCCACTATACTATCCCTGCCCCACCATACAGCCCCTGCCCCACCATACAGCCCCTGCCCCCACCATACAGCCCCTGCCCCCACCATACAGCCCCTGCCCCCACCATACAGCCCCTGCCCCCACCATGCTCCCCCTGCCCCCACCATGCTCCCCCTGCCCCCACCATGCTCCCCCTGCCCCCACCATGCTCCCCCTGCCCCCACCATGCTCCCCCTGCCCCCACCATGCTCCCCCTGCCCCACCATGCTCCCCCTGCCCCCACCATGCTCCCCCTGCCCCCACCATGCTCCCCCTGCCCCCACCATGCTCCCCCTGCCCCCACCATGCTCCCCCTGCCCCCACCATGCTCCCCCTGCCCCCACCATGCTCCCCCTGCCCCCACCATGCTCCCCCTGCCCCCACCATGCTCCCCCTGCCCCCACCATACTCCCCCTGCCCCCACCATACGGCCCCTGCCCCCACCATACGGCCCCTGCCCCCACTATACGGCCCCTGCCCCCACTATACGGCCCCTGCCCCCACTATACGGCCCCTGCCCCCACTATACGGCCCCTGCCCCCACTATACGGCCCCTGCCCCCACTATACTCCCCTGCCACCTCTATAGCCTCTGCCCCCACCATACTACCCCTGCCACCTCAATGGCCCCTGCCCCCTCCAAACTGCCCCACCATACTACCCCTGCCCCCTTTACAGCCCCTCTATAGCCCCTGCCCCACCATAGTGCCCCTGTCCCCTCTACTGCCCCATTTGCCCCCTCTACAGCACTTCTATTTCCCTCTATAGCCCCTGCCCCACCATACTGCCCCCACTATAGTCCCCCTGCCCCCACTATAGTGCCCCTGCCCCCACCATACTGCCCCTGCCCCCACCATACTGCCCCTGCCCCCACCATACTGCCCCTGCCCCCACCATACTACCCCTGCCACCTCTATAGCCCCTGCCCCCACCATACTGCCCCTGCCCCCTCTACAGCCCCTGCCCCTCCAAACTTCCCCACCATACTACCCCTGCCCCCTTTACAGCCCCTCTTTAGCCCCTGCCCAACCATACTGCCCCCTTTACAGCCCCTCTATAGCCCCCACCCCTCTATGTCCCTCTATAGCCCCTGCCCCACCATACTGCCCCTGCCCCAGCCCCTCTATGCCCCTGCCCCACCATACTGCCCCTGCCCCCGCCCCCTCTACAGCCCCTCTATGCCCCTGCCCCACTATACTGCCCCTGCCCCCTCTATAGCCCCTGCCCCACCATACTACCCCTGCCCCTTAACAGCCCCTCTATAGCCCCTGCCCCACCATACTACCCCTGCCCCTTAACAGCCCCTCTATAGCCTCTGTCCCCACTCTACTGCCCCATGTGGGGGGGGGGGGGGGCGGCAAAATTCATCTTCGCCTGTGTAGCCAAAAATCCTTGCACCGGCCCTGACCAGCGTGCATTGTTTAGTAATGTACTTTTGGACCCCCTGTTCGTGAAATGTCTAAAATGCACTTTCTTTTAATTATGTACATATTTCTTTTCTCCTTATGACAAATACATTGCAAACTGTGATAGAAGACATGATTTCTTTTTTTTTTTTTTTTTTTTTAAATGCTGCTGTATTTTATTTATTATTTTCTATTTGTAATTTTTTTATGTTTTCTAGTTTATTTTCTTTGCTGTTACGCAGCCATCTGATCTTATAATGCAATTGTAATCAACAAGCAGCGTTCTAGCTGTTGCAGACGCCAGCCCCCCCATCATGCTTTGCTAGATTTGGGAGGCAAAGCATCATGGGAATTGTTGCTGCACAACAGTTGGACAGCTTCCTGTTGTTTAATGCTATAATAATGTACTGTCATGTATGTAACTCGCGATGTACATTGTCTTTCAATGCATTACAAGCGCCTCTAATGATGTAAGGAAGCATTTTGGAGGACAGAGGGAAGGTTATTTCAATGTCATTCACCTGATTTGTGTAATAAAATCTGTGCTCCCTCTCTTAATGGGATGATTTCATTAGGCACTTGTAATCGGCACATTGGAGTGCCATGTATTCAGGTACACGCTATCGTTTTTGAACATGTAAAATAAAATTTAAAAAAAGTACAAAATTGTGGACTTTTCAATTTTAATGAAATTACCAATATTTTTTTTTATTGGAATTAGGGATTCAATGATGGTTTGTCTAGGTTTCTGTCAACATCTCAGATGTAACTATTGTGCATTAAATTCAAAGACACAAAGCAAGAAATAAAAAAAATACAGGGAAACAATTTTTACAAATCATGGCAGAGAGCAATGTTAAAATACACAAGGTAATCTACTACAAGTTTTATTCTTAAGCTGGTATTTTGATCTGGTAACATTATAAAATGGATTATGGGTTCAGCAAATGAATAATTCAACGTATACTTTTCCTGATCAGAATGTATGTATAGAGGATAGCGTTAAGTAGCTAGAGTATCAACATGTTCACTGTAAGGGTAGGTTGATTCTGCATAGTTTAAACAATAAAATAAAAAACACAAAGGTATATAACAGCATGCCCTCCCCATAGGAAAGCATTACTGCCGCTACTAGAGGCAGTCAAGCCAGTCTTAGTCCTCGAATGGAATTATTGCAGTTTCTAAAAAAAAACAACAAAAAAACGGGCAATGATTTACATTGCAGGACTAAATGAGACTGGGGCACTGCACCCAGACCACTTAAAGTCCAAAGAATTACACAATTGATTCTTCTATTGCAGAAGGGGAAGTTTTGCTTTAGACAGTAGCAGTCGGAATGATACACGCAGTATTAGGGTTGGGAGTAGAGACAGGAGATAACATGTCTTAGCTTTGTTTAAAGGACCACTATAGGCACCCAGACCTCTTCAGCTTAATGAAGTGGTCTGGGTGCCTGGTCCAGCTAGGGTTAACCCTTTTTTTTTTTTTTAATAAACAATTTTTAATAAACAGTTTCAGAGAAACTATGTTTACAATAAGGGTTAATCCAGCCTCTAGTGGCTGTCTCATTGACAGCCGCTAGAGGCGCTTGCCTGCTTCTCACTGTGAAAATCAGTGAGAAGACGCCAGCGTCCATAGGAAAGCATTGCAAATGCTTTCCCATGAGACTGGCTGAATGCGCGCGCGGCTCCTGCCGCGCATGCGCATTCAGCCGATGACTTCGCTAGGAAGAAGGAGAGGAGGAGGAAAGCTCCCTGCCCGGCGCTGGAGAAAGGTAAGATTTTAACCCCTTCCTCTCTCGAGAGCCCGGCGGAAGGGGGACCCTGAGGGTGGGGGCACCCTCAGGGCACTATAGTGCCAGGAAAAAGAGTATGTTTTCCTGGCACTATAGTGGTCCTTTAACGTGTTTTTCAACGGACTTGTGTCAAAATCTTAAACTAAATGATTAAAGTGCATCCTAACTTGCTTTTATTTTTAACTCATAGGAACTAACTGACTTATCGCTGGAGGTCTCCAGACAGGCATAGTAGGGGTCTAGTTTAGTGGAGGGGGATCCCATCACAAAGAAAGAAGAGAGAGCACTTGGAAAGATTGTTACAAAACATAATTACCCTCGAAGAATGCAAAGTGAAAATGGATCATTCAGCAATTCACTCCATCTATGGAACTTTAATAAAGATAATGTACCAAACTTAACAAGAGTTCAAAAGGAAAAGTGAAAACAAGGAGAGATCTGTGAATGGTAACAATAGTAGCGTTGCGTATGTAACCAAGCCTCAAGCGTAGTAAATAGGACAACGTGGAACGCAAATAGCAACAATGTATTGGGAAAAAAGCCAACATTGGGTCGCAAAAATATTGGCAATTGGTGACTCATTTTACTTGTTTGCATCTCTTATCGGAACATGACACTTTTTATACGTAAACCCGTTTTATTTAGAACATTACTTGGGGTGAGTTACAAAACCTTTTTTGAATTAAAACTTAAAGGGACACTAGAGTCACCCAGACCACTTCAGCTCAATGAATTGGTCTAGGTGCCAGGTCCCCCCAGGTTTTAACCCTTCAGATGTAAAATTTTTACATTGCAGGGTTAATCCAGCCTCTAGTTGCTGTCTCCCTGACAGCCGCTAGAGGCACTTCTGCGACGTTGGATGCGAAATTCGCATCCAACGTGCAGAATGTCCATAGGAAAGCATTCTGCTCCACTCGGGAGCTGACGTCAGCGGGGGAGTAGAGGTCACCGTCGCCGAGGGAGCACGGCGCTGGATTAAGGTAAGCCACGAGAGGGGGGCCCTGAGGGTGGGGGCACCCATACGGCACTATAGTGTCAGGAAAACCGCCTTGTTTTCATGACACTATAGTGATCCTTTAAAAAAATATAAGGTGTCACAAGGAAAAATGCACTGATTGTAATACTAAAAAAAATTTATTTTTTAATTAAATGTAAAAGCAGAAGTGTAGATAAAGTCCAATTACTAATTGTACTCCGGCATGAGTGAATATGGATGATAGATACAAACACACCGACTAAATTTCAGCCAAACTTTAACCAAATAGATATGCCACTAATAAGATTAGTATTTGCCAACAGGATCCACATATTGGTAAAAAAAGAAAACACAATGCAGAAGGATTTTTTTGTTCGGTGCGTGTGGATGCAGACATTCATGAGTGTTAGTGTACATGTACAATACTTCTCAAAAAGCAACAACGAGGCCTGATTCCACCCTCTGGGTAGTATCTCAGAAGTGTTCAGAATTGTTGCATGATGAAGTGTCTGGAAACAGACTTGGTGTATGTGCCATCATTGAAAGCTGTACATTGTAAGCAGCAATGTCCACGAATTTGCACCCCGGTTTGTCAGAATGACCAACATAGACCAAGCTACATGTGCACACTCTCCAGTACACCAGAAAAGGATACTACAGCTCAGAGAGTCCCGAGTTTCTGTTTAGTTTGTTTGTACATTTTTATTGTATTGCGCTGGTTCAGATGACTAACAATATACAGACAGAAAAGAGACATTTAGTAAGTATTGTGAAAGAAGGTATCACAGATAGTGATCGTTAAATAGGATGTACCACCACTCAAGATTAAGGGGCTTTACCCCCTAGATAAGTTTAAATAGACAGAAGATAGTGGTGAGACAGTTAAAAAGTAAATTTATTGCTCAAATTAAAAATAGTTCCTTTTTGTTGGGATACTAAGACAATAGGGCACAATACAAAATAATAATACAAATAATGATGATACTCAAATGAAAAATAAAACAAAACAAATTGGTTACTTCTAAGGTGAATACTACATGTATAGGAGTGAAAATCGTAAAGATACTCAAGCTCTCCCAAAAGTAAGTTGTTTGCAATATATGAATAACAATGTACTCCATGAGCCACTCGATGTCAATAAATGATTGATTGAAAAATAGCTATTTAGTAGCCAACGTTCTGCAAGAGTGATCAAGTTTTTAGTTGTAATTCCTGGAGGTGTATTGAATATCCAGAGAGCCAATAAAGATATGGATATAAATCCGTGAATCTTGGGCAGCAGGGAGGGTGCATGTGCCGGTTGGTCTCTTTTTATAATCTGAAAGTTAACCAAAGAAACTCATCCCTACATGTTTGTCAGCCGGCACGTGTTCCCTCCATGTTGTAAGCCCGAAACTACAGTAGCAAACAATTGAATTAAATGCATAGATAAATAAATCCCCCTATGCCCCACCATATACCGGGGCTATAGGAGAGCCTAATAGGAGATGGCCAAAAGGAAATAGTACCGGTATCCCTTAAACCGGAGGCTGAAGTTGTTAAAAGTTTATAAAAAGTTCAAGTCAAGTCTAAGAGCCTCTTTGTCTAGGAGACAGGTCAATCTGCACCGACACGCGTTTCACCCTGCGGCTGTTGCCAGGATCATCAGGAGTGCTTTACGATTTTCATTCCTATACATCTAGTATTCACCTTAGGAGTAACCAATTTGTTTTATTTGAGTATCATTATTAGTATGATTATTTTTGATTGTTCCCTATTGTCTTAGTATCCCAACAAAAGGGAACTATTTTTAATTTTAGCAATAAGTTACCTTTTAACTAATTCCTCACCTCCATCTTCTGTCTATTTACATTTAGTTAGTAGTTACAGTCAATAAATGCAAAGCAGCTGAAATACAGCATTTTGTGACACACACATATAGCCAACCATGAGGAGCAAGTGTATATTAAAGGAACACTATAGTCACCTAAATTACTTTCGCTAAATAAAGCAGTTTTAGTGTAGAGATTATTTCTGTTTATGCAGCCCTAGCCACACCTCCCCTGGCTATGATTGACAGAGCCTGCATGAAAAAAAACTGGTTTCACTTCCAAACAGATGTAATTTACCTTAAATAATTGTATCTCTATCTCTAAATTGCCCTTTAATCACATACAGGAGGCTCTTGCAGGGTCTAGCAAGCTATTAACATAGCAGGGGATAAGAAAATCTTAATTAAACAGAACTTGCAATAAAGAAAGCCTAAATAGGGCTCTCTTTACAGGAAGTGTTTATGGAAGGCTGTGCAAGTCACATGCAGGGAGGTGTGACTAGGGTACATAAACAAAGGAATTTAACTCCTAAATGGCAGAGGATTGAGCAGTGAGGCTGCAGGGGAATGTTCTATACACCAAAACTGCTTCATTAAGCTAAAGTTGTTCAGGTGACTATAGTGTCCCTTTAAAAGGAAATTTAAAACCCCAGTCAAACCTTGGCCTAAGCCTTCAGGCAAATAAGTCGTACATTAAAGGAAAACTCCAGTGCTAGGAAAACAATCCGTTATCCTGGCACTGCAGGTTCCCTCTCCCTCTCACCCCCCCAATCCCCAGTTGCTGAAGGGGTGAGAACCCCTTCAGTCACTTACCTGAGGCAGCGACGATGTCCCTCGTCGCTGCCTCCTCCTCCGTGCCGCTCCTCCTACTGACTCTGTCGGCCGGTGGGCGAGACTGATCCCGACCACCGGCCGAGGAGACCTAATGTAGGTCTCCCCATAGGAAAGCATTGAAAAACATTTTCAATGCTTTCCTATGAGGAAATGAGCGACGCTGGAGGTCCTCACACAGCGTGAGGACATCCAGCGACGCTCTAGCACAGATAATCTGTGCTATGGGTCAGGAAGTTCCCGCTAGTGACTGTCTAGTAAACAGCCACTAGAGGTGGAGTTAACCCTGCAAGGTAATTATTGCAGTTTATAAAAAAACTGCATAATTACACTTGCAGGGTTAAGAGTAGTGGGAGTTGGCACCCAGACCAATCCAATGAGCAGAAGTGGTCTGGGTGCCTGGAGTGTCCCTTTAAACAGAGTTACGAAATAGTAATAGAAAGTAAAGCCGACTCCATGGCGCATCCAAAACAGCTGCCCCCGCTTCCCTGCTCCCCCACACAGCTCTTGATACTGGTGTCCCAATCCCCCACGAAACGGCTATCTAATTTACCTTCAAAAGAACCTAGTGGAATCAACAAACGGTGAGGATAGTAAATTGCTATTCTTACCTGCTACCTCCTCCCGTTGTCGTCTCTTCCTGATGAGCCATATAGAGCATGCAAAAGATTAAGTAAGATGATAAAGGCTCAAGACAGCCATCTCCATACAGACCCTCCCTCATGCACATAGTTTCCAGGGCATATACCTATGAACTGCAGCAATGCCAGGGATGCCTTGATAGAAGTGTTGGATTTGCAGCTTTCGTTCCAAGTCAGTAGGTTCTTATCGCCTATCAGTTTGTTTAGGCTTGACTGATGGGAATAAAGGATCCCTGATCTAGGAATAGCAGATCCCTAATCAATAGATCTCCAGTAGGCTTTTGTTACTTTGTAAGATCCACAGAAATCTACCCCCAAAACCTGTAATTAGGCAGGGTGGTGGTTAATCATTCACCTTGTAAGGGTTTAATGAATACCTGCTATCACCTTATCCACCCACGACCCTTTGGCATGGAGGGTAATAACAATATGGTAGGTTAGATTGTTGTCTAACCCAGTCCCTTGTTGTGTAATATGTCTTTACACCCCCAAACTAATAGAAAAAATGGATGGGAAAGGTATGAACCATACTTGTGCGATTTTCTCAAAGGTACGCTGCTGGTAATAATCTCAGAGTGATCAACAAAGTTTGGAAAAGAGAAATACATGAACCTCTTAAGGTAAGACCTCCAGTCTCTACAACAACTTAAAGAGGTTTTAGTCCCCCCCCCCCCCCCCCCCACTTCACACAATGAGTATTTCATAACGTTAGAATTTTTATGAAATACTCTTTGATTGAGTTGGAATTTCACTGAGATATTGAGAGATAAAGTAGAGACTACTTTGTCTCTGTGTATTTCATCTGCTTCCATTTTTGGAGCTACCTCTGTCTAGAAGTGTCAATATCCACCGGTGATGGCTGCAAGGAATTGGCTCTGTCTATGGAAGATCTCATGGGATACTCCGCTTGTGCTGCAATTATAAGGGATTTATACAGATAATGTACAGCAGGGCTGGGCACTGAGTGCCACGAGAATCCAGGGTTTATCAAATCGCTCAAATATAGAAACAGTACAAAAAAGGAACAATCCATTGCCCTCCAATTTTTTGTGTGTGTGTTACAGGTCCTTCACTGGAGGCCGAAGGATCTCCTTCATTCGGAAGCATTGCCACCTTGCTCCTTCTTAGACGAACCCTGGTCTTGGTTTGGGCCTAGCTCTGGTGCCCATATGGATTCCGAGGTGTTTACCTGCTGGCTAAGAATAGTTTTGCTGTTGTAAAGCTGTGAATGCTTGAATTATACAAGTGCCCCATATGGGAGCTCTGGGCTACAAGGCAATTCACATAAATCCCCCCTCCATTGCTTGTTAACTTGCTTGTTGACACTGGATGTGCTTATGCAGAGTGTGAGGACGTCCAGCGGAAGTTAGGCGACCATAAGTCTGTTAGCATCCAGGAAGCGCTTCTAGTGGCTGTCTGATTGACAGTCACTAGAGGCTGTCTGTCTGATTGACAGTCACTAGAGGCTGTCTGTCTGATTGACAGTCACTAGAGGCTGTCTGTCTGATTGACAGTCACTAGAGGCTGTCTGTCTGATTGACAGTCACTAGAGGCTGTCTGTCTGATTGACAGTCACTAGAGGCTGTCTGTCTGATTGACAGTCACTAGAGGCTGTCTGTCTGATTGACAGTCACTAGAGGCTGTCTGTCTGATTGATTGCCAGTCACTAGAGGCTGTCTGTCTGATTGACAGTCACTAGAGGCTGTCTGTCTGATTGCCAGTCACTAGAGGCTGTCTGTCTGATTGCCAGTCACTAGAGGCTGTCTGTCTGTTTGACAGTCACTAGAGGCTGTCTGTCTGATTGACAGTCACTAGAGGCTGTCTGTCTGTTTGACAGTCATTAGAGGCTGTCTGTCTGATTGGCAGTCACTAGAGGCTGGCTGTCTGATTGACCGTCACTAGAGGCTGTCTGTCTGTTTGACAGTCACTAGAGGCTGTCTGTCTGTTTGACAGTCACTAGAGGCTGTCTGTCTGATTGACAGTCACTAGAGGCTGGCTGTCTGATTGGCAGTCACTAGAGGCTGTCTGTCTGTTTGACAGTCATTAGAGGCTGTCTGTCTGATTGGCAGTCACTAGAGGCTGGCTGTCTGATTGACCGTCACTAGAGGCTGTCTGTCTGTTTGACAGTCACTAGAGGCTGTCTGTCTGATTGACAGTCACTAGAGGCTGGCTGTCTGATTGACAGTCACTAGAGGCTGGCTGTCTGATTGGCAGTCACTAGAGGCTGTCTGTCTGATTGACAGTCACTAGAGGCTGGCTGTCTGGCAGTCACTAGAGGCTGGCTGTCTGGCAGTCACTAGAGGCAGTCTGATTGGCAGTCACTAGAGGCTGGCTGTCTGATTGGCAGTCACTAGAGGCTGGCTGTCTGATTGGCAGTCACTAGAGGCTGTCTGTCTGATTGACAGTCACTAGAGGCTGGCTGTCTGATTGGCAGTCACTAGAGGCTGTCTGTCTGATTGACAGTCACTAGAGGCTGGCTGTCTGGCAGTCACTAGAGGCTGGCTGTCTGGCAGTCACTAGAGGCAGTCTGATTGGCAGTCACTAGAGGCTGTCTGTCTGATTGGCAGTCACTAGAGGCGGTCTTAGTCCTGCAATGTAATTATTGTAGTTTCTTTAAAACGGTAAAGATTTACATTGCTGGAGTAAGGGGGACAGGGAGTTCAATGAGACTATAGTGTATAGTGTCCTTTTAGTATAAAAATGATTGTTTATAAATAAAATAAAGCCTCCTCATTCTGTCCCCAGCCCAATGCCAGTCTCTTCCCATCTCCTCCTGATTACAGATTATTATCACCCAGCCTGAGGGCTCTCCCTTCTTTATATACTGTACATCAGCCCCGCCCCCTCACAAGGCCCCGCCCCCCAGTGTCTATGCTCCGCTTCACACTTTCGGTTTAGAGACCACGCCCCTTTTCAGTTACTGGCTGCCTTTTACACGTGCGCCTGGCCCCGCCCCTCCCGTGACGCGGCGCTCGCGGTGGTTGGCGCGCTCTGTGAGGAGGTGGGGGGGGCAGGGCGCGGAATGGCGGCGGTGCTGGAGCTGCTGCTCCGGGAGGAGGTGTCGGTAGTCGAGGTGACACGCTGGCTGACCCCCGCCACGCAGGTATAAAGTGACAGGACGGGCTGGGCACAGCCGGCACGGGGAGGGTTAATTCGCAGGCTGTTACTGAGACGCCAACATGGGCAATAGCGCAGTATCTGCTGAGATCTCTGTAACACGTGATGCTCGCCCCCTCCCCCCCCAGCTGTTACAGAACTACAACTCCCATCATGCTCTGCATGCCATACAGCTGTGTCAGTATCATGGGAGTTATAGTCTAGCAGCAGCTGGGGGTCTGACTGGTAGCAGGGGATACAATCTGTAGCAGGGGTCCCACACATTGATATCAAAGATTTACACACAAAAATGTTTTAAATAAATAAAAAAATAAAATAGTCTTTTGTTACAGGACTGGTTTGGCATAACAGGTCCCGTTAGTCCACCCATTGTACAGCGCTACGGAATCTGATGGCGCTGTATAAATAATAAAATAACAGCGACGTGTGCAAACTGAGGACTCGTTCGGACCTCCTGCGTGTGACACATTGTGACGTCCCAGAACTCCTGGGACGTCACAAAGTTACACGCTGCACGTTCTGGGCATGTCTACTGCGGCATGCGGCTGCACCAACTCAGGTATCCACGGCGGGCACCTGCGTGAAGTTCGAACATGCCATCACACTATTTGTGGGTGTCGGGTTACATTGAAATATTGTAAAATTCTTAAATTAGACTGCAGACGTTGGTCAGTCTAACCCAAAATAGGGAGATCACTACTACCCTGAATGTAGGACCCTCTCATCCACACGCAGTGGCCCAGTATACTGTGCTCATTGAGAAGTACCTGGGGATAAAATGTGTTTTATACTTTTACCTATTACATGTACAATAAATGGTTTTGGTTTTATCTGATTGCACATATCTATGCATGTTTTAAAATAATGCTTGGCCTGAAAAAAATCCATGTGTATGTCTTAAAATATGTGTATCTCCGATTGACACATTTTCACGGCATCCTGTTCATTTGATAATTGTTACCTATTGTATAACCCAGAGATACGTGAAAACACAGTGCTGTCAGTCCATAGCTTAACTGATAGTTTGTTGTCATTCGTTTACTTTTTCTGCCCACTTGACACAACCTCCGGTAAATAGGGAACTATGTAAAATAAAAGACATCGGTCACAAAGCATCACTAGTCAAGGACCAACAAGTCTAAATACTGCATTTTGACGGGAATACCTTAGAATAAGTGACATATGTTTGAG
Organism: Pelobates fuscus; assembly: GCF_036172605.1. Lineage (NCBI taxonomy): Eukaryota > Metazoa > Chordata > Amphibia > Anura > Pelobatidae > Pelobates > Pelobates fuscus. The sequence continues at coordinate 20,038,987 of NC_086329.1, read as the reverse complement.
ACTTAGTGCCTGTGCTGTGCTTCTACAAATATTGAATATCCAAACCAAAAATGAACCGCTTTCAAATGAGCGCCCCCACCCCACTTGGCCGCTGTTTCTGCTCCCCAATGTACTTGCTGCTGATATCGCCATTTGTCGTGGTAGATTACCTAGCTCTATCTAGTCCAGTGTTTGCAGACGTCAACAGGATTGATGTTGGCAACACTGTTGGCAGTCACTCGAAATTGACTGAATCCGCTGTGGTAGTGGTGGCACCGATTCCATAAGTTTGTCATCTCATCACTGCCTTAAATATATATGTTTATAATAAAGTATCTTTTATTTCACATCTTTTGACAAAATTGTCATACATCTGCAGGTAACAGGCTTTATGTTTTGAAGTTATGATGCCAGGAGGCTCCCGGAAACACACTTACCTCAAGGGGTTAAAATGTTCTCAAATCAGTGACTTTCAATTCACAAAACTGGCTTGGAAAAGGTACTTGCAAGCCAGTTTTGTGAATAGGAAGTTGCTGATTGGTCAACTAATGCTCTCAGCCAATCAGTGGCGCTGACATTCAGAAGCTGGATGTTGCCTGGGCGGAGTTGAGATCGGGTGCTAGAGGCAACTGAACAGTTTTACCCCCAGTTTTACCCCTTGAGGTAAAAGAGCGCCCAGGGGCCTCCTGGCACCATAAAAACTTTATTTAGATTGTTGTTATGGTGCCTAAACTGTCTCTTTAAGGACCACATTTCATTTGTTTGTTTTTAACTTAAAGCAACACTATATGGTCAGAAACACAAATGTATTCCTGACCCTATAGTATCAAAAACACTTTTTGGCCCCCTAAATATAGTAAAATCTTTAGAAAAAACCTTTATTCAAGTCTACTGGTGCTGGGTCTGCCCCTAATCTGCCTCCTTGTCTGACATCATCAGAAGTGATGATCTCAGCCAATCACAAAGCTTTCATATAGGAAAGCATTGTATTGGCTGAGATCATCAAATCTAATGATTACAGGCAAAGAGGCTGGTCGGGGCAGATCCAAATGCCGCTCTGGCCAATAGTCATCTTCTCGTAGAGATTCATTGAGTCAATGCATCTCTATGAGGAAAGTTTAGTGTCTTCATGCAGAGGGTGGAGACAGTAAATGTCTGTGCAGCACTGCCCCAGGAAGCGCCTCTAGTAGCCATTTGAGGAGTGGCCACTGGAGGTGTCCCTAGGCTGTAATGTAATCACTGCTTTTTCTTTGAAAAAAACATGTTTACAGCAAAAAACTTGCAGGAACTGACCAGAACAAACACATTAAGCTGTAGTTTTTCTTGGTCACTATAGTGTCCCTTTAAGCTGTAGTTCTGGTGATTATAGTGTCCCTTTAACTCCTAAATGGCAGAGAATTAAGTTATAGGACCATTTTCAGCAGAAGTAGACAAGGGATAGAAAGAACTTTTACGAGACCTTAGAGTGGCTAGGCCTAAATGTGCTGAGAGACACCGTAACATGTAAACGGACTTATCAAAAACCACAAACCGGCTGAGGTCAGGATACCAAAAGGCAGATAAACTAGTCTTGAGCAGGTTCCTCATCAGCCTATTATTCCTGTAATATTTCCACCTCTATAATATTGTAAAGCGCTGCAGTATATGCTGGCGCTGTATGAATGGCGATAATAATAGTCAAGTTCAGGGCAGGCAGCAAACTGGGATAGGCAATAAACATAGCCAAATTAATAAAACCGAGAATGAGGGACAATATGGAAGCCAAATGAGCGATCACTGAATACATCGGGAAAGGACCACAAACTGGCAATGCTTCACAGGAGAACCAAACCCTGAGAGGCAGAGGTCCCATGTGACTAGATGAAGTGGTTTTAGTGTCTCATTAATGCTCATTGTGCTTTATCTGTGGCCAACATTTAACAGGTTCCTCTGTTTTTGTTTTGTTTTTTATGTTATAGATGCCTTACATTGGTAATGATGTACGTTATAGAAATTATAAAGCTTTACCATTTGAAATGCCAGTAGTAAATAATAATGCTAAAACAAATTAACAAGTTTCAGCCCTGCTATACTTTGAATGTACATATTTTCCTTTTTTCTCTTTTGTATACATTATATTTTCTCATTTGTCTATATGCTTTATATATTATGGACCTATTTTTGATGTGGGGGAGAGGGGGTTTGTATGTTTAAAAACCAAAACCAAAACAAAAATCTATTCTTGCATTCCTAATGTAAAATTTCGATTTCTATTTCCATAGAATCATTGACCATTTTCCGCACTGCAGTTTCCAGCTAAAACTTTGTAACATGCCTAATGCTCGTTTTAATAATCTCCTTCTGTTTATCTGATAGGAGCATCCTGTGGATTCCAGCCTTGCCTCACTCCATGTATTACGGAAGGATTTTGTTCCATTCCTTCTTAATTTCTTGCGAGAACAGACCAGCCAGATCCTTGCCAATGGACCTTCTACTCCAGCAAAAACACCGAACTCCAAGGCAGTATCAAAACTCGGTTGCACCGGAAACCAAAGGACTATTCAAGAAAAGAGTGCTTCCAATACAAGTGGCCATCGTGGGAGTCGGGTTCAGCTTTTTGCTCAAACTCCCAATAGTTCACATGTTTCGGATAACAGTTTCCAATCTTTCACATCTAATTCCAGTGACTCTTCTTTTTTGATAAAGTCAAATTTGACGAACTGTTCTGGAAAAAGTGCTCGGCAGAACAGCCCAATTTCCAATTGCAGCCCAACAACACAGCATAATGAAAAACGTTCATCGTTAAAATTAAACCTGGGAAACTTTTTGGTGTTGACCCCAGAAGGGCAGCCAACCCGGCGTGGCCGGAAAAAGAATAACTGCTCTGGTCGCCAAGGGTCGAACGACCAGAGTAGGAGATCTAATGAGGAAGACACCCAGGCAGAGAACATAAAGGGTGGTGCAAGTAGAATGAAGATAGTCTCCATGAATTCTACTAGTTCTCCTTCTAACATTTCTCAGATAAATCTGGACAACTTGGACGAATTTCCTCCCATGGGTGCATCATCTGAATCTGTGAGGTTAGAGCTGTGTTTTTATTGTACACCTGGCACACCACTTAACTATAGTGTGGGTGAAAACTGTGGTTATATGACTATAGATTTATAGCACCAGAACCAGTACATTGAGCTGTAATGGTTATTGTACTTCAAGTGGCCTTTCGAAAATGCTTCTTTTGTTATTTTGTTTTCCAGGTGCTTCAACTTATAGTAGAGAAATGTATGTAGTGCCATTTTTTTTTTTTTTGCTTTTTCTGTGTCTGTGGAGACATGGAATACTCATTGTATTTTATACTCTGAGTCCACTGTCATTCCGTCCGTCTTAGACTGAGGAGATCACACCCACATTAACCCCTTAAGGACACATGACATGTGTGACATGTCATGATTCCCTTTTATTCCAGAAGTTTGGTCCTTAAGGGGTTAATGGCTTGAGAATTGGTGTTTGTAGTGTCTTTGTTTTCAAATGAACTTCATTTCACCTCTACTTTACAGGAATAGTGACCAACACATAGCTTATGGCATCCATGTTGGATTGTAATCCTTAATATTAATGATTCAAGAGTTCTCGCTCCATATGGTCAATATGCTAAAAACTCTTTAAGAAGTTCCTCATGACATCTCCAAATACTAAAATGTTAGCACGTTAACACCATAGCACCACATTTGCGTCGAAGGATATATATTCTGGTAGTTTTGAAGTTTGTAAATGTATGCCACTTATGATTGACCTACCAGATGGTTTCTCAATTGACGTATGGACCTTTGGCTAAAAAATTTCATTCATATTATACAACATTTGAGTGAAATGCACTTTTGTATTAGAATTAAAGCCAAAATACTTTTGTCTTCGCCCATAGTGTCTACATAGATTTTTTTTTGCAAAAGCCACTCAGATGGAATTTAGTGTAATTTATTAGATGTCCCCAACCACACAGGCAGTTATATCAGTATTTTCAATAATTCTCTAATCTCTTCTATAACTTGGGCAGCAAATCCAAGCCATCAAGAAGAATTAATCCAACTCCAATCAATGAGGTCCAGTCATTGTCCAAGTCACGGATATGCTTCACTTCCACTCCGATCAGCGAGTCCAGTGTCAGGCGCCACCAAGTAAGCACAGAGGTCTTCACCAATGTTCAAGAAGGAAGCTGTACTCCTTCTTCAGAAAGTCTGCGCGAAGAAAGGGAAATATTGAGGATGGAAAGGTAATTTCTTTACTTAAACCATTTCTCACAATATTTTGTTCCTTAACCGAATTTAGAGAATTGTCTCCTTTCTCCTCCCCATTTTTGCTCTTTAGAGGGGTAGTTGTAATAAAATATTTGTGATCAGTGAAACAAAGCATATGATTTATTTGTAAGTATAGTTGTTTGTTTTAATGTAAAGCAGTCTTTCTATCAGGTAATCAAAGTTACATAATAACAGTCCTTATTTAACAAGCAGTTCATTCCTTTGTTGTATTACCTTTTCAGAGTTAAACTGCGTCAGCACACCTCATCCCCATTAGCACTGGATCCTGTAACACCAACCAAACAGAGCTACAGTCGAAACGCAGGCGTCTCAGTCGATAATATACTAACCTGTGCCGATGCTACCAAAGTGTCCTTTGGGAAACAGCTCACAATGCTTTCAGAGGTCTATTCAGCCTGCATTACAGGTAGGAAGCATATTCCCATGCATTGTCTTTAATATCTATGCTATTGTTACAGCTTTCTTCATGACAGATTGCAGGAATGGTTCATTAACAAAATACTGTGCGGGTGTGTTTTGAAAAATATCATACATTTTGTTTTAAATACCGGTATGTGTAAATTTGTACGCTTACATTTGCTGTTAAACGTTATGCCTTGGCGTAGTCTGAGTTTTAAGTCCACTACTAAGAGAGAGTCTGTTTTTTCCTGCACAACAAAAGTATGACCAGATCTGTAACTCCTTATAATAAGCATGATTTTATTAAAGTGTACCTGTCATGGTAAAAGTACGCTTTAAATAAGTCCATGCAGGATTTATAGCAAATGTATAGGTCCTATATATGGACCATTCTCTCGCCTGTCAATCTGTGCATCTGACAAGGTGTGCGTGGCCTTTTCAGAGTAATATAGGAATGGGATGACACTGATCTGAAACACAGAAGTAACTAAGCAATATAAAGGTAGAAGCAGGAGATGCTTTGCTGTTTGGAATAGCCAAAGCTTATTCCTAATTTTATCCAGTGGCAGACTTGTTATTGATACCGGAGAAACTGACGGAAGCCAAGCACAGAGAGATGGACACAGGTTTCTTCAGGAAGGAAGAGATTCTTTATTGGATCACCGATCGGGACTCAGAGGGACTAATGTCACCAAAATACAGCAAGTTCTGAGCCCCGGACAATAGTGCAGGCTCCTTATATAGGCACATAACTCCTCCCATATTAAGCTCCACCCGCACATTCTCTTAACCAATCAACACAAATAAGAATTAACTTCCTGTTTGACCGCATGGCTTGTCCAGCACAATGGAGGAGGGGGAATACTATATCCTGTATTCTTGCACATGCTCCGTACACTACTGATCGTATCTTGCCTCGTGCAACCAACTGATCGATACGTCAGCATATGCACGTACACATGCCACGTGGTAATCTCGGCCTACTAAATTTATTTTTACCGAGATTCCACCACATTATTTCACCAGGAGTGGGTATATGTAATTCAGCTCAGGAATGCCTCCAAGTTAACGTTTAGAGTGATCAACAATTATATTATGCCCCGGTGATGGTTGTTAATAAAGTTTCAACTAGTTTTATATTATTTCAAACAAAGAGTATGGTTCCAGTAAAAAGTGGAAGTATAATTTTCATTTTAACGATTATATATATTTTACCTTTTTTGAAAGGCTTCATTTGAAATCTGATTAAGGTTTTATGTTAAAAGGGATACACATGTTCATACACTAAGGTTTTGCAAATATTCACCATTGTATTTGCTTACGCAGGCATATAGTTGCCGTTACTGTTCAAAGATGGCTTCCTTTTGGGTTATGTGGTGTATCTTTGAGGATTTGAAGAGTCTTGTGTTGGCCTTGCATATGTTTTACAGAAAATCTTGTGCCAAATATTTTCCTGGAGTTCTTCTTTGTTCTGCAACTGCTGACATCAAGAGGAGCAGCCAGCACAGATGATAGAGAGTGTGACCTTGACTTAAGAAAAGTTACAGGTAAGGTGGCCGTGATGTAATCTGCACGATTTTACTGAAAATAACATATGTTTCAAGCCTTTTGAATGACCTTTCCTCCCTCCACCATTCTCGTTCCTTATATTTCTTTTGTACTACTTGAGTTTGAATTCACAACAATCTTCGCAAATAACCCTGAATACACCCTGCCCCTTTCACACGTTAATGAGTAATCCTCAATACTTGCTGGTCCTTTCTGTATTATGAGCATTTAGACTGTGTCTGTGTTCCAGGATTCAACTTGGGTTCAGTTAGCTTAACTGCCCCTTTAACTACATTATTATTCTAGGACTAACATGTCTCTTTCTTTCAGATGCAGTGGAGAGGCAGTACTTTCAGAGTGTGCACAACTGCGTTTTCTTTGCTGTGCAGGTTCTTGACTCGCAATTTGAGTAAGCCACTTGCTATCCATCATATTGTGATATTAAAATGATTCCTGACAATTTGATGTGTATACGGTGTGAGCATTGTGTAAAATATTTTCCATACAATATGATCTTAATTTTGTTTTAAGTCCATCACCTTACGCAATCTGGTAGAGTTTAACATTTATGGATCATTGTCAAGTCTAGGGTTCACTCTGCTGTGCACCGTTCTTAATGTGACATCACATACCAATCAGGAAGCGCTTACAACAATTCGTATTCACTGAATCACAGTAATTCACACCATGTAGAACAGTTCTACAAACGGCTTGAAAACTACGATAAGAAAAAAAAACCAGATGGACTATACTCGGAGCCTCCTACCACCATAATAACTTCTAACAATATGTAAATTGGCTTCCGCATCTGATCATTCCATGTTGTGCTAATTCTGCTTTTTGTCCATGTTGCAGGGTAATATCTCAGTTGGATAAAGCCACTTTGAAGCTTCTTGCTGAAAGCGAGCGTGTGGCTGCGTTTTCTCTATCTTTACAGGAGCGACTCCTTAAAGCATACGAAACCAGCACAGGAAAGGTATAGAACAGAATGAGTGTATACATTACATCATCTTACATCAATACATTTATGCATGTTGTAGGTGAATTCTATACTCCCATCTGCCTACTTGCTTCTATTCATGTATAAAGCTAGGGTAGCCTCATATTTATTACGATACACATTTTAGGATTCCTTCCCATTTTTTTATTTTTTTTAATTCTCTCCTTTTTATGTAAGTTTGTTTTGCAGATAAGTCATTATAGAGTCATGTAATGAAGACCTGAGACATACTTCCATATATATATCAATAATAGTTAAAGAATATAGAGAGTTGTCAGGGCAACAACAAGCATCCACCGTTTTAGTTTACTTTCTCTGTAGAGCGTTATTACTTTGCCAGTAAAACATAGTAAAAGCTGATCGAGATTCATCCAGAGAGAATTTCTTCAACCAGAGAGACCACCTCTTTTTAAGTGCTCTGTGGTTTCAAGAATAGCACAATAAACAGCATATGCAAAGCTCAGTAAGTGGATCTTCTCATCTGAGGTCATTAGAGCTTTTATTATTCGTGCAATTAAATTGGGAATTAAAACGAGCCTTTTTATTTCACCATTTTGTTTGAATCAGCATTTTCTCTGTATCATACCAGAGCCACTTACTTTTGTAATTTCTATAAAGATCTACATGTTTGTATTAATTATAGGGGATAATATAGTTCTCACTGCCTTTAAAGGGAAACACTAAGCAGTTTGGGTTTATAGATCATGCCCTGCAGTCTCACTGCTCAATTCGGTCATTAAGGAGTTAAATCACTTGTTGTTTATAAAGCTCAAAACAGGAGATAAGATTTTCTAGAGTTAATACACTGTGCTGTAATTACTGATTTAGAAACATAGAATGTGACGGCAGATAAGAACCATTCGGCCCATCTAGTCTGCCCAGTTTTCTAAATACTATCATTAGTCCCTGGCCTTATCTTATAGTTAGGATAGCCTTATGCCTATCCCACGCATGCTTAAACTCTTTTTCTGTGTTAACCTCTACCACTTCAGCTGGAAGGCTATTCCATGCATCCACTACCCTCTCAGTAAAGAAATTAGAGGGACAAAGGTTTAAAAATAATATCAGGAAGTATTAAAGACTGTCCTCTTGTTGTTGTAGTTGTTCTTCTTTCAAATATAGTCTCCTCCTTTACTGTGTTGATTCCCTTTATGTATTTAAATGTTTCTATCATATCCCCCCCTGTCTCGTCTTTCCTCCAAGCTATACATGTTCAGATCCTTTAACCTTTCCTGGTAAGTTTTATCCTGCAATCCATGAACCAGTTTAGTAGCCCTTCTCTGAACTCTCTCTAAGGTATCAATATCCTTCTGGAGATACGGTCTCCAGTACTGCGTACAGTACTCCAAGTGAGGTCTCACCAGTGTTCTGTACAATGGCATGAGCACTTCCCTCTTTCTACTGCTAATACCTCTCCCTATACAACCAAGCATTCTGCTAGCATTTCCTGCTGTTCTATTACATTGTCTGCCTACCTTTAAGTCATCAGAAATAATCACCCCTAAATCCCTTTCCTCAGATGTTGAGGTTAGGACTCTATCAAATATTCTGTACTCTGCCCTTGGGTTTTTACGTCCAAGATGCATTATCTTGCACTTATCCACATTAAATGTCAGTTGCCACAACTCTGACCATTTTTCTAGTTTACCTAAATCATTTGCCATTTGGCTTATCCCTCCTGGAACATCAACCCTGCTACATATCTTGGTATCATTAGCAAAAAGACATACCTTACCATCAAGACCTTCTGCAATATCGCTAATAAAACCAGTTTTCATGGAGCCTGTGTGAGTCACAGCCAAAGGAAAGGGGGGGTGTGGGGGTGCAACTAGAATAAGGGAATTTCCAAAATGACAAAGAATTGAGCAGTGAGACTACAGGGGCATGATCTGTACACCAAAACTACTTCATTAAGCTAGGAATGTTTAGACGACTAGAGTGTTCCTTTAAATGTTTAAAAATACTGTTCAACCTATTTCCAGGGAAGATAAAGTGTTATGTATTATACATCTGACGTAGTAACATGATTTTTTAAAATGTAAATAAAAGGTGGTTATGGTATATGTAGATCCACGTTCTGGCTGTTTTAGATCTTGTAACATTAGTCATAGGTTTTTTAACAATGTTGTAGGACAAGACCGCACAATGAGTTTAACACGGTCACGTTTGCTGAGCTCAATATATGGCATAAATTTAATATTTATTCAGGGTGGCCAATAAGTAGGTATACAGTATACATTGCATTGTATTGCATTGTTTGTTATATTTATATTTGTTTAACACTAATCTCGTAAGTGCTGAAAATGTCTTCCTCTCATGCTCCCCCCCCCACCCGCCGTCAGTCCCTACATTGGCTTCCCGGGAGATATAAGGCTCAATTTAAGATCCTGGTACTTGTTTACAAATCTCTACACATGCTGCTCTGTCCTACCTATCCTCACTAATACACAAATGTCCCGTCTAGGCCTCTACGCTTTGCTGAAGACCTTCATCTATCCTCTGTTCATACTTCCACCTCTGATGCTCATCTTAGAGACTTATCTAGGGCTGCACCATTCCTATGAAACGCTCATCTCTCTCTGTTAGACTTTCACACAGTCTCCATTCCTTTAAAAAAATCTTTGAAAACATACTTCTTCAGAAAAGCATATCAATTAATGTGAACAGCTTTCCCTTCCCGAACTCTGATTCCACTAAAGCAACTGTCATCAAAACAAAACCTAGCCCCCAGTGAATACTATCCTAGCAATATAATTTTCTACCCTTACCCTTTTTGTCACTATACTCCACTCCCTCATGCAAGCTCATTGAGCAGGGCCCTCAACCCCTGTGTTCCTGTGTGTGTCTGCTAGTCCACCCATTGTACAGCACTACGGTATTTGTTGGCACTTTATAAATAATAAGAATAATCAACACTGCAACATTCCTTTCCAACTGTGTGTAAGTGTATCCATAAAATCTGTTGTGATTAATTTCATTGATTCAACTGTGTACCTACTTTTGGGTCACCCTGTGTAATACTTGACCAGCATTAAACATTCTTGCACTGTTTTCTTTCTGTTTATTAAAGCTATTTTTAAAGTGTGTTGTGGTTTTGTCTATATGTTCTTTAGGTCTCCCTATTGTTTCGGCCCACCATACAGTCAGTGTCTTTTCAACCTGAAACTGACAACCGCTCCAACTTTCCTAGTGATCGGTCATTCCACATCTTTAAAAAACAGAGGTAAGCATGTCCTTTATTTAATATAAATAAAAGTTTAATTTGTAACCATTGGTTATTGAAATATGTATGTGCTGATTCGTATATCTTTCTCTTATACATAAAGTTTCTAAATGTAAAGGGTTACTTTTACATCCATGACCACTTCTGCTTGTTGATGTGATCATGGGGAACAGGGTCTGTGTGTGCAGTTTCTGCTTGAAATACTTCACATACAGAGATATTTGCACTTTTGTGCAGTTAGTTGCACCCCTGGCACATATGACTTTGGCAGCCTAGAATTTGTTCCGGACTGTCTGATGTCGAGTCTGTACATATTTTACGTCTGTCGTCAGAGCTCACTGGCAACATGTTCTATATAATGTCCTATACCCACCATTAAATTTGTGTTAGTACCATCCCTGTCTCCTTCCCCTCGCCTTATCAACATGTGGGTGCACTCTGAGCAGGTTAAGCAGTCCTGTTAGTGACTTCTCTGTGAAAAACCTTTGATGGACCTCACAACAGTTGCCATGGCATCATACGGGGTAGTGCTGAGCAGCTCCAGTAGCTTCACCCAGTGAATTTCAAGTGAATCATGCCTTATTGATTTACATTTTCTAGTGTAGGGGGAAGGGGTGGGACACCTAAAAAAGAATATTTGTTAAAAAGGATTGGAGTGGGGGGCGGAGCTAAGCGGTTGACCGCGCAAGACGCATGTTTCATAGGCTTCGTACTTTGGCCCGCTTCAGTCAAGGAATATACAGATTTCAGAGCCTGGAAACGGTGGAACTCAGACAACAGACAACAATGGGTCGAAAAACAAAGAGCAGACAAGCAAGGATCGGGCATGGCTACCGGAGATCTGTTCCGGCGGGCTCAGGTCATCTATGGGTCCAAGATGGCCGGCGACTTTGAGGACTTCTCTGACTCCCTGGAGGATCTGGCCCTTGACAGTAGGAACCTTGGGTTGCCAACACCCATGCAGCCAGCATTGGTCTCTGAGAGGGGAGACTCTGCCCCGGTGACAGCGGGGATTCTGAAACCCTCCAGATGGATGTTATCTAAAGGATTGTATGGAAGCATTGGAAAAGGCTGTCTAGTCTGGGCAGAGCGTCGCTGGACGTGGAGGCATCACCTGAATATGCCTGTGGAAGTGCCATGACCGCCATCTTCAGGTCAGATGCTCAGCACACTTCTGCCTGGGGTACTGTGACACTGTAATTGTTGGCTGCTGTGGAGGTGGGGACTGGGATAACCCCCACTGGTCCAGAGGAGGGGGGAGACACGCTGAACTCCGCAGTCGGTCAGCCCGTGTAAGTCCGCTGTGAAGTGCGGCAGCCACTCCTAGAGAAGACCGTGCTAGGCTTTGATTTGCAGGATGCGAGCTCTGCTGCAGGTAAGTCGCAGAATCGCACCAGCAAGTGCCCTAGGGGTCCCAGAAACTGTCTGGTAGCTTTAGAAGTCGATTGCACAGCAGGAACGATACTTTAGCATGAATTAGGGTGATTTGGTTGAGGAGCCCATGTTACATGGGACTGCTTATCACTTGATGTTTCACAAAGCAACAATTATGTTTTACAAATGACAAATATTTAAGTACGGTAGATATAGTACAATCTACAGTAACCGCCCCAGATCATTAAAGAAGTATAAGCAGAATAAGCATTCAGGGAGGAATATAATAAATGCAGAAAGGGCAAAACTTACCCAGAGTAATGAAATAATGCAATGCATAATAAAACATTTTATTTGGCTAAAAAAAAAACTGGGTTACATTTTTATTATTGTTATTATTATTATTGGTATTTATATACCGTAGCACAATCTTACTCTGTGGCATCTGGCAAAAGGGGGACTTTTTCAACAAATGAGACAAACTGTTACACATTTTGTCTCATTTGGAACACGAGGTTAACGAGCACCCTGCTTGATTGAGCTTACAGTCTATTCTGTATCACTGATCCTTGTCAGACTGTAAATATTGATGTAATGATTGTTTATCAACACTTCATCTCTCGATGTGCTCTTAAAAGGATTGCTTCTATTTCAGGGATATTTTTTATGAATTGCTGCGTGAGTGGGAAGATCACCATGAAAAAGCAGATTGGGACTTTGAACGCTGTCTTGGCAATAAGATCAGGTATTTTAAACACGAGTGTCTGTTTTGTCAGTCGTTTAACCTGCGTGCACGTTTCAAAACGTAATTTCACTTTGTACGATTTTACGGTTTGAACTTGTCACAGTTATAAGGATTATGAATTATTCAACATATATGACTGATATATGCGAATCGACATATGTTTTTAGTTTTGTGTTTCATGTTAGGAAATGAATGCTGATAGTATGTATTTACCAAAAGTTTTATCTCAAGTATTGTATTGGGGACAGGAGACCCTTTTCTATTCCATGCCACCATAAGTTAAACGTACTGTGCTGTGGCTGTGGCTGTTTGGGTCTTCCAGGCTCTGAGAACGCAAAAACTCAGGTAAGCCGTAACAGCTTGCCCTTCGGTAAGTCCACGCTCAGGTCACATTGTGCCATTACAGAGAGAATCTATACCATTTACATATCAGACTGATCCCACCCACGTACTTGAGTTCTGTCAAAAGTCATTTAATCAACTGGGACGACTCAAGTGTCCTGTGCACAAATAATAAACAGCCATATCTTTCCATTTCTTTACCTTTTAACACAAGAGTGGAGATGTGAGCTTCCTCCTCAATTCCAATTCGCACACTTAATTGTTCCAGACAGAGGGAACCAGGAAACCACCTAATAACATGGCACTGTCTGTCCGATACCCAATGCGGCTAGGAGGGGACTAGTGATTGGTAGTATCTCTTGCTCTCTCTATACTACCAGTCTCACACAAGTTCATGGACTGGGATTGGAGGGTGTGATCTTCAGACACCTGGGACTCTGGGATACATTGGAAAATGTTACACAAGGTGCCCTATTCTTAGCACTAGTGGTTTTGGCATAACCGTATATCTGACTTGTTATAACTGCTGAAAATTGGTAATAGAGGAAAGGACATAGATACAGTGCTCAGTATTTTTGCGCTTCACTCTTTTAGTTTTCTAGCTTACACTTTTCTTTGTTTTTGTTTTTCTTTGTTTTGTTTTTTTAGGACTATGATATTTCACTTGACCTCAGCATGCAATCATAGCCATTTTGCAAGACTGTTTCAGAAGCAGCTAATTCAGGTAATGTATCTCCCACTGGTTATTTAGCTGTCCCTTTATTCATTCTTCTATGTTCCTACAGCTCTCAGTATATTGTGGGTAAACATGAACTTTTATTTGTTGGTTTTTTTTTTTAATTGGACATGGTGCACACGAGGAAGTGTTTATCAGTCTGTTTTTTTCCCCACAGGGGTCCATTATGTTATTCGTGGGCTACAACCCCATCAAAGTATTTTGTATGTTTTATTTCAGTGCTGCACTGTCTAGTAACACACCATAATCTGACCCCTAAAGTCTTAATTCTTATAGTGTGTGCAACTGTGCTTGATTTCTGTGTCTGTGTGTTTCACCGGTGGAAGAATTTAATAGTTTGGAATTGTTTGGAATTGTTTAGCACATGAAGTATGTTGTGTCTTTATCTCTGTTACATAATTAAAATGTATGTGCGTTATGCTGGCTTCTTTACAGATGTGTAAGGGACCAAGTGGCGGTATGGGAGCTTCTGGTCTTGGCGATACTCCTGACCAGGATGTACTGAACATGCTCGGCTCAGACAACCTGAATAGACTTAAGCGTTTACAAGAAAGATTTGTGACTCCTCAAAGTGTTGGTGGCCCCTGCCCGCCCCCATCGTTTCCTGGATACCAAGAATTCTTCCGGGACTTCATACTGAGTGCCGAGAGGTTAGTAGTTTAATCTATTGTCTTTTACCTTGTGGATATTACGGGGCTGAATTGCACCCTTTAGGTAAATATCAGTTGCTGTAAAAAATGTATGCCAAGTTCTGTGTTAATTGTGCTTGAATTGGAAGTCTGGTTTGATTAAAAAAACATAGGTATCTTCTCTGTCCGAAGCAAATAATGAAAGCATGTAAATGTTATCAGGTGTTAAAGGAACACTATAGTGTCAGGAGTGCAAACATGTATTCCTGACACTATAGTGCTGGTGTAGCAGTTTCGGTCACTGGCCCCCTTCTCTGTGGAGTGAAAAGGTGTTTTTATTCACCTTTTCTCCCACGTCATGCAGGTCTCGCCGCGACTGTCTCCTTGGCTGAGATCATCAATCGGGAACGTTCAGTGTCTCCATGCAGAGCGTCTGAATCGCTGCCACTAGAGGTGTTACCAGGAAAACACTGCCTTGTTTCAGGAAAATATGCAGGGACAGGCCATAGACACCAGAACCAACAACATTAAGTTGTCGTTGTTCTAGTGATTAGTGTACTTTATAAGGAAGGCTCAAAGAGAATTAGCACTTGAACTTCACTGTGAGCGAATCATTGGCCATTTTCTACTCCTTGAATTCTGTTTTAAAGGAACTCTCCAAGCACCATAACCACTGTAGGATAATTTAGTTATGGTGCCAGGAGTGCCATTTCGCCTCTCCCTTCCCCCGATGTAAGTAGTCAGACTGTTTTCATTGTAATAGTTATGGTGCTTCGATTGTTCATTTAATCATGTAGAACATATTTTGTGGACTTGACGGCAGATTGGTAACAAGGAAAAAAACAACGTTTTGGTACCTCTCCTGAATGAGAGAAATTGTAAGGGCATGGCTTACAATTTCAAGTCTAACCTGCTAGCCAGACCTTAAAAGTTACTCATTACTACAAGCATTGAGAGTTTATGGGTGATATTCTACTCGTCGGACTTATAGTTCACATTGTCGGGTGGAAATCCGTAGCCCTGCCAAGGGTAATATTTTGGAGTGCTGCATTAGTTGCATTTTATGCCTAGTAAGACGTGACATTACCGTTTTTTCTTTGTAGTTATCAGTTTAACCAGCATCTTATGAACAGTCTTTGCCAAGAGATCCAAGAACTGGATGGTGTTTCTATTATAGGGCATGGGCCAACAGATGGAGAATCTGATGTGGATGAGCAGGTAACTAGTAATTCTAACGGTGTTTTACCCAACAGGTATACTGACCGACCGATATGGGTGACATTTATCAAACGTGGTTCGTTACAAAAGTGAGAATTGACTAAAATTCAAGTCGAATATTATTTAAAGTTAAAATAGCTGAATTTAAAAAAAAATTATCTATGCTATGCTTCCAGCTGGCTATTTTGTTCTAAAATGTGAAATTCCCAATAATTTGACTTACAGTAAATAACCCTGTTCTAAAAATTGAGCTAAAGTACCAAAAGTGGGGAATCGCCATGGAAACCAGTAAAAGCCCTTTTAAATTTTTACACCGCTTATTTAGCATAAACACTTTGGTAAATCTCCCCCCTTGTTTCTTTGTGTGTGGTAGGTGAGCTGTACAGGCTGATGTTTAGTCAGATGTTGCATCTGAATCTATATCCTCAAATGCTTTTCATGTAACCTTTTATGTGAAATGTTCTATTTTTAACCCTTAAACATTTAATTTCAGGATGAAAAGGTTAATTTTTCCTCTGTTCTTATGACTCTTCGACTGCTGGCAAAATTTCTGGGATTTGTAACATTCTTACCGTATCAAACTACAGAAACCCTCACAAATCAATTACAAGAATCGGCGGTTGCCTTAAGGAACCAGGTAAATACGTGATCTCAGTGAAAACATTCTGATTTGTTCTATTCATAGTAAAATGGGTGTAGAAAGCGTTTCTTCTGTGATATGTTGGGAAGTTCGGGGTTGGGGTTCATCAAAAGTTTTTTTTGTTTTTTTTGTGTGTTGGGGGTGTGGGGGTTAATAAAAGCCATTTTATTAAAATGTTCGGTACTGTAGTTTAGTTCCTGTTAACAGTGGAGCCAACCACTCTAACTCCAATTATTGTGGGCTGCTGCTGTTGTGATGAGTGGCCAAGCATTACAGGAACACAAGTGAAGGGATCTGGGAGTATTGATGTGAAAGGTTACCATGCATGGTTTAACAATGACTTTTCCGTGTTCGGTCTGTGCAGACGTTCCCTATATTAGATGTGCTGCAGCTGCTGAAAAGTTCCATTCAAAGCCATCGTACGGTACTGACCGTTCCCTGGGCAGTGGAATACCTTTCTTTGGTGGATCCTGTGGCACCGTTTCTGGATTACTACCGACGTGTGTTTTCCTTATTAATGCAACTCTATAGGTGAGGATGCGGGTTGGCTGGATTTGTACATGGCAATATTCCGTTTTAGCTCCTTTATTTTTTTTTTTTTAAATTCTTTATTTTTGTCGTGCATGTATCTCCATCATTTACTCAAAGCTACACCAGCTTCTGAGTGCAAATTACAATATTCAACAGAACAACAGGTGGACACAGCACATTTTTGGTTTATAACAAAGAAAGGAAGGAACAATAAAGGAATACGACTCAGTCCGTCAATGTTGAGTTGGATAGCATGTAGCTTTCCATGCATGGCCAGGACCAAAGTCCTTTATGTCAGGTATAGGCTTTCTCACCTCCAATGTTAAACTTTTACTTAAGACTTAAGAAGAGGCTTCTAGACCCTGGGAAAGGCTCGGAACCTCGTCAGGGTAGATTTTGATACTATACAGTCAGAGTTTCCGCCTATACAATATACATGTAACTCGTCATCATGCGCCTATCAGTTGCCATTGTCCAAGGTGACCGCTGCTGACAGTGAGGTGGTATATAGTGCGACCGGCGCGGCAGTCATGCCGAGTTACCAGTCTCCATCAATGCCCAACTTACGTATAGATTACATTGCTCGTCCAACCGCGTCTCCGGATCTGATACAGGTGTAACATTAACTCCACCTCCCATGGAGAGTCCAAGGGGAGGGGTGCAAGAAACAAGAAAGATAAGAAACTTAACACAAAGAAAAAGACGAGACTAAGAAAGGTGTAAAGATATAGTGATGTGAGAGAGAGAAATTAGAAGTAGAGCAGCTGTCTAAAAGATAGAGAGCAAGTTAGATGGAGGGAGAGGGAGGGGGAGGGAGACAAAGAAAAGAAAAGGAAGGAAAAAGGAAGAGGGGGCGGAGGGGGGCTTCCTGCGCGAGATCCCGCCTACTGACACTAGAGAAGATGCCGTCAAGCTCAACCCGAGCCCATTGGACTACTGTCCCATGGCTCCCAAATCTTTTGAAACGAACCTACTGTTCCTCGTACTCTTGCAGTCAAGTCGTCCATGATTCTACACTCTCTAATTCTAGACGTCACTCCGTAAAAATCGGGGCCTTCCGGGGAAAGCCACGCGGTCGCTATAGCCCGGCGTGTGCTCAGGGTTATCTTGTGCGCCAATGTTTGTTCCCTCCTGGTCCAGCCCTCCAGAGACCTATTCAGCAGGTACACCCAAGGGTCCATACGCATGGGTCTGTTGAACGTCTGCCTCAGGAGGTCCTCTACCGACCTCCAGAAGTCGGTGAGTTTTGGACATTCCCACCACATATGGATATAGGTGCCCCGGTAACCGCAACCCCGCCAGCAGTCATCATTGACCAACTTGCGCATGCGATACAGTTGAACAGGGGTTTTAGCTCCTTTATGTGTGCAATTCTAACTACTGTCAATCACAAAATAGGTTTCTGTTGACGTACAGCTCTGTTAATGCTGCACGGGGGCAGACTGAGAGCAAAATGCAGACACAATGAGAACATGTTCTCTCAGTGAGTCCGAGGTGGACTCGATTTTACATTCAAATTACATTACCATGCTTGTAACTTTGCAGAACTGTAAAAATGTTCACCCCCAAATTAAATCAATAATAATATTTTATGTTTGTTACATGGGGACTAGATTCACCACCAATTTTTAATGCATTATAGGTAAAATGAAGTTAGAAACCTGGTTTACTGCAATAGAGTAATTTGGAAATTACAATTTTTTTCATGGTAGAACTCATGTACATTTACAGATTTTTCATTTCTCTATAAAAAAATATATATAGATATCAAATCTAATTTACTGTGAGTCCTCAGTCAGTGAAAGAAAACCTGGATAGAATACCTTACTCACCTTACCCACACCCGGGTATGAGTTTTAACATAGTGTCCTGCTCATGTTACTACGGTACAAAGTGTGCATGTCCACCTCCAGAGCCAGGAGCCGAAGGGTTGAATGAATATAAGGGTGTCAAATATGGCACAGAGAACTCATGCGTGGGATTAGCTAGGATTTAATATTGTCATCAGTAATTTGGTATCAGTGAAGAAGTGGACAGAAGGATCATAAGTTCAGCTTTGAAAGGTTAACATTCAGAAAGTGGTAAGACAGCCAAGAAGAGAATGGAGAGTGACCATTGATAACCTAAAATATTGGAGATTACAAAGGGCATGGAAGGAGATGCTGGGGGGAGTATCGCCTATATTTAGGTAGTTTGTAAAACTGGAGAACCACATGGCTCTATCAGAGAGTGGAAGGGAAGATGCCTTGAGCAGAGGGAGATAATCGTGTTATATATACAATAACAAGCATAGATTTGGTATGGCAGACAAGATAAGACTGTCTATAGAAGGTTATTTTAGGGCTATATTGACATTGTTACAATTCTCTTGTAAAAACACTTTTCTGGGTCTGTAGATACATTTATTGTTTCCTCTTTTAGATGCAAGCTGATCATTACAGAAGAAAAGGACATGGTGTTACTAAATAAGCTCCTTCTGCTTGCTGTTTTGGGCTGGCTCTTTCAGGTACAATATTCTCATTTTCTTTCTCTGCTTACCACTTGTCACATTCAAAGCCTGATGGAATTTTCAGATGTCCTTTCAAAACACTGCAGTTTTTACACACCCATAACTTTTTACCCGTTCGTTTTACAGTTCAGCCGGTTTTGTAAAATAGGAGAAACATTTTTTTAAATGGTGGGAGATCAACTAACTTTGTCTTTTATTTGCATATATCTGTTAAAGATTGTGTTGTCAGGCACTTAGAGAGTCAGTGATGTAGATTGATGATCATTTTTTGTAAATGTCTGAATCCATTGAGAGCAAATAGCAAGTATATGGGTAATGTCACGATTTATTACATGAACACTCCAAGTATGTAACCAATACAGTGCTCTGTCCTGCGGCCTCCACAATGTAAGTAGTCAAATAGTTTGCAGACGGTTTGACAACTTGCCGGGGTCCTCTTTGGGCCAGTCTCATACTGCTTTAGTGTCTGAATCTCTCTACATAGAGACCAAACAACTGACACTCTCTTAGCATTAGCTGGCCCTGCAGGAGAGCTCCCAGAAGTCCATGCAGGAACTTCCAGCTCTTCATAAAGGTTGAGATTATTGCCTGGCTGATCCCAGGTTAGGAAGTCAAACCGCAAAGCAAGCAACACTGTAGTGGTTATGGTGCTTGGAGTGTTCATTTTAAAGGGGAAAAAATGCAACCCAATACATAACTGTTCCAGATCAACGTTAAATGTGTCTCTCAGCTGGCTGAATCCCTACTATGTGTAATGCATTTATTTTATTCAGGTACCTTCAGTTCCAGGAGATCTGTTCTTTAGCAGTGAAAGTGTTCAGGATGACATGTCATTGAGCGCTGTAGTGGTTACACAGGGACTGGTAAGTTTACTTACAAAGCAATGTGTATCATTTCTGCTATATTAGAACTGTCCCTTTTCAGTGAAGACTGACACACAGTGATTCCCACATCAAAGTTTATTTCGTAGTAACCGAAACATGGGAGAGATTATTGTTAAAATCTAGTTCAGCATTTCAACATAGTTCCATTTAGGAAAAATCATGGCTAAAACTACTCTGTAAACCGATTTTTAAAAAAACAACCTTTTTCTAGTCAAACATGCATGCAACTGTAGTACAAGCTCTCTCGTAGAAAGTTATGGAAGTCTGTAAATCCGAATGTGTACGGTATGGGCTTGATCTAATGACATCACTATTAAATAGCTACCGTAAACCACTGTATCTGCAGTCAATAAGGTTAGAGGGAGCTGGGGACAAGGGACCTACATGCACTTTAATGTTTTAAAGTATTACTGCTTTATGGCATTGTTTGATACACACTGAGTGTTCAAAGTTTTAACTCTGTGTACTGTGCAGTAAAGTCTATTTACTAAAATAGAAAAGTGTGTATTTTTCATGTCATTTCTGATTGTTTCTAATAATGGATTGATAACGTTTATTTGGTGAATGCATAATCTGTACATTTCTTTATTTCCATATCTCATTCTCTCTGGTAGGACTGTGCTCCTTTAGTGGATCAGCAACTGCTTTACGGCTGCTGTCCATACCTTGGTGAGTTAAATCCAGATTAACATTTACTGCCACGAGCATAAAGCACGTATTCCATAAATATTACAGATTCCATGCTTATAGAAAAAAACTAAAATAAAACACAATTAAAGCATGAACTATTCTGACAACCCTTTCAGCCCAGTTCCCTGGATTTTGAAACTATTCCTTTTTAAAGCTAGCTTTTTGCATTAGCAAGTTTCCCGTCTGATTTTTATAACTTTTTATGGTTTTATATCTTGTGTTTTGTAATGTGTGAAGGAGTTATTTTAATAATATACATGTTGTATGTTTTGCAGGAGAGTTGCGGAAGTTGCTCACCTCATATGTGTCTGGCAGTGGTGCTAAGAATGGAGGCTTTATCAGAAAAATCACCCCCACGACTGCGGAACCACTCGTGCCAAAACCCACCTTATCCCAGAAAAAACTGCAGGTAAATCCACGCTACCCCTGATTGTTTTGTAAATATTTTGTATTTCACTTCAAATTATGGACACTTATAAATATGTTTGATTGTGATTGTGTATCATTGTCATGTGGGATGGAGTGTCCCTTGATATGACACCCAACAGAGGCCTGTCTGACCCTAGTCTGTCACCCTCCACATACATCCTTTTTGTATTTGTGGTGCTCGTATTATTGAGTGTGTGGTGCACCTACTGATCATTTGTCAAATCATGTTAACCCTTTGCATGCAACATTAATGACCAAAAGGGGCAGGGCCTGAGAGCCAAGATGGCCAGACATGTCTTTTGAGAGCTCCAGCTCAGATAAACTTAAAACCCATTTACTGCCTGAAATTGTGCTGAATACAATCAGGAAAAAATGTGGCTAGATACGCATATCACTTAATTCTGACAAAATCTCAATGGTCTGGCTATGAGGCCCAGCATGGAAGGCGGCCTGGCAGCCGGGGGAAGCGGCCAATCCCCTGTCACTAGGTCTGCTATGAACGATTACACTTCTGAATCCCTACACCCCCCCACCCCCCTTTTGGCATTTTTGCTACGTGTTGTAACCGTGGCTGGTTCCCTTATTTACCACTATAATGTCTTAAAGCATAGAACTTAGTAGGGCTAACCATACAGATATCTTTTTTTTATATAGTTAGATCCTCTATTTAACATATATAAATAATTGAGAATACAATATAAAACAGGATGGTCTTTGACGCAATAGTTTTGTCTTTTTAGATATTTATTATATAAAAATATAAATATAGACATATAAAATCCATTATAGCAGAGTTTATAAGATTAAACTAAATGCTTGCAAATATCATTAATAGGTTAACATACCCTTCTGAATATGTCATCATGTCAGCCTCTCTGTCATTTTTAGATGGAGCAGTGTCTGTCTCCAAGTCTCTCCTCTGTCCCTTAACATTTAAAAGTGCACCTATTTATACCTTAGGTGTCTTCATTTTAGGGTTACCGTAGTTCATATATGAAAAAGTAACTTGTTTACTTTATTCATTTTAGGACCTCCCTTAATTTGGCAAATGTACAAGGCCATTACTAAAGGGTGCATACCTCATGGAAATTTTCCTGACTTCAAGATGGCATCTTAAAGTCTGAACATCCTTATCTACTAAGGTTACCACAGTATATTACGTACTGAAAGAGTCGTAGCATAGCCTTGAAGCTTGTTTTTGCATTATTGTTATTGTAATTTGTCTGGGACAAAATGGCGTAAACATATTATGCACTGAGGTTAGTGCTTAAAGAAACATCTATGAAAAACAATATGTTCCATTTCCAACACCTTGTCAGTTTGCAATATCTCTTAAAGACAAAGTACACAGTTTAAGAAATACAAAATTTAATTCTAAAAACTTGTAATATTTGCATTTGCCCATAACAGTGTTTGTTCCACTGTAATTTAGCACTTTCCCTTTAAGTGTACCAATATATATATAGTATATATTGTGTGTGTATGTATGTATGTATGTATGTATGTGTGTGTATATATATATATATATATACATACTGTTAGCATGATACTTGTTATGCACAACAACATACTAAACAATGGCAGGGGGTTTTAACAAAACTTGCATGCTTTTAATAACATTCATATAAATAGTGCAACAAAAGAAAATTAACTGAAAATAGATTTGCTTATTCGTCCCGATGATGAAAAACCCTCCTATGTCTAGGATTACTCAGGCGTTATATTGTACAGTCATAGTATGTACACACTGCAATCCCTGAGATTGTAATCTCCTTGTAATGGAGGTCTGCCGGCGTTCGGATGATTTGGGGTAAGGATAGGTGACAGGTCTCGGGGATCTCTGCCAGATGATGGTTCTTCCTCTGAGATCATGGAAGTATGTTGAGTTTCTGCTTTCAAACTGAAGTGGAATAATTCACCACAAGGACCGCTATGAGCATACAGAAAAAGGCTAGTTACCCCCATTTAAAGATCACCAGACAGACCCCTGATTTTAAGGTGCTTATTTCTCCGTTTGTCTTCAAAGTCATTCAGATGCAAAGACATGTTTGGGTGACTCTTCCATAGCTTGTGTATGGATGGCCCCTTTTAGAGTAACCTGTTTCACCTGCTGTTATTTAAAGGGATACTATAGTCACCAGAACAACTACAGTTTATTGTATTTGTTCTGGTGAGTATAATTAGTCCCTGCAGGCCTTTTGCAGTAAACAGTCTTTTCAGAGAAAAAAAAGCTGTGTTTACATTACAGCCTAGTGATAATTCCATTGGCCACTCCTCAGACGGTAGAGAATTCTGCAGTTAGGCTGCAGGGGCAGATCTATAGACCAAAACTGCATCATTAAGGTAAAGTTGTTTTGGTGTATAGAGTGTCCCTTTAAAGACGGCATTTAGATAACTCCTCAATATGAAGTTCACATGAGAGATCCGGATCCAGCCACATTCCATCACATTTGTATGACCTAGCTATTTTCCAAACACTGAGATGTTATGCTATTTTAAGAACAGTTTGCTTTTTATTTAACTGTCTTTCAATACCCTGGAGTTGTGCTATGTTTTCTTAGTGCAGACTATGGTGTTATCCACACACTTGTGTATAGATAATCTAGGCCGACAACTTTAATTCACCAAGTCCAGCCTTTCGCACATCATTTTATTGAGATATTGCAGGCTGTGGTTACATCATTTATGAGTGTGGCAAACAGGACCCAAAATGGAGCCATGGGGAACTCCACATGTAAGTTTGGGTTTATTTCATAACCCTTATCACACTGCATACGTATGGGGTGTGTCTCAATACGAAGATAGAACGTTCTTCCACCAGCATGTTTCATTGTGATTATATACACAGGCACAGCTGGAACAAGCCTTCTTCCACAACCAACCCCCCTCCCTGAAAAGAACCGTGGAGTTTGTGGCAGAAAGAGTCGGATCAAACTGTGTCAAACATATCAAGTAAGTGTCTGTGTGAGAGAGTATGAACAATATCCATAAATGAACGTATTCTGACAGTATGTACGTTTCCTTTGGGGTTCACTAAACACCATAACCTTTTATTTTTTATTTATTTTTTTACGGTTAACGGGTAATTTCATAAAAATGGGTCTCTACGAGTATCCAATTCCAGCTGCTGCTACTGATATAATGCAGAAGTTGCACTTCCCTACAAATTCATACAAATCGTTTACAGCCAGTAACGCCTTTCATCACTATCGCAGTTTCAACAAACTTCTTAATTATCTCAGCAGCAAAGGATGGGATAGGATTTTGGGTGCAGAGAGCTCTGTGTTTTTTGTTGTTGTTTTTGTTTGTATGTTATGTCATTAAAGGCAAGATTCACAAAATTGTAGTGGTTTAACCCCTTAAGGACACATGAACTGTGTGACATGTCTTGATTTCCTTTTATTCCAGAAGTTTGGTCCTTAAGGGGTTAAATGGATAGTCCTGTTTTTTTATTTATTTTTTGCTCAAAACTTGTAGAAGAAAAATAAATTGATGGCTGGTTTCCAAAGTTGTTGTTTTTTTCCACAATAACCACTACAATTAGTTATATTGGTTATTCTACTTAAAGGAACACGTCATCCGTAAAGTGTGTTTTCAGTGGGGGTTTATACACTAAATGGGGATTTTAAATTATGTATTTTTTTTATTTGGGCAGTGGAGTGTCTTTGGCAGTAGCAGTGGTGATGCCATTTAAACTAGCGTTGTATGCCATGTTCTGCAATACTGTTTGATGTGATGGGTCCATACATCCATTCAATATTAGGTCTGTTTTTAATTTGTTTAGAGCAACTCTAGTCGCAAATCTTGTGAAAAGGGCAGAGGTCATGCTGCAGGACAAAGTAACTGAAAACAGTGCAGACCACGGCAAGCTGCTGGACAGTGTGTGTACAGCGCTGTGTGACGACGGCAAGCAGGCTATGCAGAAAGGCAGAGAGTAAGCTGATCATCTACTTCTTCTTACCATTATTATTATTACTGGTATTTATATAGCACCAGCGTATTCCGTAGCGCTTTACAATATTATCAAAGGGGGAGATTTATGATGGACTGATAATGGTACCACTAACTTGAAGGGAGAGTGAAGTAGGAAGATCTGTTTTAGGAGGAAACTCAAGGAGTTCAGTTTTAGAGAGATTGAGTTTCAAAAAGCGGGAGGACATCCAGTCAGAGATGGAAGAAAGGCAAGCAGTGGGGAGGAGAGATATATCTGGGTGTCATCAGCATACAGGTGGTAATGGAATCCAAACGATGTAATAAGTTTTCCAAGAGAGGCAGTATAAAGAGAAAATAGAAGGGGACCGAATACAGAGACTTGGGGGACTCCAACAGAGGCAGGATGAAGGGAGGAGGTATCATTACAAAAGGAGAACCTGAATGAGCGTTGGGAGAGAGAGGAGGAAAACCAAGAGAGGACGGAGTCACAAAGACAGAGTGATTGAAGAGTTTGGATAATAAAAACCTGGTCAACAGTGTCAGGCAGCTGAGAGGTCAAGAATAATTCGTATGGAGTAGTGCCCTTTGGATTTAGCTGTTATTAGGTCGTTAGTGACTTTAATAAGAGCAGTCTCAGTGGAGAGGGCGGAAGCCAGACTGAAGAGGGTCAAGGAGAGAATTGGAATTGAGAAAACAAGTTAGATGGGTAAAGACCAGTCTTTCCGCGCTTTGAGGAAAAAGTGAGCAGGGATATGGGACGATAGTTAGAAGGGGAGGACGGGTCAAGAGATGGCTTTTTTAAGATGGGTAAACACTATATATATATATATATATATATATATATATATATATATATATATATTCATTCTCAGGGCCCGTTCTCCTTGCAAACTCTCTGAACTCTGTGAGTACAGCTGACTCGGCATCTCTTGTAATATTCCAAAAAAAGTCATTCCTTCTGCTTCACTTGTGTCCCTCATACCAAGGAGTAAAATATGTTGTGGGATGTTTTGTGTTTTTTCTTCTTGTGCCATATTACAGCATCCCATTTTAATTCACCCCATTAACTTAACCCATTAGACAAATGCATGTAAATATACAGAAAGACTGAAGTGCACACAATTGTCAGCAAATGTTAAGCAGTGATAGAAAAGTGTGAGCGGTGGGGCGCACGTGCCTCTTTTTTTTTTTTGTGTCTATATTGGAGTAAGACAAATGGAGTTTCACATATTTATATCTTTTTAATCTCTGTTTGCGCTGACAAAATATATAAATTAAAATAGAAATAGATCAGAGAATTCCTGGTTTGGTATTTCATAAAACTAGGTAAATGAAATGTCTTAAACTGTAAACAATGTGTGCAATATAGCAAAATATACCCATTTAAGCGCCTATTCAATGATACAACAGGCTTTATTATCCATTGCCAAAATAAACATAAAACTGACAGTTGTATCTATATGCTAATTGGATATACTGATCCTAAAAATCAAGACAACAGGCTATATATTGTGTCTCTATATATTCCCTATTAGTATAATAAACATCCCTTCAGAATCATTTCATGATTTACAATGTCCAAGTGATCTGGAGCAATCGTTGAAATAGCAGAGGGCAGTTAATTGAAATAAAAAAGACAGTATTCTAATAAGGAGAAATCACCTAAATTGTCAATTGGCTGTAATGGTAATACACGGGGTTATTAGAGTAGAAATGTAGGGTAATAATTGTAAGATAAGTATACAAAGCGAGATGATATGTGAAGATCTGGAGAGCTAGGAGGGGGAAGGTAAGTAACTTTAGACACAGCTTAGGTAAGTAAGACGGTAATCAGAGGTAGCAATTGTCTGGAGGCTTAAAAGTGCCAATTTCTATAAATATATGCTGCTCCTTATTCTGCAAAATGTCCACTTATCTATAGTCTGGACTATTAAATACAATCGCCAAAATCCCTCAATTACTGCATTTTGAAGAGTGCAAAAAAAAAAGTATATTCTCCTGCACCTACACAGGTTTTAATAGTGCCCGATACTGATATCCTATAGCACCTTCATGGATGCTAATGGTAAAAGTCCCTGTATAAACGGCTGCAGTGGAATCTTCTATCTCCCAGTATACATAGGTAAACCCTAACATAACACCCTGGAACATCCCCACAAGAAAAAAAACAAAAGTGGTGATCAAGCTCAGTGCTGAGTGAGTAAAGTGCTAGTACACACAGTTAAAGACATTTCAATCAATTATCTAGTTTTATGAGCTACCAAATCAGGGATTCTCATATGTGGTTTCCCTAATCTATTTCTTTACTATAATGGTTAATCCCTGGTTGGAATTGGTACCACCGTCCATGATATTCTAGGTATATGGGTGATTTTGTCTATTAATTTTGTTGTATACATTAAAATAGCATTAATTATAAATCCTAATTCCACGTTTTATGGTGTCACAAGGTTTGTGGTATGTTTGTTTTATCAGTACTGTCTGCTGTCATTCTGGTTCCATCAGATAGATCTGTGTACTATCTGCCTGTTTCCACCTGATTTTTACACCATACTTTTTCTTTAGATACTGCAAAGAGAAAGTACCCGAAGCTCTGAGAGTACTGTTACCGGAGGAGATTTCTCCATGTGTAGGTAGATTTTACTTGTCTTGTGAAAAGCATACTTCACGCACTATTAACATTATAGCTTAATTGTAGTACAGGGCTTGACAAATCCCAGGCGCCATGACGCCTAAGAAGTTTGCCTTGGCACCTGGGATATGTAAGCCTGTTACCTCTGAGGCGGGCGGGCAGCTCGGGTATTATAGAGGCGGGCGGGCAGCTCGGGTATTATAGAGGCGGGCGGGCAGCTCGGGTATTATAGAGGCGGGCGGGCAGCTCGGGTATTATAGAGGCGGGCGGGCAGCTCGGGTATTATAGAGGCGGGCGGGCAGCTCGGGTATTATAGAGGCGGGCGGGCAGCTCGGGTATTATAGAGGCGGGCGGGCAGCTCGGGTATTATAGAGGCGGGCGGGCAGCTCGGGTATTATAGAGGCGGGCGGGCAGCTCGGGTATTATAGAGGCGGGCGGGCAGCTCGGGTATTATAGAGGCGGGCGGGCAGCTCGGGTATTATAGAGGCGGGCGGGCAGCTCGGGTATTATAGAGGCGGGCGGGCAGCTCGGGTATTATAGAGGCGGGCGGGCAGCTCGGGTATTAGAGGCGGGCGGGCAGCTCGGGTATTAGAGGCGGGCGGGCAGCTCGGGTATTATAGAGGCGGGCGGGCAGCTCGGGTATTATAGAGGCGGGCGGGCAGCTCGGGTATTATAGAGGCGGGCGGGCAGCTCGGGTATTATAGAGGCGGGCGGGCAGCTCGGGTATTATAGAGGCGGGCGGGCAGCTCGGGTATTATAGAGGCGGGCGGGCAGCTCGGGTATTATAGAGGCGGGCGGGCAGCTCGGGTATTATAGAGGCGGGTGGGCAGCTCGGGTATTATAGAGGCGGGCGGGCAGCTTGGGTATTATAGAGGCGGGCGGGCAGCTCGGGTATTATAGAGGCGGGCGGGCAGCTCGGGTATTATAGAGGCGGGCGGGCAGCTCGGGTATTATAGAGGCGGGCGGGCAGCTCGGGATTTATAGAGGCGGGCGGGCAGCTCGGTTATTATAGAGGCGGGCGGGCAGCTCGGGTATTATAGAGGCGGGCGGGCAGCTCGGGTATTATAGAGGCGGGCGGGCAGCTCGGGTATTATAGAGGCGGGCGGGCAGCTCGGGTATTATAGAGGCGGGCGGGCAGCTCGGGTATTATAGAGGTGGGCTGCAAGCTTGGGGGATTGTCGAGGCGGGCGGCTGGCTGCGCGTATTGTTGCTGGGCAGCAAGTGAGCTGTGATGTCTCTGCTCTGCTCTCTCGTGGGCTGCTTAGTAGGGCCGGAATATGACAGAACAGGAACATCACAGCTCACTTGCTGCCAAGCAACAATACGCTCAGCCAGCCACCCTCCTAAAGACCCCCCAGCTTGCTGGCCACCTCCACAATCCCCCAGTTGGTTGCCCACTGGACCACAGGTTAAGCTGATTTTATAATGTGTGAGTCTGTCTGTCTGTCAGTGTGTGAGTCTTGTCTGTCAGTGTCCACTAAAGGTGTCACTTGGAAGCAATGTAAACACTGCCTTTTCTCTGAAAAGCCTGCAGGGACAAGCTGTAGACACCAGAACCACTACATTAAGCTGTAGTGGTCATGGTTACTATATGTCCCTTTAAGAATTTTATTTTTGTCGCTGAATGTGAAGCTTTGTTAGGTCTAAAAAAAAAAAAAAAAACCTGGCTCCTAGATTTAAAGCAAGCCTTGTAGTGGTTCTGATGCTTGGCTGCTACAGGTGCAGTTCCCATACTGTTATAATGAGGGAGGACTGTAAACCGGGATAAATCTTTACATATCTAGTTAGGGACTCTTCATTGTGTGCATTCATCTTACATGACAAAATCCTGGTATTTGTACAAATCGTATTTTCCTTTTGGGTTTCTATTTCCATTCCTAAACATTTTGTTATTCTATTTAATTGCAATATACATCATGGCATTATTTTACTAAACTTGTACGTCATCATACCAGTAGGATAACTTGCAAACAAATAGGAAAGGAAGGCCAGTCCCTCTGGCACTGAATGGTTAAGCAGCTATAGTTCTTTTCTATTTCTACACATCCTTCCTAGAAATGTACAGCTTGTTAATATTTTCCTAGATGCGGCTTGAGGAATGTATTTTTAATGTAGGATTATATTTTGGTAGATCTTGGCCATAGAGTATTCAATATATTACACAAAGAACTTTTGTGAATTCATTGAGGTTATTGAAATGGTTTTTATTATGTCATTGACACATGTTTAAAAATAAACGCATGTTTCCACCTCCCCAGGTTCTCCTTACCGCAGAAGACATCGCCCTGACTCTGGCGACAGAGAAAGCGTGCACCTGGCTAAATTCCAACATTGCAGGTATGTCACATGTATCGCCTTTTCTATACAGTAAATATGGCTACTTGCCGCAACACATCAATTCTGAGTATAATCTATGATCTGCCGCCATGGAGATATGTTAAAGTTCCAGAATCTATAATGTTGCTTTACATTACAGCGCTTATCAAACGAGAAATTAAGTCTACAATCAGTCTCATTGTGAAGTCCCAGGCTGTGGTTCCCGCTGTCATCTCCAAGGATTTGAATCAGAGATGTGCTGAAGGCTGTGAACACACGGCACTGAAACCCTCCCAGTTCATTATGAACATGAAGGTAAGTCTTCGCTTAGCACAGGCGGCATTTATTAGCAGAAGGAGGGTAAACCAGAGTGACACTGCAGCCACTAAAGGCCTTTTCTAGCGAAGTCTGCACATTTGGCATCATCACACACATGTAGCTGCCGAATGCTTCTCATACATATGCGTGAATTCCCCAATGTGTCTTTATGAGAAGCGTTGGATTTAACCAGCAGGTGCTCATGGTCATGTGATAACCCAGCATATATGTTAACCAAAAGCACGCACCCCATGAGTTTTCTAGTAAAATTAGCTGCGTGCTGCCAAATTCCAATAATCTGTTTTAACATACGTACACAAATATAGCCACCTTTTTCAGTTCTAGGAATTGTATATTTTGCAAACCCTAATTAGCTGGGCAACGTTTAGCAACTCTCTTATGTAGCTTCATTCATGGTTTCATTAGTAAAGCTACTCGAGTTCAGGTCTGCTCTGAAACGGAGGAGCTATTGTACATTTTATTGTAAGGAATAAGAATATAGAATTTATCCCATGGAAGAAATGCGTTTTCAGGTCTTCCTATTTTTTGATTAAAAAAAACAAAAACTGGGGCGGAGCCTAGCAGCGCAACAGAGTGGTCGCACCTGAACACCGCTCCAGCGATCTACCGCACTAAAAGGCGAATAACGGCGGCATCGTATCGACAAAATAGAAACCGGGGGCAGCTCCGTCTGCAGAACGATATACTGCAGCGGCCGATGCCTTTTTTCATCACACCGGGTAAAAAAAACCGCAGCCGCGGCCCGAAGGCCTACCGCGTGAGAGACCAGGCCCTCGCGTACCAAAGGGGGTACCCGACGTGGAATGACTTCGACCTGTTCACGCTCCTACCGACTACACTGACAGAGGGAGACATGGGGAGGAAATCCCAAAAGCAGCCGGTAACAGACAACAAGACACAGAGAGACATCGGCCTCATGCTACAGCCTCCAACGCTGGCCCCAACCCAGCGGGAAATCTCCTGCTCGAGAGACTCCTCACCCTCATGGTCGGGAGGGGGAGCTTCCCCTCGGAACCCAGCACCAGCCTCAGGGTGTGCCTCACAAACACTTGAAGCAACTCCTGCAACCAAACAGGAGATAAAGGACATGCTTACCAGCCTCCAGCATAACCTCCGGAGAATGTGGGAAGCTGATTTGGCGGTGCTCACCACGGAGGTACAGGCCGTCACTGCACGCACCCAAGCCACAGAGGGGGAGGTGATTGACCTTAAGCAGGGGCTGAAGAAGCTGGGCGACCGGGTACAACAAATACAGGCCTCACAGTTTGAAACAAACAGGCAAGTGAATATCTTGGACGATAGGGGGCGGAGGAAGAATATAAAGATCAGGGGGGTCCTGGAAACATAGAAACATAGAAACATAGAATGTGACGGCAGATAAGAACCATTCGGCCCATCTAGTCTGCCCAGTTTTCTAAATACTTTCATTAGTCCCTGGCCTTATCTTATAGCTAGGATAGCCTTATGCCTATCCCACGCATGCTTAAACTCCTTTACTGTGTTAACCTCTACCACTTCAGCTGGAAGGCTATTCCATGCATCCACTACCCTCTCAGTAAAGTAATACTTCCTGATATTATTTTTAAACCTTTGTCCCTCTAATTTAAGACTATGTCCTCTTGTTGTGGTAGTTTTTCTTCTTTTAAATATACAATCCCACTCGACGAGCTGCCACACTTTATCCGGAGGCTGGTGGCCTCCCTACTCCCAGCAAAGCAAGCCAAATACTTTACCTTCGATGGTGTATATAGGATCACCAAATCCCCCCCAGGCACCAGCGACAACACCTCGGGACGTCATCCTGCGATGCCAATCAATCACGGACAAGATGGGACTCCTACAAGCACTGAAGGGACAGTCTCCTTACGAATTTGAACAATGCCAACTCTCCCTCTTCCAGGATTTAAGCAGAGCCACCTTGTTGTGGAGGAAATCCATGCAACCCCTAACGAAAATCCTGCAAGCCGAGAAGCAGCCCTACAGATGGGCGACACCGCGATCAATCTGGGTCACAAAAGCTGACAAATCGTACAAGGCCACAGACCCGACCGAAATCCCGGCCCTGCTGACGGCACTGGGTATCCCACAGCAACGCACAGCTTCCCATGGGCACACACCCGCAAGAGCGGCCACGGCCAAACCCACGCTTGATCCGGGAAGGGATAAGAGACTTACCTGAACTTCTTCAGTTAAGGAGACTTTCAAATTATAATTTGTGTTTGTTTTAATTCTGTTTTAAAGTCCGTATATATCTTACCAATACCACTCTCTCTGATAGGCCTAAGCCACAAGTTGGCAACACCATGTTACGTCTATACAACCCCCCCCCCCCCCCCCCGAGTGCTCCAGGGTAAAGGAGCACAGCACAGCATGGAGCGCCACATATCACCCCAGGAACCTGACATATGGCCAAAACACACGACTACCTTAGACAGGTCCCGAAGACCACAGTCACCATAGCTCCGACCTACGACGCCATCCCGTATAGAAGCTGAACTTTTAGCCAGGCAGTGAGGCACCCCAACAGACCTCATCTAATGGGGGATGTGAGAGACTCTACCGCCACAGAACACTGAGGATACACTAGACCGCTATGGTAGGACAACACGCTCTCACCACTACAATTTACTAAGCAAATTGGGGGGCGACCAAACACAACGACTAGCTAAATAGAGCCCTGCTACACCAACACCAGGTGGGAGGACAATTACCATTTAGGCCCCAAGCACACAAACCAACACACCCCTACAACATTGACAATGCCATCTCTAGCCCGGCACCTTTACAGTCATAGAGGAGACAACTCGTTATAACGCTCTAGCCCACTATAAAAAAAAAATTTGTGCATAGTTACTTTCACTGTATCTAACGATTTGTACCACAATGTGATATTTTACTGCAAAGTATTGTTATGTTTATGACACGATGTGTATATATGCCTGTCTATGCCCGCTGTTGTGGCGAGCTAGGCATCCCTGTTCTCTCTAAGCACAAATAAAATAAAGATTGACAAAAAAAAAAAACTACGCTTTTGACAAACCAAAAAGAAAGGTTTTGGTTTAGTGTTTTTAATTGGGGGGAAGGGGGGGAAGGAGGGGGTTCTATTTTCTAAATATATAAATATCATTATGACTGTTTCTCTTCATTTTTGCTTTTTTGGGGTTTGCGTGATCCATGGATTATTATAAGTGACTGATGATGATTGGTAGAATTTGTTACAGAAAATGGCATGGCAATACATTATAGAACAATGCTATTTTTGACTTCACCTGAACAGGATATCCTGAGTATTACGGCTGGGCCACGGTACAAAGGAGAGGGCGTAGAGTATCGACAACTCACGGATCTTCTCCTTCAACTGCCACAGACCCTCCGCTGCAGGAAGGTATAAATGGCATTTCTTGAATCTTTCAGTTAATATAGTTGTTTTCTGTCTCTTAGCTTTAAAAGGGTTAAGGTAGGCATCATAACTATATGTTGATGTAGTGGTTTTGATGCAATTAGGCTGGGGGCATCATCCACCAGTACTTTTTCAAAACTTTTGAGCTGATTGTCCAAAACCAAGAAAACAGGTACCTGCAACCAGGCCTCCTCCTGCTTGTCTGTTGCTAAGTGGGGAGTTTCACTTCCACATTAATATCTATTTCATGCATATATTGAAGCCATTCATTGGCTGTGTGTCATCCATTGAATACATAGAAACATAGAATGTGATGGCAGATAAGAATTTGGCCCATCTAGTCTGCCCAATATTTCAAAATACTTTGAATTAGTCCCTGGCCTTATCTCAAGTCTAGGATAGCCTTATGCCTATCCCACGCATGCTTAAACTCCTTTACTGTGTTAACCTCTACCACTTCAGCTGGAAGGCTATTCCATGCATCCACTACCCTCGCAGTAAAGTAATACTTCCTGATATTATTTTTAAACCTTTGTCCCTCTAATTTAAGACTATGTCCTCTTGTTGTGGTGGTAGTTCTTCTTTTAAATATAGTCTCCTCCTTTACTGTGTTGATTCTCTTTATGTATTTAAATGTTTCTATCATATCCCCCCTGTCTCGTCTTTCCTCCAAGCTATACATGTTAAGATCCTTTAACCTTTCCTGGTAAGTTTTATCCTGCAATCCATGAACCAGTTTAGTAGCCCTTCTCTGAACTCTCTCTAAAGTATCAATATCCTTCTGGAGATACGGTCTCCAGTACTGCATACAATACTCCAAGTGAGGTCTCACCAGTGTTCTGTACAATGGCATGAGCACTTCCCTCTTTCTACTGCTAATACCTCTCCCTATACAACCAAGCATTCTGCTAGCATTTCCAGCTGCTCTATTAAATTGTCTCACTACCTTTAAGTCATCTGAAATAATTACTCCTAAATCCCTTTCCTCAGATGTTGAGGTTAGTAGGGTATCACATATTCTGTACTCTGCCCTTGGGTTTTTATGTCCAAGGTGCATTATCTTGCACTCATCCACATTAAATGTCAGTTGCCACAGCTCTGACCATTTTTCTAAATCATTTGCCATTTGGCTTATCCCTCCTTGGAACATCAACCCTGTTGCAAATTTTAGTATCATCAGCAAAAAGACACACCTTACCATCAAGACCTTCTGCAATATCACTGATAAAAATATTAAAGATAATAGGTCCAAGTACAGATCCCTGAGGTACCCCACTGGTAACTAGACCTTGCTTCGAATATACTCTGTTGACTACAACCCTCTGTTGCCTGTCATTTAGCCACTGCCTTACCCATTCAACAATATTGGAATCCAAACTTAAAGATTGCAGTTTATTGATGAGCCTTCTATGTGAAACAGTGTCAAAAGCCTTACTGAAATCTAGGTAAGCAATGTCTACTGCACCACCCCGATTATTTTAGTTACCCAATCAAAAAAAATCAATTAGATTAGTTTGGCATGATCTCCCTGAAGTAAACCCATGTTGTCTCTGATCTAGAAATCCATGTGTTTTTAGATGTTCAACAATCCTATCTTTTAACATGGTTTCCATCACTTCCCCAACTACTGAAGTAAGGCTTACTGGCCTATAGTTGCCCGACTCCTCCCTACTACCTGTCTTGTGAATGGGCACAACATTCGCCAACTTCCAATCTTCTGGGACTACTCCTGTTATCAATGATTGGTTAAATAAATCCGTTAATGGTTTTGCTAGTACACCACTAAGTTCTTTTAATAACTTTGGGTGTATTCCATCAGGACCCAATGACTTATTTGTCTTTACTTTTGATAGTTGAAATAGAACCTCTTCCTCTGTAAACTCACATGTAACAAATGACATTTGTCCTTTTTCCTAACCGAGGCCCCTTTCCTTAATTTTCATCTGTAGATAGTGAACAAAAATATTCATTGAGGCAATAAGCTAGTTCTTTATCCTCTTCTACATACATTCCTTCTTTTGTTTTTAATCTAACTAATCCTTGTTTTACTTTCCTTTTCTCATTTATGTATCTAAAAAATGTTTTATCCCCCCTTTTTACTGACTGTGCTATTTTCTCTTCTGTGTGTGCTTTGTAGGCTCTTTCTGCCTAATCTATTTTTTTTTTTTTAAATCTTTATTTTATTGGTGCACAGATATAACAGACATGTTTGCACTGCCACAATAGCTGGTGCAAGCAAAAAATATAGACATAGCTGAACATTTGTATGGCATTTAAAAACTTTGCACATTTTATGTTTTAGGAGTCAGAATAGGAAACAAGCTATAAACAGTGAAGGTGATCAGACTGGTCAGTGTTCCATTAGTACAAGTTAAAGATAGCTTGGAACGGGTGAAAGGTATGACAAGGAGAGTGAGCCACGCTTGTGCGCTAGCAGTCTGCTTAACGTGTAGTGTACTCTTCCATTGGTTAGGTTTATACTTAGATTAATTCTAGGCAAAAATAACTACAGATTGGTATGTTTACAGGCTTAAACGTGCTGCTATGGTTAAACGCAGGCTATGTTATGGCTGATGGTAAGGCTGCCGTAATTGAAAACATGGCAACATGTTATGTGTTGTCACAGGTTGCATACAGAGAGATATCGCTGGTGCCAATATAAAGCGTATGAAGGTTATCACTGGTGTAAATTTAAATTTTAACATTTTGTAAGATATCGCTGGCTACCAATACAACATATATAAAGGTTGTTGTTATAACATAGATAAAAGATATCACTGGATGCCTTTATAAATCATTGTTATACATTAGCTTAGCAAGATCCTCTGCCTGGGTATCAATGGGTGAGTATATAGCAGTATAGCAGTAAGTCCTGAGGGGGGCACGGGTACCTCGCTCGGGGGTATGTGGCACTGTTAGCCGATGCCTCGGCTCGGTAGGTCCGTACCATCCCTGGGGTTCATCAGATGCTGGCCTCTGTGCCTTGCCTTGCAGAGTCCTGCTTGTCTGGTGTGGATGGAGACAGCTAGACAGTCGCTTAGGGCTGTGATGGCGATGAGGGGTTTCATCCCTCGAGCTTGTGCCAGAATGCTGGTCTGGTCGCTGCAGGCCTGGTGACCTCCGGTTACCTGCTGCTTCCCAGGTTTGGGCCTCTCGCTTGAGTTCCGTCTTTTCTGGGTAGTGCCACAGTGTCTCGGATGTGGTAATCCCCTCTTGCCCTGGAGCTGTGGGAGAGCTGGCGCTCGTAGGCCACGAGCCTGGGAACCTTCGTGGTCCATGATCGGCCCTTTCGGGTTGTTGCAGGGAGGTAGATCAGGTCGCTTGTGGTGTCGTCTTGCCCCTCTCCGCTTATGTGGCCAGCGCCTCTGGGGTACTCCCCATCTTGCTCTCAGCCCAGGAGGGCTCAGGATGTGGGGGATAGATGCAGGGATCGTAGAGTTGCCCTGAGGAGGACTCCCATTCTCCCGTCCGCCATCGGCTCTTACCCTTGTGGGTAGCGTTTGGCCGTGTGTCGCAGGCTGTATGTGTGCCTGTAGTTTGGCCCAGAAGCGTTTGAAGATTAGTGTGATGGAGTCTTTTGCGCAGTCCCCAGTGTCCCCTGCATCCGGAGGCCGCTGTCGCTTGTCCGCCATCTTGGGCGCTCCCGTCCCCCCATCTCTTATGGTGGTCAGTGTGCCATTCTGTTGGTGTAGGGTTCGGGGCAGCCCGCCTGGTGGGGACCGGGATATCCCCCGCCGGTCCATAGGGGGGGGGGTGCGTGTTTTGCATTCGCTTGTCAGTGTTGGGATCCGGCGGGAAGGCGGCCGTCCTCCCCCCCCTGATTTTCTGCCTAATTTTATAGAGCATTCTGTCTTCTTCACTCTGGTTTTTATATGCTAACTTTTTGTTTTATACTTTTTTGTCCACATCTGCGGAGTACCATAGTGGTTTCTTAAAGGAACACTATAGTCACCTAAATTACTTTAGCTAAATAAAGCAGTTTTAGTGTATAGATCATTCCCTGCAATTTCACTGCTCAATTCACTGTCATTTAGGAGTTAAATCACTTTGTTTCTGTTTATGCAGCCCTAGCCACACCTCCCCTGGCTATGATTGACAGAGCCTGCATGAAAAAAACGACTGGTTTCACTTTCAAACAGATGTAATTTACCTTAAATAATTGTATCTCAATCTCTAAATTGAACTTTAATCACATACAGGAGACTCTTGCAGGGTCTAGAAAGCTATTAAAGCGGCACTGTCATGCCGAATCCCGTTTTTTTTTTAACCCCCCTCCCGCCTCCACTACATTCAATCGACCCCCTAGTCACCCCCAAAGGCCCCCAAGCCCCCCCACATTACCTATTTTTTATTCTTTATGTTCTGCCCCGATCTATATTCAGGGCGCCGCCATCTTTGTGTGGGTAGGTGAAGTCCCTGTGGGACACGTCATCTACCCACACTACACAGACTGTGAGATTCCCGCACATGCCCAGTGAAACACCTGGACATGCCAATGGGAATTTCATCTATTCATTCATTCATCAGACAGACGAATTAATGAATAGAAAAATCAGATGAACAAACTAACACTGAGTATCAGTGTTCGTTTGTTCGTTCAGTTTATTACAAGGAGGGAGCTACCGGCGTGTAGCTCCCTCCTTGTAATATGTACAGATAGAAGCTGCAGGGAGCTGTGCTCCCCACCACTTCATAAGCCCCCCAAGGTCCCCCCCTCACTCTATGGGGGTCAATATGACCCCCATAATAGCACAAGGGAGATTAAAATCTCCCCAATGCCCCTACTCGCTATACCGCGAGTAGGGGCATGTCCACTAAACAGTGAGCAGCCTGTGGCTGCTCACTGTAAAAAAAAATGGTAATAAGGGGGGAGGGACCTACTGTCCTCCCCCCTGGCCCCCACCCCTGCGCGGTGGGTGGGGGCCCTAATAAAACAATAAGGGGGGGACCTACTGTCCTCCCCTAAGCGGTGGGTGGGGGCCCTGATAAAACAATAAGGGGGGGGACCTACTATCCTCCCCCCGGCCCCCCACCCCTGAGCCGTGGGTGGGGGCCCTGATAAAACAATAAGGGGGGGGAGACCTACTGTCCTCCCCCCGGCCCCCACCCCTGAGCGGTGGGTGGGGGCCCTAATAAAACAATAAGGGGGGGACCTATTGTCCTCCCCCGGCCCCCACCCCTGAGCGGTGGGTGGGGGCCCTAATAAAACAATAAGGGGGGGGACCTATTGTCCTCCCCCCCCCCCCCTGGCCCCCACCCCTGACCGGTGGGTGGGGGCCCTAATAAAACAATAAGGGGGGGACCTGTTGTCCTCCCCCCCGGCCCCCACCCCTGCGCGGTGGGTGGGGGCCCTAATAAAACAATAAGGGGGGGACCTACTGCCCCCCCCCCCTGGCCCCCCGCCCCTGAGCGGTGGGTGGGGGCCCTAATAAAACAATAAGGGGGGGGACCTACTGCCCCCCCCGCCCCTGAGCGGTGGGTGGGGGCCCTAATAAAACAATAAGGGGGGGACCTATTGTCCTCCCCCCCGGGCCCCCACCCCTGAGCGGTGGGTGGGGGCCCTAATAAAACAATAAGGGGGGACCTACTGTCCTCCCCCCCCCCCCCCCGGCCCCCACCCCTGAGCGGTGGGTGGGGGCCCTAATAAAACAATAAGGTGGACCTATTGTCCTCCCCCCGGCCCCCACCCCTGCGCGGTGGGTGGGGCCCTAATAAAACAATAAGGGGGGGGGACCTACTGTCCTCCCCCTGGCCCCCATCCCTGCGCGGTGGGTGGGGCCCTAATAAAACAATAGGGGGGGGGACACCTACTGTCCTCCCCCCGGCCCCCACCCCTGCGCGGTGGGTGGGGCCCTAAATGACCCCCCCCATCAAGGTGACTAGGGGTCCCAAGCCCCTAGTCACCCCCCCCCCCCCACCCAAAACATTCTATCCCCTACCTACCCCCCTCACCCTAAAAATAGTGAGGGGGGAATAAAATAACCTGTAAAAAAAAAAATTCAACTTACCATTTGACGTCTTCTTTTTTTTCTAAATTCTTCTTTCTTGAGCCCCCCTAAAGGCCAAATAAAAATCCATCATACCCGTCGCACTTTAAAAAAAAAAAAACAAGCGCAAACAAAAATTATTCCATGTTCACCCATGGAGGGCACGCTGCATACTGAGCTCCGCTGGGCGGGTCAAGGCTTATAAAGCCTTGCCCCGCCCTGCAATTAGGCTTAGAACACACTGATTGGTTGGTTTAAGCCAATCAGAGTGCTCTGTGTCATTTTACACAGCGTGGGAAAATTCGAAAGAACTTTCCCACGCTGTGTAAAATGACACAGAGCACTGTGATTGGATGGTTTGAAATCCATCCAATCACAGTGCTCTGTGTCATTTTACAAGCGTGGGAAAGTTCGTTGGAATTTTCCCACGCTTGTAAAATGACACAGAGCACTGTGATTGGATGGCTTGAAAACCATCCAATCACAGTGATCTGTCATTTTACACAGCGTGGGAAAGTTCTTTTGAATTTTCCCACGCTGTGTAAAATGACACAGAGCACTCTGATTGGCTTAAACCAACCAATCAGTGTGTTCTAAGCCTAATTGCAGGGCGGGGCAAGGCTTTATAAGCCTTGACCCACCCTGCTGAGCTCAGTACGCAGCGTGCCCTCCATGGGTGAACATGGAATAATTTTTATTTGCGCTTGTTTGTTTTTTTTTGTTTGTTTTTTTTCTTTTTTCAAAGTGCGACGGGTATGATGGATTTTTATTTGGCCTTTTGGGGGGCTGAAGAAAGAAGAATTTAGAAAAAAGAAGACGTCAAATGGTAAGTTTAATTTTTTTTTTTACAGGTTAGTTATTTTATTCCCCCCTCACTATTTTTAGGGTGAGGGGGGTAGGTAGGGGATAGAATGTTTTTTGGGGGCGGGGGGGGGGGGGTGACTAGGGGCTTGGGACCCCTAGTCACCTTGATGGGGGGGGTTCATTTAGGGCCCCCACCCACCACGCAGGGGTGGGGGCCGGGGGGGGGAGGACAATAGGTCCCCCCCCCTTATTGTTTTATTAGGGCCCCCACCCACCGCGCAGGGGTGGGGGCCGGGGGGGAGGACAATAGCCCCCCCCTCCTTATTGTTTTATTAGGGCCCCCACCCACCACGCAGGGGTGGGGGCCAGGGGGGGAGGACAGTAGGTCCCCCCCTTATTGTTTTATTAGGGCCCCCACCCCCATCTTTAACCCCCGCGCAGGGGGCGGGAGGTGTTTATTAGTTTTTTTTTTTTTTTTTTTTTTTTTTTAGTGAGCAGCCACAGGCTGCTCACTGCTTACTAGACATGCCCCTACTCGCGGTATAGCGAGTAGGGGCATATTATTTACTAATACTAAGTAATCTTTACTTAGTATTAGTACATTTGGCTGAAAGACCAATTTAGGTCTTTCAGCCTTTTAGTAGATAGCTCCCTGATACCGTGGGAATTAGGGAGTTATCTACTAAGCGGCTGCAAGATGCAGCTGCGGCAATGAATAGGATCGGAGTTTCATTCATTAGAATGAAATTCCGATACGATCAAAATATCG
Organism: Pelobates fuscus; assembly: GCF_036172605.1. Lineage (NCBI taxonomy): Eukaryota > Metazoa > Chordata > Amphibia > Anura > Pelobatidae > Pelobates > Pelobates fuscus. The sequence continues at coordinate 19,997,639 of NC_086329.1, read as the reverse complement.
AATTGCATCCTAACACGAATTGAGAAACTCTTCTCATTCTGTTAGGATGCAATTCGGCAGTTTTGCCGGCGTTCTGTCTAAGTGACAGGACGTTCGGCAATACTGACAGGAAGCATTGTGGGAACAGGGAGGAAAGCTAGGGATCATGGGAAAATTGCTCTGACCAGCGGAAATGAAGCACACTTTGCTCCTCCGCTGGTCAGAGCTGGTCAAGCGGAGGAATCCTCCATAAGACAAAGAGTCCCTACTTTGTCTTATGATTTTAAATCCTTAAGGACCAAACTTCTGGAATAAAAGGGAATCATGACATGTCACACACGTCATGTGTCCTTAAGGGGTTAAAGAAAACTAAAGAAGACTAAAGAAGACAGGAAGAAAAGAATAACCGATCCCGAGAGAGGGGGAGAAGAGGAAGAGATTGAGGAAAGGTAAGTTCGGCATGACAGTGCCGCTTTAACATAGCAGGGGATAAGAAAATCTTAATTAAACAGAACTTGCAATAAAGAAAGCCTAAATAGGGCTCTCTTTACAGGAAGTATTTATGGAAGGCTGTGCAAGTCACATGCAGGGAGGTGTGACTAGGGTTTATAAACAACGGGATTTAACTCCTAAATGTCAGAGGATTGAGCAGTGAGGCTGCAGGGGCATGTTCTATACACCAAAACTGCTTCATTAAGTTAAAGTTGTTCAGGTGACTATAGTGTCCCTTTAAATCTTTTGTTTTTACTGACAAGCCTAATGCAATTTTCTGTTGCCTTCAGCAGTGCAACTTTTAAATAATCCCATTTCTCCCGGACTCCTTTTAAACTGCTCCAGTCTGACAAGGACTCCTTTAAGGCATATTCTAATTTTAGAAAAGTCTGTTTTTCTAAAGTTTAAATACCTTTAAATTATGCACCAGCTTGCCTACAGAAACATGTTAGAAGTCTAAAACAACTATATTTCATGCATTCACCAACAAAGATGAATCTGATGTACAAAGGAAATATGTTTCAAGTTACCAGTCGTAAAGAATGGTCTATTAACCATCATATAATGTGTGTGGGTTTAATAAAACAAAAAAACGTGGATCTGTTAGGAATACTGTTGATGGATTTGTATGTGACAAAATGCAAGTGATCATATATGCTTTTATTCCAAAAATAACAATTAAATATATATTTCCATTATTTATTTCACTTGCCTTCTAAGGTTCAACTTTTTAACCTATAACTGTAGGTTTAGGATAAACTAAAATACATTTTACATCTCCAGGTCAACTCCGTGAGACTGTCTAAGTCATTAATTTCTATTATTTTATTTCAGTACATGTATCCCCCAACAGAGATGCACCTTGCTAAGTGCACCGTTGACTTGGCCTCTCTGCTGGGTAAGTAACGAGCCTGAAAGTATTGCATGTCTGTGCTATAAATCCAGCATTACTCTGTACCTTTGGACATTTTAAAACAGTTTTTGTTGATTTCTGTAGTATCTGATGCCATTCCAGTAGTCGATTTGCCTTTATTGGACGCAGACAGGACATATGGAAAGCAGAGTGCAAAGACAGAGGCATTTTGTGATCTTTTGAATTCCCTGCTTTCAATCTGGGAGAAAGACTTCAATGTGTCAGTCCCTGTACAGAACTTACTTAACCATAAGAATATCCAGTGTCTTACAAAGGCTCAGCCACAGGTGAGTTCTACAGACCAATCTCTCTGTATCAAGGTATTTCTAGTGACTATTGACATGGATTGTGTGAATTATTTCTGACAATCTTCATCTCGTTAAACCATATAAAACCGATCTAATCCTGTTACATGATTCCACATCCAGTGAGCAGCCTGCTCATTTTCACATTTGTCTTTAATGCAGTGGGAGCTGTTTGTCTTTCTCATGCGTGGCGTTGTTCGTAGGAGACTTATGAGCTGTGAAGATATAAAGGAGCAGACGCAGAATATTTGGGAATTTCCGTGGTCAATGGTAAGCATCTCCACGTATCATGATACGGTTATCAGTGAACTTAGCATGTTTTCATGTATTCTTACAAATACCAACACGAAGACGCAAGTACACTTTGTGTAAACTATAAATTAAATCTGGTGATTAACCCCTTAAGGACACAAGCAAATTTTGCTGTTTGCGTTCAACTGCAATTTGTCTTTTACTAATTTATTGCACCCACACCTATTATATACCGTTTTTTAAAGGGCAAAACAGGCTTTAATTTGATGTAACATATATAAATGCTTATTAGAAAAAAATGCAAAAAAAAAGGAAATATATATATATATATTTTTTTTCTTTTTTACAGTTTTTGCAATAATAATGTGTGCATAATTAGTGCAGGTTAAGGAAAATAATTACAAATAAATTAATTGAGTTCTGATTTACAGAATACATAATGTGTCTGGGATTTTAGGTTTTTTTGGTAGTTACAGGTCACAAAGCACAAGGAGTAAAATAAACTTGAAATTTTGAGCAATTTTAGAATTTGGTATGTTTGGCTTGTAAAATTAATAGCCATAAAAGAAAACAAAATTGTCACACAAAAATATATATTTATTATAAAGTACACATCACAGGCTATTTACCTAAGGTTATTTTGACACTTTTTACGTAGCCATTTCACCGCCAACCTCTGCTAAATATTGGAGTAAAATTGTGGGGTCTACAATTTGTAAAAGTAGACACTCCAGGGTATCTTATAAGGTGCATATTGTGCCTTAACATGTTCCCATTTTTTCACCAATATATGTCAACGTTTGTGGTAAAAAAAAAATCATTTTTGCCATTTTTTAACATACGTATTACATTTTTGCTGGGCATTTTGTATATTTGATATGTGCCACTATGATCAAAGACCCAAAATTATGCTCAGCTAAGTCTTCTGAATAAAATGATACCCCAAATGAATGTCTTTTGCACTATTTCGTGAAGAAAAAGTGTCATATAGGACACCTGTCCATTTCAGTATTTACAATAGAATTTTGAGAGATGGATTTGATGGGCCCATGTTTCAATTTGGGGCATTATAGCACTTTGACTGTTTAAAAAACACAAAGGCCTACCATTTCTTAATATAGACAGCCCAGGGTATTTCAAAAGACATATTTTAAACCTTAGCGTAGGATCATTTGTTTTGCTAGTTTGTACCAAGTCTAGTAGCAATTAGCATTTTTTCTGCCTTTTTGACACACACACTTGGAGATGTTACTGTATATTTTGCAATCCTTATGTGTGCTACGGCAGTATAACACCTATTATGTTGCTCAGCTATGTCGTCTTAGTACAACAATACCCCCATGTGTACCTTTTTCAGGGATTTGTGGATGTTGAAGGGGCACATTTGAGACAACCCAATTTCATATTATTCAAAGCAGGATGCTGGGCCTAAGTCTGATTTTCCATATACAAAAAATAGTGGAGAGCTATCGTAGTTTGATATAAAAACATTTGTATGTCCATGTCACAGAAATCGATATAAATTAAATAAAAAAATATATAAAAGGTAATGTGGATCAAAAAATTATACTTTCAATGCTCTCATAAATTACTATCTCACATAATAAACATAGTATTTGATCAGCATTGTCACATTGTGAAGGGGTTCTGTAATATATTATGGGTTGGGCAGAATAAATCTCCCACTATAAATATTAGGTTAATCTTATAACGATCATTTTATGCAGAAAGACAGTCTTACCTTAATCTTATTAGGCAAAATGAATCCTGTACCAGCCATATTATAACATTATATAGTCATATCATAACGTGTTAATGATAATTAGGAGTACCTGAATAGATCCTATATCAAACTAATTGGGCAAAAACGGATAATACATCAACCTTGTTCCGTCTTATTAAAACAGTCTATATCCTTAATACTCCCTCTACTCGTATTAAATCTAAAAATGTATAATCCAATACTCGACTTCTTACTATAAATGCAGAAAAATGCAGCTGTCAAACTGTAAAGAGAGTAGAAAGATAGATTTTTGGTATTAAAAGTGACTACACCTGGGTCAGACAACTTATTACTATGCACAGGTAGTGCACCAGAGATCCTTACTATAGAGTTACTCATTCTAAACCATTCTTTCATTTTAAAAAGTGGCATATTTCAAAGTCACTATAAAAGGGACATTCCAGGCACCCAGACCACTTCTGCCCATTGGGGAGTGGTCTGGGTACCAACTCCCACTACCCTTAACCCTGCAAGTGTAATTATTGCAGTTTTCATAAACTGCAATAATTACCTTGCAGGGTTAACTCCTCCTCTAGTAGCTGTCTACTAGACAGCCACTACAGGGCACTTCCTGGTTTATAGCACAGATTTTCTATGCTATAGCGTCGCTGGACGTCCTCACGCTGTGTGAGGACCTCCAGCATCGCTAAAATCCCCATAGGAAAGCATTGAAAATGTTTTCAATGCTTTACTATGGGGAGGTCTAATGCGCGTGCGCTGTATTGCCGCACAGGCGCATTAGGTCTCCCCAGTCGCCGGCCACGCATGCGCAATAGGTCTCCCCCGCCGGATGATGTCGTTGGTGGAGGAGCGTGGGCGGACCCTGAACCAGCGCCGAGGGACATCGGCGCTGGATACAGGTAAGTCACTGAAGGGGTTTTAACCCCCTCAGCAACATGGGATGGGGGGTGGGAGGGAGAGGGGACCTGCAGTGCCAGATAAACGGTTTGTTTTCCTGGCACTGGAGAGTCCCTTTAAGACCTTGAGGGATCATTGTATTCAATGATGATGAGATTCATAGTAGTAAAAAGAGAAACCTTCCAACATACTCCCACTCCTCCATAAAACTTGTTATATCCCTATCGAATGTGGGTAGTTTAAATTATCTCAAACCTCTTGGTGTTATTTTTTTCTTTTAAATATTTTTCTACGGTTGCGATTTCCCACTTGATTTGTATTTCCTTGCTAATTTTTCCAAACCATAACACACTTTCTGGGTATCCTCTGTCCCACCATACTCAGGTTCTTCTACCCAAAAGGCAAATTCCACTTCCAAATCGTTGTACGTATTATTTATTTTATCATATGCTAGGCTCCACTGATGGTCCCCCTCTGTGGCACTCAAGCAACCCAGAAATGAGCTGAAACTGAGATGATAGAAACGTGCATTTCAGCTCAGCATTTGCCTTTTTAAAAATTATAAAGGCATTGTGGATTGCCGTCTACATTATATATATATATATATATATATATATATATATATATATATATATATATATATATGCCCACTTTTTTGTACCATGCCCTGGTCTTTCGCATGATCAAATACACCTGCATCAGTTGATCGGACGGGTCTACTCCCCCATATGCCGATTGTAATGTGTTATGCAGACTGGCACCTGCTTAATTTCCCCTCTGCCACGAACTGCGACCCTGCGAGTGTGTTCACCATGGATGGTGGTTAGAATGGACACCTCCTTTTTATTGCGGTACTTTAGTGCCAGCAGTTCATTCTGACAGAGCTGCTGTTTCCCCCCTTTTTATTATTTTTTTTTCTGCTAGAGCCTTTGGGAAACCTGTGCGACTCTTCCGAATAGTACCACAGGCCACGGCCTCAAAGCAGTACAGCATTTTTAGAAGTGGGATACTATTGTAAAAATTATCAATGTACAAGTGATATCCCTTGTTTAGTAACGGCATGATTAGGTCCCAGACAATTTTCCCACTTGTCCCTACTATATCTGGGCAACCTGGGGGATCAAGGTGGCTATCCGTTCCTTCGTATACATGGAAGGTATACACATAGCCACTACCACTTTTACACAACTTATAAAATTTGATCCCATATCGGGATCTTTTGGATGGGATGTACTGTTTAAACCCCAGTCTTGCCTTAAACTCCATGAGGGATTCATCAATAGAAATGTTTTTAGGGGGTATAAATAGTGGCAAATCTTTTTAAAGTGGGCAATTAGAGGGCGTATTTTATATAGAAGATCATACTGCGGATGACCTTTTGGGGGACACTTTGTATTATCATTAAAGTGCATAAATCTCTGTATATTTTCATATCTGGGTCTACTCATTGTCTGGGGAAAATTTGGGGTATTGCAAATGGGGTTTTTAGACCAATACATTCTAATTATCCCCATTAGCATTGTCAGTGCCCAGAATTGTATTAATTCTGGCACACTGGTGGGGTACCAGCTCTCTTTCCTGGCGACGAGAGACTCTTGATTGTGTCCCAGATACTGCTCGGCGTACAGATTAGTCTGGGTGACTTATCTCCCCAAAAACCTCATCCCCCCAAGAACAGCTGCATACAATCTAGCGCATTATAGCCAGGCAGGTCAGCCTGTATGCCAGAATTGGCAGTGAACGCTGGAATGTCTGGTGGAAAAGTATTAGGGGTACCTAGTCATCTGCGCCATGTTCAGCATCAGGGGAATCTGCGATTTATCCTGATGGTCCTGCAGTATGTGGCACATAATCCATGTCCTCTGTGTCACTCTCTGAGGCAGTGTCTGTCGTATCTGAGTCGGACGCTAAAAGGGGATAAGCCTCCTCTGCGCTATACTTCCTAAACATTGTGTACTACGATAATAAACTTTAGATTACTAAACTTTCATTTTTAAAAACTTTTTTTACTTTTCACCCCTAACTAGCTTATCACTAAATTCCCCAATTCCCACTAAACTCCACCCACCCCAACGAACTAAATCACAAATTAATAAAAAAAATATTAAATTGAACCCCTTAGGATTACTAAAAATTTACATTTAACCCCTGAGGGTAAAAGTAAAGTACTGTACTGTGATCTGTATTTTGATCACTGCTGGCAGTGATCAATCAGCAGGGAAAGGGTTATTTAAAAAAAAAAAAAAAACAGGGTAAAGGGGATTTGGAACCTCATCAGACAAATTATTCTCTTCATGGACACAATGTAACAACGATCCGTCTCTCTCCACTTCACAAACCCAACAGAGGTGGAGGGAGGCGGATCTGATATCCTAGCAGCATTGTGACCGCTGTGGCTGGCTGTCACAGCGATCACGTGGGCTGGGACATCGAGATTTGGTTTTGCTGGTCTGCCACTGACTAATTTTAGCGTATGACGGACCCAGTCTGTCACGCGCCATTAAGTGCTTCCCCAGCGTGATGGACTGGGTCCGTCATGTGTCCTTAACCAGCATTCCAGTGTACATTAGAGGTCAGTCACAGGGACATCGCACACTTGTAGTTAATGGATTTTGCGAATATTGGGAAGGGAACCACTCTGACCCTAACTATATTGTGGGCTCTTCCATAGAGCAGTTTTCAGTGTGTTTATACTTTGCATGAAAAGACAACAGTGATGCACATCCTGCAGAGATGAACTGCCAGCATTACATCTATTTCATTTTCTCTGGTTTTGTTTTGGGTTTTCATTGTTGTTTTATTTAATTCTAAAAGGGGTGTAACTGTTTTTTTTTTTTACAAAAGATACAAAACTAAAATGTAAGTGGAGAGAGGCCTTTTAATTTCACAAAGCCTACAATAAAACCGTTTACATCTAGGAGTCTTTGGAAACAAGTATTTAAATGGAACGGATATAGTGCTTAATATGTAGAATGTATGGAGAAGCCATTATTTTGAGGGAAATAAAATGACTTCTCTTTACAGGACTTGCTCACCGAGCTGGAATCTACATCTGAGGCCTTCAAATCAGAGCATCAAAACAACAATTTAAAGGACATTGTAGCACAAGCCAATGCTACAGCTACTGCCCAGAGCTAGCTTCCCAGGATGCACTGCTGCTTACAATTCTAATGCTGCTATCTGTGTTCTGCTTTACTCCTGCGTGGGAAAGTATGGCTGATGAATACACCTATCAACGTTGTCATAGGACATTGTCTTACCAGGTGACTGTGTGCCACAAGTTAAGAACTTATAAAGTATGTAAATACCTCCATATCATGGTAAGGATATCTTTCTCAATGCATACCATGTATTGTGTGATTTTAAATCATTCAGCTTCCAGTGTTTATTGTCCTTGCTACCTGTAGGGGGGGGGGGTTTATTAGTCAGATACTTTAAGATTTTCCCAGAATTTGCAGAGGGAACAGAAAATGTCAAATAATCACTAGAGATTCCTCACTTGTATGTTTTTAGAGTTGTTAAACTCATTAACTTTCCAGTATAATAAGTAGAACGTTTGCTGGGAATTCCCATAGTACAACGCACAGCCGCAGTTTTATAACTTACCTGAAATCCACCTTGTCACCAGGATTGCGTATGAAGGTGATGGGTCCAATGTGTGTTTGCAGGACAGCAGCTGGATTCGATTTTTTTTGGCACTCGTTTGAAATGGAGAAAAAAAATCTTTTTTTTTTTTTCTTCCTTCTATAACATATGCACAACTTCTTTACAGGATTTTTTTTTTTTAATTCAAGCGTTACAATTTGTGCTTTAATGCCGTAATGTTAAGACATTTGTGATGGCAAAATCTTTGTCTCAGAGAAAAGTGTGCAGGAAGCAGAAAGTGGAGCATGCTCTCTAATCCAGGTTTTTCTCTTAGAGTGGTTGCCTGGCAGTGAATTTAAATGTCTAGACCAAGGGGGTAGGCAAACCAGATTTTGTGGACCACAACTCCCCAGGTTCTTTGCCATTATTATGGGAGATGTAGTCCACAACATCTGGCATGCCAAAGGTTGCCTACACTTGATTTAGACCGTCCTATGGCTTGTGTTTTCTGGCAGTGGCGTATGTTAGTTTGTAGGATGAATTCTACAGCCTGTGCTGATGTTGGGTTCTCCTGTAAAATCGGGTTCTCGGACTGGGGTGCCCTGCCAGCAAGTTGTCACTGCTCTAGATATTGAAAGGCTATATTAGCCTTTCACTGTAATGCCGATCATTAGTGCCATATATTGAAAGACTTTGTTTCATATGGGACAATTCTTAACATATGTCCTCTGTCTGGCTAAGGATGAGGACTGCTGGTTCTGGTTTTACTCCGATGTGTATCAACTGACATTGCGGATCATGCTTGTAACAGATTTTGTTAAACTGTGTCTAAGCTATATTTTTACACATCTTTATAGTGTTATGGGACCTTTTATAAAGACTTATGGTTTAAAAAAAAAAAAAATATATTTAATGCTTAATTATATGATGTCTGATGGCCATATCATTTACTACAAAGACAATAAAATATTTTGGCTGTCTTTCTATGTGGTGTTTGCATTTTGTAAAACTAAACCAATGATAACTCAGGTATTGGCATATATTCTACATGTGAAGAAATAAAGCAGCATAGGTAATAGTTGAAATTTTGTTTATTAATATATTTGAATACATTTAGAGAGTACAAATTTAAATTCAAGACAAGCATATTTATATATAAATAACTTAAGATTGTAAACATATAAAATAGTATACATTCATAGAAAAATAAATCTTTATTGCACTGTACAGAAAACTTTATCCTTTCAGAAAAGAGTTAACCCCCTTAAACCTTTACATGTGAAACGAGGGGTCTTTCTATCCTAGTCAAAGGGGAGAAACATGTCTTCATAAAATAGCTTTATCATCAACCAGCTCGTGTTCTTTGGAAGCTCATCTTTAGCACTTTGGGTGTAAAAAAGGGGGTGTTCAAAATATTGCACAGTAATCTTGCACCCAAAGGGATAACATTGAGCAGACGTACAGGGTTATTATTCACCAACCTGAATTCATGCAAGCCGAACTGAAAGTAGCTCTGGAGAGTGTTTACACCATTGCAGTCAGAAATTAGACATTCCCAATTTGGTGAATAACTGTGTGTCCTAAAGCTTTCTCCAGCTTCTGTCCTATCTATGTACATATAAACTAGCTGTGTGCTCATGGTTACAGCCTCACTTTGGAAATTAGAAGCAAACCACAACAAAAAGTTCTACCCCCCCCCCCCCCCCCCCCATTTCTATTGGGGAGATTTACAAAGTTTCAGCATAGCAATGTATTTTCCATTTATTTTGCATAACATTGACAGGGTTATTCAATGAACAGGCTAAAGCCAATTCTATTCTTTTGGTTTCCGCAATGCCCCCTTTTACTGAATAACCTGTCTGGTAATGTAGATCCTTCCTATGGATAAAGGCACAGCTCAATAGTAACACAGTGAAGTAGCATTCAAGATAAATAATTTAAGGTCCCTATAAGTGGTTTGTAGCCACCATTGTCTGAGGGGTATTTGCAAAAAAAACTGAATAGTAAGTGATTGAAAGTGAATTTCAAATTTTAGGTCAAAACAGAAAATGTTTTGGAGGACTATTTCAATTCACACTTTAATTTGACGAATAACCCTGTCAATGAGTCCGTAATACTTATACATGAATACATAGGTAAATGCGATACGATTTGCATGTTATTAAGTGGAGAGATAATATAGCTAACCTGATAGACTGTCTGTGTTTCAGTTCAATCTCAGGAATACTGCTTGTTAGAATGTATGGATTACCCCCTTACTAATTATACACTGTTCAATCCTGCTACAGATTTCTTTTCAAAGTGCTTAGTTAGCCACAGCTGTAGGTTTGGGTAAATGGGTATTATGCGTATTGTAACTTTGAACTAGTGAAATGAAGAATGGAATCATTAAATGCACTCCTGCCAGTCAACCGCTGCAATCAATGTGTTACTGAGGGTTTACCTGCTGGCCACCTCTGGGGTGAAGCCAATGAAATTCTAGATGGAAAGTGTTTATATCCACATTCTGAACCCAGCAAGTCCAAATCTGCCGCTTCTGCAGACTTAACACTGAATTTCTCAATGCCATGGTCAGAAGGTGAGTTCCCTAACAAATATCCAGAGTGCTAATTGTTCTAGAATGACAGGAATAGTAATGTTTTTCTTTTCTGTTTGAAATAGTATATAATAGATATCCCTTGTGAACATGTGATAGGTGTTACACTGCAACTTTGCTAGAAATTACCAGCTAGAGTTATTTGATACAAATTCAAAATGATTAGACTTTTTGGCTTTGTACTGTCTGTGTTTTCAGAGGGTATACACCATTAATACTGCAAGCACGTTGTTTAATTATGTCGCCAGCAGTGCCCAGGTGCCAACTGGTCCTGCCCACAGCTTTCCTGCGCTAAATCTGCACCGCCATACTAGTGCAGTCAGAGACCATGGGCTCTTAGTGGAGGAGGTGGCCAGTCCCTGGTTGACACTAGGTAAGTGGTCAAACAGTCAGGAAAAGGTTTGACTACTTACTTGGAAGGGGAGGGAGGTACCAGTGCACTCTGGCACCATAACCACCACAGCTTATGGCCAAAACATACTTTATCAACTAGAATTTAGTAAGTTACTTGGTATAAGGTTAGTTGTTTTTTTCTCCAGGATAAGTCTTTTCCTATTTCAAACTCAATATTTTTCTTTTACTATTTTGCTCATTCTGCTTTGGTTATGCCTTTTACAAGTGAATGACCTTCCTCCTTTTTGCGGTCAGTGAATCGCAGTAGGTCTGGGTCCTAGAGCTGTAGTGGTTATGGTGCCTAGAGAGTCTCTTTAGCTATTTAACTACTCTCTTAAAACCAAAGTAAGCAAAATGTTTGTCAAAGTTATTGTTTTCAGATAAAATATTTACCTGCTTAATAACATGCTTTTAAAGATACTGTGATAACGATTGATTGTCTCTCAACCTAGAAATGAAAAGTAAATAGCTGACAAATAATGTTACTGCTTTAGGAACACAGCATGATCTAAATGTGCAATCAGCAATGGCACTATTCACTCAAGTGACAATCAGATAGTCCAGATAGGTTTATTTAGTTTTGCTATTTGTGCTACTTTGACCTAGCTTTTGCCATTTGATTGTCAATTCAATGTTTAGTGAATAAACTCTATCTTTAAGCAGTTTAACAAGATCATAACATGGTAATGCAGAATATCTTTCCATGTGCCGTACATTCAGACATTTGTTATGGTGGAGCACATAGGATCGTCATCCTTGTAATACGTTGTAGGAACACATTATTTAAGAGAGAAATTTTGCCAAACTTGCTATCACCAGAGGCTGTCTCTTGGACACCACTGGAAGTAACCTTGAAGGAATTGTAGGGGCCCCGAGGTCAACCTGCAACATAAAGGAAGAGTATTACTGTAATTTGCCAAAACAAATATGAATAGCGTAACCATCATAAAGCTGATTATTAAGAGCCTTTGGGGCACTCACACTGGCCTCTTCAGTGATATCAATAGTTAGATAAAATGAACAGCATAGTACAAGTTCAACACTATAATTGGCAGCATTAAATGTCACCACCTGGATTGCAGATAGAAACACTGCAAAAACTGTAAAATCCTAGCAGCAAAATTCCTGCAACTCTCACTGTAAACAGCTACATATTGGCGATTTTGCCAATCTAATATAAACTTGCTTACATTTTGTGTTTAGTGAATAAATTCATGGACCTAAACAAAACTGATCCAGTTAAGCAGACTTAACAGTGACTTTATTTTAGCGTAACCTCTTAAAGGACTTTGCAGGCACCTAGACCTCTACATCTCAATGCAGTGCCCCTGACATTTTAGGCCTGATATGTAAAAAAACATTGCCGTTTTGTAGATACAGCAATGTCTTTAGGAAGGATAAATACCATCTGTAGTGTGTCTTCCTGACAGCCACTAGAGGGCGCTTTCACTGCATCAACCAAGTCAGACTTGGTTCTACAATCAATGTTTCTCGTATTAAAGTGGATGAGAAGAGGAATGTGTGTGACATAGCGGGAGGCGGATCGGATTGGTTGCATCGACCTGGATCTCAGTACTGGAAAAAAGTTGAGTAAAAGTGTTGTTTTTTGTGTTGCATTTATGAAGGAATCAGAAATCTAACAGTAAATATAAAACTGAAGCGTTCAGAATACAGGTTGTTATAGTCTTCCTTTAACTCCGTTTTTGATTTAGAAAAAAACCTTTCCCTGCTGCAGTGTTGTGTATTTTTCCCCAATGCTTTTTATTTTACTCTTAATTAGATCAGAAGGTTTTCAAGTTGCTACAACTCGCTGTTTAGTGAATAAACCCCAGCCCGTTGGCTTCTGAGCACCTTACATACTACATACTTGTTTAGCATCGCAGATCTGTCTACGCATGTTCGGTACTGAAGGAATTCTATACAGACATAACTTGTCAGAATGTAAAATGGTGTTTGAGCAGTTTAAATCACATAGCAATGTGTGCAGGTTAGGGCAACTGCAATTTATTCTAGAAGCTGTGTTTTCCTACCTGCACCATGTAAACAACTCTTGTGACCGTTTCTCCGTTAATGCTATCGGCCTGTAGAATCCAAGCACTGGGAAGGATCTCTCCTCGAATAGTATCTTTACTTGGACGAGGCATGGTCTCATCGTACAGGGACTGAAAGCACAAGCTGTACATCTCCTCCTGAAACAAAACAGGACCAGTCTGTCAATGGTGAGAAGACAATGTAAAGGTATTCTGTCCTGAAAGCCATGTTTGGCACATTTTAGGATTAAATCTCAAATTTTACCCCAGACACTTAAAACTGACACTATAGTCCCCAAAACAACTTTAGCTTAATGGAACAGTTTGGGTGAATAGATCATGCCATGATGAATAGATAATTTGGGTGAATAGATCATTCTCTGCCGATTAGGAGGTAAATCACTTTGTTTGTGCAGCCCTAGCCACACCTCCCTGCATGTGACTTACATAGCCTTCCTAAACACTTCCTGTAAAGAGTCTTCTAATGTTTACACTTCCTTTATTGCAAATTCTGTTTAATTTAGCATTTCTTATCTCTTGCTCTGTTTATAGCTATCTAGACCCTGCTGGAGCCTCCTGCATATAATTAAAGTTCAAATTACAGAGCAGGAGATACAAACTTTTAAAGTAAGTTGCATCTGATTGAAAGTGAAACAATTTTATTTTCATGCAGGCTGTGTGACTAGGGCTGTATAAATAGTAACAACAGTGATTTAACTTCTAAATGGCAGATAATTTAGCAGGGCCATTATCTATACACCAAAACTGCTTCATGAAGAGTTGTTTTAAAGACTATAGTGTCCCTTTAAGGATAACTAAACACCAAGGGCTATATTAGGCTTTGCTACAACTCACCATCAAAGGATGGTACAGTGTGTTTGCTTTTAGAATATCCCTGTGTTACAATGTAAGCACTATGCAACTGAAATTAAATTATAGTAGAATATTAACTTTAAGTGGAATTCTCCTATTATTTCATTTTAACTTCCTCTTTCAAGATCGTTTGATACATTTCTCTTTAACACATATGACAAAAGAGGGAGTACTCTGTATTATTCCTACACTTGGCAATCTTGATAAAGTGGAGCTTAATTTTCTTTGTCAAGATAGCGTTTGCTTTAAGCCTTTACCAAGATTGCCAAGCATAGGAAAAATACATAATACAGAGTAGTCCCTCCTTTGTCATATGTTTTAAAGTGAAATGGATCAGAAAAGAACAGATTCTGAAAGCGGAGGAAGGTAAGTTTGAGGTGACAGACATTTTAAAAGGTGATCCATAGACCCTGCTGTCTGTATGTGCAGCATTCAGTTTGAAGTGTTGCGCATACAACCCCCCCTCCCACCCCCCACATATCTATACATTTGCTAGCACAATGTATATATAAAATCTTAAGCTCAGTCTAAAGAGCATAAGTTGTTTGGGGCATGATAGGGGCCGTTTATGGTAATGTTGGTGACGACACCCATATTATATACTAGTTACAGTGCCTATGACAGTGGAACTGTACGTAATATGGGATTTGTAAGAATGATTAGCCGAGTCCTTAAGATTCAAAGTCCTATGCTACGGCAAGCCAAAGCATATACATCTGGGTTGAAGTTTTACTGTGTGATTTGTAGTGGGGAGTGGATAATTTTATATAGGCCTTAACCTTGCATGTGTTGCCTGCCATTCAATGATATTTTAAAGAGCATAAAATCTCACCAACACATTGGGCTCATGACATTGCTAGCAAATATATGTATGAAGTGTTATTCTCTTATTGTTCAGCCATTCCTGGGTTTTACTGCTGTGCAAGTATCTAAGCATGCAGTGATTTAGACAGTTTCTCTCGGCAGAATGTGGGCACGTTCATTCAAATGAACATACTATTCAAAAAGCTCCATTATCAAAAAATCTAAACCATGTCATTCTACCCAGCTTTCTGGAACAAATAAGTACTTTACACTGGTACGTGCTTTGAACGGACACTACAGTCACCAGAACAACTACAGCTTTTTGCATTTGTTCTGGTGAGTATAATCCGTCCCTTCAAGCTTTTTGCACCAAACAGGGTCACTCCTCAGATGGCTACTAGAGGTGCTTCCAGGGGCAGTACTGCACAGTATGACCGTCTGCATGCAGACACTGAACTTTCCTCAGAGATGCTGATTGGCCAGGGTTGTGTTTGGCTTTTGCTGGTTCTGACCTTGATCTGCCTCCTTGACAATCTCAGCAAATCCAATGCTTTCCTATGAGAAAGCTTTCGGATTGGCTTTGATCAACACTTCTGATTATGTCAGCCAAGCAGGCAGATCAGGGGCAGAGCCAGCAGTAGACTGGAATAAAAGTATGATTTCACTATATTTGGAGGAGTGGGGGTACATAGTGTTGTTCTCACTATAGGGTCAGGAATACATGTGTTCCTGACTCTATAGTGCTCCTTTAAACACAAGTGACGGCCTATGAGAATCACATTGTCATCTTTATATTAGTTTGGACCCAAAAGGCTAGATGCAAAGACTGGCATTCTAACTTATCACTTTGTTTATACAATGTTTGTACTTACCTGTTTAGACTCCACTGAGATGCAGCAGAAATCTCTGCGTTGTTTAAGGTAGCAAAGTGACACATCGCTCACCACATGCACTGGAACAAAATAGAAATCTAGGTTATCCAACTGTATAAGAAATAAGCATTTATGTCAGGAACCATCCAAATATCATTAAGATGCTATACTGTTTGGGGCTCAATGTTGTGTTCTTGGGATCCCTGGAGGTGCTATATAAGAAGTTGTGTAAGATTCTCTACTGCTGCCTTTGAGCTGTAACTTTCCCCTCATCCTGCTATCCTGTCATTATTTAATACCTCTGCTGGGTATATGTCTGCTTTTTAACATTGTTTTTTCTTAAAATGACTCTCCATTTATCATAAACTAATTTTTTTTTTGCTTTGCAGTGATTATGGTGCAAAGAGTCACTGAATGCCATCCTCTCCTAGCACCCGAATTTCTGCTCTCCTGCTGCCACTGTAATAATATGTAAGTGAAGCTAATGCACTATCCGTACAAATCTATCCAAATATGGACAGTAGTGATGGGTTGCAAGAACCGTAACTCAAAACATCGGCTTTATTCACTACACGCTGAATTGTAGATTGAAATCCAAAATGTCAAAATTGAGGGTAAAATACCAACGCTGTGACTGTGGCGGGAGTTGGCTATTTTAGCCCCGTTTCACTATCAAAATTTAAATTGATACAATTTGGAACACTGTGACCAAACCCCTCAGTTTATTCATACTAGAGCAGCACTATCTGAACTGCAAGACACAGCACCGTAACTTCTACAATATGCGCTTTTAAATATAACTTTTTCTAACTGTCAGAAGTTTAAGTGTTTGTTAGCGCTTCCAAAAAAACTAATTTTCTATACACATAAACCGCAATATTGCTGGCAACTCCAGCCATAACTTTGTATTTTTCCTAAATTATAAAACCCCATAGGTGACAGGTGCATCTTTTCCCATTATTAGACCATTCCCTTTTAAGAGAGAATTTGTTTATATCCAAAATACATCAGACTTACACACTAAACAATGAATTGAAAACCAAATGGCAGGATAAAGCTCCAACTACAGACACGTCAGGAATTGTTCCAACTCCGCGCTCTTATGGACACAATCAAACTGAATCTGTATTTATTAAGTTTCATTATATTAAAGCTTCAGAGTTGATAACTGCAAACAGAAATGACAGTGAACCTGTTCCTGTAATGCCTGTTTATTAGTTGTGTATGTACTGCTAGCATTGTGGTCTTGCAGGAATGTTTTCTTTATATCTGTTTAACACAATATACAGAGGCATCCCGGTTATCTGTATAATACATAGAACAATGTAAATATATGAAAGGTGTTCTTCATTCCCAAATCTTTTCACCACGTAAGCTTTGTGGAGATTTATTATTTTTCACTGTATAGTTTAAGTGTTGTATTTTTGTTGGGAGAACATGTTAGTGTATTGTCATTTTGTATGCTTTGTATCATTATTGCCATTTATATAAATATACTGTTATACACATCTATTTTTGCACTGTTTATGATTTTAGTTATTTTGGAGCTGTTATTGCATTTAGTATTGTATAATTGTATTAACACTAATATCCCACAAAGGAAATAGAAAAGATGTGGCCCTTTAAAGTCACTCACATAGCTGGATGCCGCTGCTCACTCTCTGGTGTACGTGAGCGGTGAGGATGGTCTGATCATAAAGGCGCCTTGTACCGATGTCTTTCACCATGCACCAAACATCATGCAGCGGCCTTTTAATGACTCCTGCTCCAAGAAAGCCATGCTTGGTGGAAGATGGGAATGCTTTGTAGTATATACACACATCTCGCTCCACACACTGATATCTGAAATCAAAACCACAACATTATACCCTCACTATCTTACACTGTTACTCTAGGGATGATCTCTGCAGGGTTAATTGTGTCTAAATATTACACACAGTTTTACTAGAAGAATAAAGTTAACTTTTAAAACAACATCAGACTGGGACAATTGTTGGTGCATATTTAATGTTAGTTTTTTTATTTTTTATAAACGGGAATTAAATAGTCTTGTCACGGACAGTCTGATATGTAAATGATTTAGATTATCTCGCTAATGGCACAAATGAGCAAATACATTTTTGAGACCTTATCAGGGACTAACCAAAGGGCAGGTATTGAGGTTTCTCAGACTTCTCATATTCTCTGTTTTCGTTGCAATGCATTGACTTTGGGGTGCACTTTTAACTTGGGGGAGATCCTGACGTTGATCCTGTGCTCAATTTGCCGAGAGGGGTATCGGCTGCACCTTGCTGACAAGGCCCAAAAGAGGGCATAAACAATCATCCTGGGGTTGTGCAGAGGAAACTTGCCAGCATTTCAGATCTGGACTGTCTGTAAATGGTATAGTTTCTTAATCTACAGTAGAAACTCATTGAGGACAGACAATTGGGCTTTTATGGTGGTATTAGCAAGATTTGCTTTATCAGTAATTCGCTGGAAAGTAAGGAACATTTTCACTTTTTTTTTTACAATGGGTGTATAATGCTATAAAAGGTAATATGGACTAGGGTGGAATTAGTCATGGTAAATAAATGTGGAATTATCTATGGAGGGAAGGTGGTGTCCTCCTCTAACTCAATATATAGCCTCTAGAATATAGGACTAATTTGTGATATGAGAATGGGATTTGAATTAAAACAAGAGGAAATATCTTAACGGACACATAGGGAAATGGAGACATACCTCCACCCAGACTCTGAATGATGAAGAAATAGGTTCTTTAAGTTTCCGTCACAGGAAGCCATCACCTGAAACATTGAGGGGACTGGTTAGAACCAAACCAGGAGTCACAGTACATGAAAGGCAGCATTAATATAAAGCGCAAACCTGAATATGTCAACAATACAATATACATCTGTTCATTTATTGAGTTAATAGAATGGAACCTGTTAGGCGTCTGCACTCTCTGAGGGAGGGAATTGTTGATTACAAAGTCTTGCTCTAGACAGATTATCAAAATAGCCCAGCCTTTTCCCTTCAGTGCAAATTGAATTATTGTATGTGCATCACCAAGACAATATGAGCTGATGTGATGTAGTAAAGGAGACCGAAACCATTTAATCTTTTAATAAAACTTTCCCCATGTGCCCAGGAACAAACATCCAGCGATCTTACAGGCATTACTGTGTGAGTTAAAGGGACACTCCAGACACCAAAAGGACTTTAGCTTGCTGAAATAATTTATGTGAAGTGTCTTTTTTGAATTTTACAAAAAGTACAGACTTTAATAGAAATTGACATTGTTACACTCCCCTAGCTGTCAGACAGCTGGTCCTGTTACTTTCTGGTTTGGTTAGCCCAGTGGAGCTAAACTTGAGGCAGCAATTGCTCGTTGAGCTGCATTGGGAAGTCTGTGATTGGACAGCCACAGAAAGGGGGGAGGGGGGGGGCTGCAGGTTTTGCAAGCTGGAGTTAGAAATAACCTCAATGAAAAAATGCACAATTAAATGAATATATTTTCATTGGGGGTTAAATCTATTAACCCCTTAACACCGCAGCCAA
Organism: Pelobates fuscus; assembly: GCF_036172605.1. Lineage (NCBI taxonomy): Eukaryota > Metazoa > Chordata > Amphibia > Anura > Pelobatidae > Pelobates > Pelobates fuscus. The sequence continues at coordinate 19,978,361 of NC_086329.1, read as the reverse complement.
ATGTACAAGTTGTGAACAGAACAAAACGTAAATAAAACCTGGCATTTACGCTATATGACTGTCCAACCGTAATTCACCTCTTTCATATTAAATGCACCCCCCCTTATTATATATCATTTTATTCAGGGGAAACAGGGCTTCCATTTAACATCAAATATTTAGGTATGGAACATAATTTAATATAACAAATTTATAAAAAAAAATGGGAGAAAAAAATAATTTTTTAATTTTTTTTGTTCTATGTGACATTTTAACTGTGGATGTCAAAATACTGTTTGCTTTTACTGCAATACAATACACATTTGTATTCAGCGATGTCTCACGTGTAAAACAGTACCCCCTATGTACAGGTTTTATGGTGTTTTGGGAAGTTACAGGGTCAAATATAGCACGTTACATTTGAAATTGAAATTCGCCAGATTGGTTACGTTGCCTTTGAGACTGTATAGTAGCCCAGGAATTAAATTTACACCCATAATGGCATACCATTTGCAATAGTAGACAACCCAAGGTATTGCAAATGGGGTATGTCCAGTCTTTTTTAGTAGCCATTTGGTCACAAACACTGGCCAAAGTTAGCGTTAGTATTTGTTTGTGTGTGAAAAATGCAAAAACGCCAATTTTGGCCAGTGTTTGTGACTAAGTGGCTACTAAAAAAGTCTGGACAAACCCCATTTGCAATACCTTGGGTTGTCTACTATTGCAAATGGTATGCCATCATAGGGGTAATTTTCATTCTTGGGCTACCATAGGGTCACAAAGGCAACGTAAGCAATCTGGCGAATTTTAATGTGAAAAAAATGAAACACAAGCCTTATATTTGGCGCTGTAACTTTTGAAAACACCATAAAACCTGTACATGTGGGGTACTGTTGTACTCGGGAGACTTCGCTCAACACAAATATTTGTATTTCAAAACAGTAAAAAGTATTGCAGCAATAATATCGTCCGTGTAAGTGCTGTTTGTGCGTGAAAAATGCAGAAAACGTCACTTTTACTGGCGATATCATCGTTGTAATACATTTTACTGTTTTGAAACACTAATATCTGTGTTCAGCAGTCTCCCGAGTAAAACAGTACCCCCCATGTACAGGTTTTATGGTGTCTTGGAAAGTTATAGGGTTAAATATAGTGCTAGCAAATTAAATTCCCTATACTTTCGGCATGGGTTGTCAGGCAGGTCCCGCTAATTGTAATTAATTAGGATACCTAATTATGTAAAATTATTACATAAATATATGTGTAGAATTAATATATGTATATATATGTATATATATATATATATATATTAAAATATTTTTATTTATATATAGGTATATATATAGTGATATATACGTATATATTTATGTATATAGATATATATATTATGATATATATATTATTTTGTTCTACGTGTATTTTGATATAAATATATATATTAATATCACAATACAGTTAGAACGAAATAACACATCTATATATTTTTTAATTATTTATTTTTAAATATTTTTTAAATGTTATTTTTTTACGTATTTACATATTTTTTTTATATTATATATAAATATATATATATAACAATAATTATCAGTATCAGTCTACGTGTAATTTGATATTAATATATATAAATATATATATATATTAATATTTAAATACACGTCGTGTATGTGTAAATGTGTGTGTGTGTATGTGTGTATATATATATATATATATATATATATATATATATATATACTTAGATCATATATATACTTAGATCATATATATATAATATATATGATCTAAGTATATCTTATTTGTAACTGTAATTTTTTTTAACTAATATTTTATTTTATTTTATTTTAGGACAGGGGGGCAATGACAGTGTCAGCCAGTGATTTCACATCACAGGCTGACACAGGATCAGTGATCACAGTGACTGCCTGTCACTGTGATCACCTCCTGCAGATTGGGTAATTGACCACAGGGGGGAGTGCCTGGGTGGTACAAGCACTCCCCCCTTCCAATCTGCAGGGGGATCACTGTGCCAGTTACATGTGTCAGCCAATAGGCTGACACATGTAACACTGATCGCAGTGACAGGCTGTCACTGCGATCAGAGAGCTCTGAGATCGCAGTGACAGGCTGTCACTGCGATCAGAGAGCTCTGAGATCGCAGTGACAGCCTGTCACTGCGATCTCAGACTTGGCAGATCGCGGTCACTGACCCCAGGGGGACTGCCTGGGGGGCCAGGTAAGTCCCCCGACCGCGATCTGCAGAAGGGGAACGCCGCCGGCCGCATGTGTCAGCCGATTTGAAATCGGCTGCCACATGCTGAATACTGGTCGCAGTGACAGCCTGTCACTGCGATCAGAGACTGCAGATCGCGGTCACCGGCCACAGGGGGGGTTGCCTGGGGGGCCAGGCATCCCCCCCCGACCGCGATCTGCAGCGGGCGATTAGCGCCGGCCACGTGGGCGGCCATTATGGCGAGGACGTAATATTACGCCCGCCGGCGTTTAGAGCCGGTTCCTGCAGGGCGTAATATTACGTCCTCCGGACTTAAACAGTGATTTTTATTTATTTTGTATTTGGGCAGTGGAGTGTCCCTTTAAAAGAATACTCAAAGAACCGTAACCACTTCAGCCATAACTACAGTACAACTATAACTGCAGAGTGCCATGAGTGAACTAGTGCACTCACTGTTTAAAAACAGTTTGACACCTTACATGGGGTCCAACCAGTGCCGGCTGCTACCTCCTCTTCAAATAAAAGCTCCCTTGAGCCAAGCCCTGCAGGGCCAGCTCTTTGACTGACAGGATCGCTGAGGGCTCTAAGCCAATGAACACATCAGTCTGAAATGGGGGCAGCTGTAGGCATCCAGCAGACCCCAGGTAAGTTATAAAATAGTTTGCAAACCGTTTGACTACTTACAGTGGTCGGATACCAGGGCTTTCCTTGCAACTTAATCTCTACCGTGGGATGTAGTGGTTATGGTGCTTGGCATTTATTCTAAGTAATGTTATTGTGGGTCTTTTAAAGTCTACTTAACGTATACAATGCATAGTTAAAATATTACAACACTATAACTATCTCTTTTCACAAATGATAAACATTAACATAGTAATAGAAGAGTTAAAGCCCACCTCTGCTTTAGCATTAGCCTGAACCAGCTGGGAGAATTCATGGTAGGACACGCGGGGTGAGGGTGGTAGTGGAGATGGCAATTGGCCAGCACTTGGTTTTTCAGCCGCAAGAGATGATTCCGCTGTTGAGCATTCCTGTGCCGTGATTCGAGTGACTATAATAAAATGGAACAGCTCTGTTATACAAGATGTGCAATACAGATGTAAAAATCACATCTATTTCGGTCATTATCGAAGACTGAAATGTACTAAGGTTTTTATAAGTTAATGGTATTGATCCAATATGGTATTCCTTTGCAAACGTGACAGTAATTCAACTGTTTGTGAACTTCTTTACTTTAAGATTTTTAAAATTCTGAATAAACACTTTGGTACAATCTACACTGCTGCTCATTCTCTCTCACATATTACCACTCCGTTTGGATACCAGGTAAATACGTGTATTAAAGGGACACTATAGTCACCTGAAAAACTTTAGCTTAATGAAGCAGTTTTGGTGTATAGAACATGCCCCTGCAGCCTCACTGCTCAATCCCTTTGTTTATGAACCCTAGTCACACCTCCCTGCATGTGACTTGCACAGCCTTCCATAAACACTTCCTGTAAAGAGAGCCCTTTTTAGGCTTTCCTTATTGCAAGTTCTGTTTAATTAGGATTGTCTTATCCCCTGCTATGTTAATAGCTTGCTAGACCCTGCAAAAGCCTCCTGTTTGTGATGATAGTTCAATTTAGAGATTGAGATACAATTATTTAAGGCAAATTACATCTGTTTGAAAGTGAAACCAGTTTTTTTCCCATGCAGGCTCTGTCAATCATAGCCAGGGGAGGTGTGGCTAGGGCTGCATAAACAGAAACAAAGTGATTTAACTCCTAAATGACAGTGAATTGAGCAGTGAAATTGCAGGGGGATGTTCTATACACTAAAACTGCTTTATTTAGCTAAAGTAATTTAGGTGACTATGGTGTTCCTTTAAGCTATTTTACAATGAACACACTTTTCATTTGTAAATGTTAATATAATGTATTCTTTGTGTACACTGAGCATTGTATTTTCTTGTGTGAGGGCCAGTTACATTTTTAAGTGCACGTAATGTACTTGTTCAAGCAGTGTTTCCTTATTAGAATGCCATGGTCTGTGAATCGATATTTTACCATACATTGTCTAACACACCTGGTTTGGAACCTTTGTGAAATGTTGGGAGGAGATGACTGTTCCTTCCTGCAGAGCGACCTCTTGTGGACACAGAAGGCAAATCCATGTTTTTTGGAGAAGTCTATGAGAAAAGACATTGAAGGAAAAAGGAAAAAAATATAATAAAAGCAAATGTGAATATACAGTTTTGTATATGTAATAAATGATCACCTCAAAGCAACGTAATCACATTAGTAAAAATACCTGACAACCAGTGAAAAGGTTTAGAGCCATTGTCACAACTTTTTTTTTTTTAAAAGCAATGTCATTAAAGTGGTAGTGTCACTATCTGGGGACTTTACATCATTTGTTCTTTGTTGAGAATATCTATTTAATTAACGATTTCTCCTAAAATAAATAAATTTTGCATGAAAATGGTGTGCTGTGTGTCTCCTATATTAATATGGCCTTCATTGAAGTGCGACAGTCACCCAGGTATATTTTACACTTATAGATCATTTCTCTGAATGTTTAAGCAGGGATACAGATAGGAGAAAGCCATCCCCTAGAGTTGCAGTACTGCCATTTCCCAAAGCGTCTAAAAGGCATTTTTTCTTTTTGCTGGAAGTTGCTTTATCGGGTTACATTGTCACACAGGTGCCAGAATACAAAGTGGGCCTCCAGGAATGACCCAAATGGAATCTACTACAAATTTACTCTTGAACCAAAACTGTTACCAAAGGCACTGATTGTACACGAAGGCACCTATGACATCAGTGCTGGAGGCTTAGCAAGCGTAATCCTGTGCTATCTTTGCATTGCTATATAAAAAGGTAAACATTTTGATAATCACTCAAAAAGAAAACAAAATTAATGTAAACGTTTAACATTTTTTTTTATATAATTCTGCTTACTTCTCAAAAGCCCACAATAAAATACAAAAGTCACTTAGTCTGGGGATAAAAGGAGACACACTTTCTAATTAACACAGGCTGCATAAATTGCTGGAAATTCAAACTTTTACACCAAAACAGGTGAATCCGGAAACATGGCTGCCTTTTTTGCAAATTCACACTTTACTGACTAATCCCATCAGAGTCAATCACTACTTATAGCCGTGAGCACTTAGCTAGGACCTCTATACCAGTTTTTTTTTGTTTTGTTTTTAAACGCGGCTCTGTCACTGAGAAAGTGGCTGTGTTCCATTGTCTAAACACGTTTGTGTTCTCGTTACCCACCTTTGTTTCCTGAGTGTTGTGGCTCTTGCCATATGTAGCTGTGATGCTGCTGTTATACCCAGATGTTGGTCCAGAAGACAGACTGAGGCTGGAATTGGTGAATAAAGTGCTTGTGCTGGTAAGGGTTTTCAGTTTAATCTCATCCTGTAAAGAGAGCATGGCATTACAAACACATTGTCACAGCACTGCGCCTGACAGCTTCTTCCATAACATACAGAGAGTATAATAAACAAGCTACAAACAAAACCAAACACATATGCTCTTAATAAAGTACTAAAAAGACACAAGTTTGTCCTTTGGTTGGCAACTATCCCCCTTTACGTAAGCAGGCACTTTGCTAGGAAGTTATTACAGTAGACATAAATCATATATTACATTTTTTTTTCTTCACATATTGTTGTGTTCCCCTCTAATGGCTCCCATTACTAAATTGTTGTGCAAATGTACAATTACTTACAGCCTGTTTTTTTTCTCTCTTCAGAATCAATCTAAAGTCATGTCAGAATGTTGATTAATTTCCACTTAAAGGGACATTAAATGTCACGCCAAGGGTGCATAATTCATTGTTGCACAATAGAATATTAATGTAATTTGTGTAGTGCATATACCAGTTGACCACTTGGTAAGGATCAGATGACAGAAGGGGTAGTGCAGATGGTTTACCATATGTGTTCATCCTTTGATTAATCAAAAGCTCTGTAAGGTGTGAGAAGTCAAACATAAGTGGCCTGGAAGTCTAGCTCCAATGTTAACTAGCAGACTTCAGCCATATGGCATCTACCTTTTAATTGAAGAGTGGACTTCTTTGATATGTTAATGATTATTAGCTTTCAAGAAAAGAGAAAAACCAAGCCTTGTGTGCAAGTATCATATCCAAAAGAAAGAAACATTAATATTTACACACATAATAACAATTAAGCCTCATTTCTGTTATATTTGGAATGTGACCAGCACAATCTTCTAATCAAGCCCAAACATGATGTGCGTAACCATAGGGGAAGGGATTGTGATGTCCGCTATAAATTTGGGCACAAGTAAGAAGTATGACATATCTATGGATTGGGAAAATGGTAACAAATTCATAGATGCAATTATTATTTCTGTGGCAAGAACAAAAGAGTTCCATTTGGATTGATGTTGGTCTGGAAAACAAGGGGGTGGTCACTTATAGTTACTATATGTACGCCTTATCTCCACCTCTGGGTGGGGCTTGGTAATCCTCAGGGTATATGTCTAATGATTCTGAAATGTGTATTTGTACGTGCTTGGGGCCAAAATCTAATTTTGAGTGAGTCACCATCTTCCTGGCCAGCGACCCCCTAGGCAGAAGCTTTACTTTGAAAACCTAAGTAGTAAGTGATTAGGACTTCTGTTATTTTATCCCTTTTGTTTTTGTTCTGCCTTTGTCTGGTAAAGAATCACATTACCTTAAGAGACTAATTAGTATTTTGCATATTGTGTGAAGTTACATTTGGTGTGTTTTTATTATTCAGTTACGTGGGGAACCGAGGCACCCCATTTATAAATTGTCTTGGTCGTGGCAGCGTTAAAATAGTAATATTTATATTATTATGCTTAAGTGTGGGTGGTGTTAAGGGGGATTTTATCATTATTTCCGGTCTAGTGCAGACATATAGTTAAGTAGGGTGCGTTAGTGACAATAAGCACCCAGACAACTTCATCTCCTTGAAGTGGTCTGGGTGCATTGCCTCTGTCTCCTTAACCCTGCAAATTAAAACATTATAGTTTTAGAGACACTGTAATGTTTACATTGCAGGATTAAGACCTTATAGTGGCTGTCTTCCTCAATTCACGCTGGACGTCTTCACATTTCGCATAAGGACATTCATTCAACATCTTGAAAAAATCCCCATAGGAAAGGATTGATTTAATGCTTTTCTATGGGGAAGCTGTAATCAGCGTTCATCGAGCATGCACATAAGGTTCCCCCAATCACCGGACGTCGCAGGAGGAGGAGACCATGCCAGGGCCGAGTGATCTCGGCGCTGGAAATAAATACAGAAAAGGTGCGTTTCATTTAACCCTTTCATGACCAGGAAGGGGGACACTATAGTGTTAGAAATACAGTTTTGTATTCATAACACTATAGTGATCCTTTAAGTCTAAAATCAACAGTATTATCAATAATTTAAACAGAATGTGAAAATAAAAATGTATCCAGGAAGATAAACCAAAAAGGTAAAGTAATAGCATATTTACAAAACTTACTACTACTAATAACTTAATAGCAATAATAATAAGTGAAAATATATTGATAGAATTAAGAGAACCATGTAATGATGAGCTCAAAAAACAAAAACCAAATAAAGCTATGTAAGAAAGCAGTGCCAAAATGTTGTGTCTACTGGTTAGACCTCACTTGAAGACCAGGACTTACTTCAGAAGTAATTCCAAGAAAAATTATATACATACAAAAAAATATATAGTAAGCACTCAACTCCAGTAAGTACCGTATTTATCGGCGTATAACACGCACCGGCGTATAACACGCACCTAATTTTTAGAAAGAAATTCCAGGAAATTTCCCCCCCTCCCATAGTATTCCCCTCCCCTCATCCCATAGTGTCCCCCCCTTTCCATAGTATTCTCCCCCCTTCCCCTCCCATAGTATTCTCCCCCCTTCCCCTCCCATAGTATTCTCCCCCCTTCCCCTCCCATAGTATTCTCCCCCCTTCCCCTCCCATAGTATTCTCCCCCCTTCCCCTCCCATAGTATTCTCCCCCCTTCCCCTCCCATAGTATTCTCCCCCCCTCCCCTCCCATAGTATTTCCCCCCCTCCCCTCCCATAGTATTTCCCCCTCCCCTCCCATAGTATTTCCCCCCCTCCCCTCGTGTACTTTCCTCCCCCTCCCCTCCCATAGTGTACTTCCCCCCCTTCCCCTCCCATAGTGTACTTCCCCCCCCTCCCATAGTGTACTTTGTACTTTCCTCCCCCTCCCCTCCCATAGTGTACTTTCCTCCCCCTCCCCTCCCATAGTGTACTTTCCTCCCCCTCCCATAGTGTACTTTCCTCCCCCTCCCATAGTGTACTTTCCTCCCCCTCCCATAGTGTACTTTCCTCCCCCTCCCATAGTGTACTTTCCTCCCCCTCCCCTCCCATAGTGTACTTCCCCCCCCTCCCATAGTGTACTTTCCTCCCCCTCCCCTCCCATAGTGTACTTCCCCCCCCCTCCCCTCCCATAGTGTACTTCCCCCCCTCCCATAGTGTACTTCCCCCCTCCCATAGTGTACTTTCCTCCCCCTCCCATAGTGTACTTTCCTCCCCCTCCCCTCCCATAGTGTACTTTCCTCCCCCTCCCATAGTGTACTTTCCTCCCCCTCCCATAGTGTACTTTCCTCCCCCTCCCCTCCCATAGTGTACTTTCCTCCCCTCCCATAATTACTTACCTGTCCTGATGTCCTGAAGCGTGGGCCGGCTTCACAGCGCGCACCGCGGTACAGGAACTTTAATTTAAGGTTCCGGTTTCCGGCGGGACTGAAAGGAAGTGTGCACACTATTTTTCCCCTATTTTCAGGGGGAAAAAGTGCGTGTTATACGCCGATAAATACGGTAACCCCTGTGTTCTAAACCTGCACTATTTAAAGCAGGGTAGTAGAATGGGCTATAAACCTTGTTACCACATCAAGGATATGCATACACATAGAGGAAACCCACAGCACACCATTTTCATGCTAAATATTTATTTATTCAATTACATACAACATATCATGTCACGGGAGACTCCTGTGACAAGGCAGTGGCCGAAACTGGATATTATGGTCTCCAGCCCTAGGTCAGTATACAGTTTAAGGTAATCTTGTTGCACTTTATTTATGTGGATGGAGGTGTAGATACTTTGCACTTCATATTGTACACTTATGACAGGATATGTTGTATGTAATTGAATAAATAAATATATTTTGCATGAAAATGGTGTGCTGTGGGTTTCCTATATTTGTAAATCAAAGAAAAGCCATTAATATGGCCTTACTAACAAAGCAAACCAAGAAAGGCTTCATCCTCCTAACACGCAGACCTCTGAACAGGGAGAGAGCAGACGTGATGTGAACATTCACATATAGGAAGGGAATTAAGTTTGGTTTCTAAAACTAACAGGTTTAGAATAACAGGTTTAGCTTTGTATGTGGAACATAGAAGACTCAGTGGAAACATTCAAAAAACCCTGAATAATTTGCAGAAAGGGTTTTGGATACCCAAAGCAGCCCTTTTATTGAAGCAATACAAACAATTAAGGAATTAAATACATATGCATACACTACAATGAGGACCCGAATTAGCAGATTCACAATATGCTGGTTACCATGTTCAGACCTCACATTTTCAAATGGTTGTCTGGTGAGCTGATCTCAGATATGGAGTACAAGTTTATCCACTCCCTCATATCACAAGTGGAGGAAACAACAAACGTGACTTCTGGTTCCTGAACATTCCAGAATCACAGTCTGTGACAATTATGTGGACACCCACTGCTTATATCTGTGTTTTACCTAGTCATATCAGCGAACTAACAGCTCACACTGTAATAATGTAAACATGTTATGGGGCTTAGACCGACTCTGTAATACAAATCACTAAAGCAAAATCAAATAAGACTTGCCTTTGGTTGACTATTATGTACCCTCCTCTTCTCCTGTTCTGCTCTCTCTCGAAGCTTGTCCCTTGCTCTGGCAATTTCGGTCTTGGCCTCTTCACGAGCCTTCTGATAGTCTTTCAGCATAATTTCAATCTCCGAAGGACACTTAGGAATTATCTTTGGTTGCTGGATCCTGGTGTTAATCAATAGAAATCGCATTGTTCAGTACTACATCGATGTTAATCTATTCTGTATTTCTATCAAAGAGCACCAGTCAAATTTTTTTTTTACTGAATAAGCAATTGAGGTTGAATTTTCAAGTTTTAAAAGAGATGCCTTCAGGGCAAACAAAAAAACATACCAAATAAAACCAGAACAAATAGTATTCTAGCTTTTATCACATAAAATACTCATTTATGTGGTCCTACGACTTCTATGCAGGTATGTATGTAGCCTGCCCTTTAATCTTTCAGCTAACCGGGTTTTTTTTGTACAGGGACCCACATGATGTACATCTTAGTGACCCATTCCTCAGGCACCGATCTGTACTAACATAGTAAGTAATGTATTGTGGAAGGCTGCTTGGGGCCTGACAGATAGAAAACACTTATTCCTGACAACAGGAACCCAGTTTTTAGTTCTGATTCATGGATTAAGGAATATATATGGAACGATGTATGTATATTACAGTATAAAACACCGTCAACTCCAGATTTGTGAAATCTTTCAAACCATTAATTTGAAGCAATGTCAAGTTTAACAAAAAATTCAAACTTCAAATATTTGTTATTAGAAATACTTTAAATAAACTGACAATACTTCAGTTTAACAGAGTTAGTGCCTGCAGTGCTATTTCAACAATATCTTTATGTGAAGCTAAATAGCACAAAACAAACTTTCTCTCACCTGGTAGTATCCACAACATCTTTTCTGAGCTGTTGCAAATACTCTCGACGCCGGCTTGGCAAGTCTGACTCTCGCAGGGATGCAAGTGATCCTTGAGAAGCACTTAGATGTTTCTGAGGACTAAGACTGCGACTCCGCCTGTAACTCAGCAACTTTTCCTCTCTCTCTTTGCGCAGACTTTCAATCACTTTCATGTGCCTGAAAAAGGAAATCCAAAGGTTTTGTTTTGTTTCATATTCACCGCAAGGGAGATGCTTAAAATGTAACAATGCAAAAATGCATAAACAATGATTACATAAGGAATAAAACACAAATATTCCCAATTAGTCACAATCATTACATGGCGAGTCGTGAATTAGAACATAAATGAACTAACTCTGTCCCTGATTAAATATTATAGGAAAGCTTTTCAAATGGTTTATAATACTTGGAGAAACTTTTTAAATTATTTTTCAAAGTGCTAAAAATTATACCATATATATATTTTTTAAATATATATATAATATTAAAACATTTAAAAAGTTTATGCAAAAAATTGTATATTTAAAAAGCTTACCAAAAATATTACAAACATACACATTACTGCTGCAGCGCTGAGTCTTGAGTTAGCGCTGGATTAAAGGTGCTTACAGTTAAAAAAATATATTTTTGCATATAAAAGTAGAAACCCAGTAATAGAAATATGCCCTGGAATATTCGAAAGTTAGAAGATATATGTATTTATGTATATATATATGTATTTTATAGGGATATAATAAACACAAAAACAACTTTAGCTTAAGGAAGTTGTTCTGGTTTACGGATCATGCCCCTGTGGTCTCCCTGTTCAATTCCCCTTAGCAGTTTATGTAGCATAAGATACACAAAACAGAGTGTGCCCTTCCCTAAACGGTATCCAATACATGTGTTAACTGTACTCACTCATTCGCTGCATTTCTTAGAGTCCAGATTTCCACAACAAATTGAATATTGTGTGTCAATGCAGCCCTAGCCACACCTTCCCTGGCTGTGACTTACACAGCCTATAAGGAAAAAAATGCTTATTTTCAATCAAATCTTACAACTGTGTGTGTTTACTTTACCACTTAACTCCTGTTCTATTAGTTGTGAGAGTTACAGGTAGGGGATTTGTTGCAAGCTCTGCATAAACAAAGAGATTTAACTTCTAAATGACAGAAAACGGAGCAGTGAGACATGAAGGGGCATGATCTACACACCAAAACCACTATATTAAACTACATTTATTCTGGCCACTATATTAAACTACATTTATTCCGGCCACTATATTAAACTACATTTATTCTGGCCACTATATTAAACTACATTTATTCTGGCCACTATATTGAACTACATTTATTCTGGCCACTATATTAAACTACATTTATTCTGGCCACTATATTAAACTACATTTATTCCGGCCACTATATTGAACTACATTTATTCTGGCCACTATATTGAACTACATTTATTCTGGCCACTATATTGAACTACATTTATTCCGGCCACTATATTAAACTACATTTATTCTGGCCACTATATTGAACTACATTTATTCTGGCCACTATATTAAACTACATTTATTCTGGCCACTATATTAAACTACATTTATTCTGGCACTTAAAGAGTGTTAATTTCACACATCAGAATGTCCCATATAACCTTATGGCATGGAATGCTTAAGGCCCGGACTGGCCATCGGGCATACCGGGCAAATGCCCGGTGGGCTGAGATGGCCGTGGGGCCGAGGCCGGCAGGGGAGATCACAGGATCTCCCCGGCCGGCCCCTGCAGGGCCAGCGCGCTACCCGAGCACCGGCCCTGCTCTGTGCCTCCATGGGCCGGTGGGGAGATCAAAGATCTCCCTCACCGGCCCAGAGGCAGTTACAGGCGGCCGCCGGCAGGAGAGGGTGTGAGGGAGGGAGGCAGGAGAGAGGACCGGCGGAGCTCTATCCAGCAGCTCCGCCGGGTCCTCTCGCGAGGTCTGAGCGTTACCGCGGCAACGCTCAGATCTCGCGAGAGTGAACTCTAGCCTACAGGCTAAAGTTCACTCTCACCACTGGACCACCAGGGAAGGATGGCAGCTCGGAACCCCCCCACCCCCCAGGCAGAACAGATCCCCCCCCCCCCCCCCCCGTCCTTCCAGGCAGAACAGATCCCCCCCCCCTCCTTCCAGGCTAAAAGGTAAGAAGGGAGGATATAACTTTTTATTTTATTTTTTATTAATAAAAAAATATATTTCAATTTAAATAAAATATACATTCACACACACACACATCACCCCCAGACACACACAGCACCCTCAGACACACACAGCACCCACAGACACACACAGCACCGCCAGACACACACAGCACCCCCAGACACACACAGCACCCCCAGACACACACAGCACCCCCAGACACACACAGCACCCCCAGACACACACAGCACACACACACACACACACACATATATATATATATATATATATATATATATAATAACCCTCAGTGAGTTAACAGGCAAAGAAAATGAATGTGACGGCACATAAAAACACCTCACACACAGCACCCCTCTTACATACACACACACTACGCCCCTCACACATACAATATGTCCAAATATATATATATTATATATACACACACACACACTACAGCACCACTACACACATTACGCTCCAGATACACGCTAGATCCCTTACCCTATATGCACTCGTAATCTTCTACACACACACACACAATCTCCTATACACACTCTGGGTCCTATACACAGTAGATCTCCTACACACACACACTGCACCACCTACACACACACACTACATTCCTTGTCAGCAAACACATACAACATTCTCTAAACACACCCTCTCTACAACCCCTGCACACACTACGTCACCTATACACACACACTACAGCCCGTATGCACACACTCGCTACATCCCCTATAACACTATGCCCTCTATACACACACTCTCTACAGCCCCTAGTCACACATATTATACCACAAACACAAATTAAATTGACCTATTTACACAATACCACACCACACTCTACACACACACAATCCCACAAGCAGGCTCCATACACATGCACCATACACTTTTCTGGCCCTTTTGTCCTCTGGTATCCCACTTGTGGAGACACCAGAGACAATTTAAAAGCAAACACAGCGCAAGCATGTTATTAAATTTGCTTGCGCTGCGCAGAACAAATTCAGGGCCTTTTTCTAATGCCAGAGCTCTTCAGCGGGGCTCTACGCATTGAACCAACATGCTCACTTTGACAGGGGGCGTGCTTGTCATTAGTGATGACAAAACACACCCTATCTGGCCCCGCCCCCTTCTTAGGGGCCGCTCTGATTGAAAAATGCCCGGGCCTAATTTTTTTCCCAGTCCGGCCCTGGTATACACTGATCAGCCACATCATTAAAATCAGTTGCCAAAACAGCTCTGATGCGTTGAGTTAATGTCAAGACATTAGCAGCAGATCATCTAAATTCTGCAAGTTGCGAGGTGGAACCTCCATGGATCGGATTTGTTGTTCCAGCACAGTCAGAGTGGGATCTGGGGAATTTGGAGGCCAAGGCAGCACCTTGAACTCTTTGTTATGTTCCTCAAACCATTCCTGAACAATTTTTGCAGTGTGGCAGGGTGTATTATCCTGCTGAAAGAGGCCACTGCCATCAGGGAACACCATTCCCATGAAGGGATGTACATGTTCTGCAGTAATCTCTAGGTAGGTGGTACGTGTCAAAGTAACTTCCCCATGAATGTCAGGACCCAAGGTTTCCCAACAGAACATTGGTCAGAGCATGACACTGCCTCTGCCGGCCAGAATAAATCCACTAGCCACTAGTGAGGGAAAGTTTAGCTCTTGTGAGTAGAAATTCAAGGTGTGTGAAGGTGCCATGGACCCTCTAGGCTTGCAGTGGTAACTTTTAGAGTCTGGCTAGGGGTACAGGCCTTGAAATTATAAGTACGGATAACAGCACACAAGAGATAGTCATAGTAAAACAATGTTAGAGTAATACACTATTAAGATTAATATTGATAGGGATATTAGTAGTAATATTTACAGCAGTAGTTGCAGGTACAGCCATACAATTATTTATATTGAGAGGGAGATAAATTATATATATATATATATATGGTATAATATAATTCCCACCACTGACACAAGCACATATGTTTCTTCATTGTATTAGAAAGCGGGGCTATGTTGAACGAGGAAAGAACCAAATGGGTAGCTAGGCTTTGACATTAACTAGATAGGACAATAGGACATACCATGTCCGTGTATCTACCAACAGGCACTAAGGTAGAATATAATACATTTTTTTCACCTGGTGGACATTAGTGCGGAACCTGCTAAGTAACCTGTGTGATGCACGGATTATGAATTAAAATTGGATGGTTGTCCATGCATGTCAAGAAGTAATATTGTCAATAATAAATTCAGTTTATTACCTGTCGTAGAGCTGCTGCTTTATGGAAACTGGATTTTGGCTGTCCATTTTTCCTGTCTGGATGACCCTCAGCAAGGCGTCTGTTTCTCCAATGCCATAGTTCAGCTTTGCTTCTGCAAGTTGCACGGTGAGAGGCTGTGGGTTCAGTTCTAGGTGTATCCCAGACATTATCTCTGCGCGCTCCCTCTGTAGCTGCTCTATTTCCTTACTTCTGCTTTCACATGCCGTAGAGCCCTCAGTCTTTGTTGGACTCTCTCTCATACGGAGATCAACAGAGCTTCTTATCAAGCTTCCTCTTCTAGCAGGGCTGCACTGGACCCCAGACCAGTTACTGAATTTATTGTGAAGAGGTAAGTCCTGCAAAGTGTAATTGGGAGTTTTGTGGCTTGCTTTAGTGGAACAATCAGGATTTAAAAGTATGTCTGTATCACATTCACTTTCAACAACAGACTCGCCATCATCTTGTAAATGTAAGTCAAATCCACTCATTTCTGAAAACGGATAGTTATTTTTTCTTAAAAAGGAGTTCTTTGAGGTTGCAGTGAAATTGTTAAGATTAGTCTCCTCGTTGCAATGATCTTTGCTTGGAGTAGTAGATACAATTTCCTTAGCTCCATTTTTTACAGGATGAGACATTTGAGAGAGGTTTTCCATAGACTGTGGTCTTTCCCATGAAGGCACACTTTTAAGATGTGAATTTAGAGCTGTTGCAGACGTCCCATCAGCTTTATCACGTCTCCTCAAAGGGAAAGAGTTTATGTCATTTGAAAGTTTTCCAACCCCAGAAACCTCAGATATGCTTCTGGAACGGTTAAAAACCAAAGGTTGTACACCTGTAGTAATGCAATCTTCACTTCCACATCTGGGTGATAGCTTCTTACTTTCTGAAAGTCTTCTCTCTGTGGATCCTCCAAGTGACATACTACATTCATGTTTACTAAATACTCTGGAAGTACCTTGAATACTGCTGCATTCACTGTCTGTTTCTGTTTGAGAAGAAGTGTCCACCTGAGGTTCATGTTTACCCCGGTTTCTCTCTCTTCTATGCCGTAGAAGTTTTACGATAGTCTGACTAGTGAAGTCCTTCACTGGGATTATTTTATCTAGAGACTTTTTACTTGCTTTTACTGTTAGAATTGGTGATGTGGCTCTGTCAACCATTATGGTGTTTGCTTGGCTGGTCATCTTTTGATTTGACATCTTTAGGTTTGACTTTTGCCCACTATGGTAGCTCACCTTTTGTTTAGTGCTTGATGCAGAGCTACTTGTTTCCGAGCAAGAGAAATGCTCTGTGGCTTTATCTTTAACGGTTAAAGCAAGAGAACCTCTTGAGAAAGGTTGAGAGCTTCTTTCAGAAATCCCTTCTTGTAACTCCCCTAAGAAAGGGGTAGATGCTCTTCCATGTGCTGAGTGACACAAACGTCTCTGTGAGTGTCCACAAGCAGGTAAATCCTGTAGGTCTGGTAGGCTCTGAGTTTTTGGAACACCACTGCTAGTTGGTTTTACTGCTAAGCGTGAGTCTCCTGGAGACAGATTAACTGAATCTGTACCTATTACTTTAACAATAACATTAATTTCAGGAGCACTTGATAATCTATTATGCACTTTGCCTTGGTTATCAGAAATATTGTCCTTCGTATAAATATGTGCTTCTAGCTCAGTCTGTATAGCTGCATCAACTGTAGTCTGAGTGGAGGAGTCTCTTTTAATACATAATCTTGCAGCTGCTCCTTGTAGTCTAGTAGCCTCATTGAAGAAGTTCTCAGTTCGATGCTGAGACAGAGTTCCCAGCAGTTCAGTAGTTTCATGCAACAGTTGAGATAAATGTAGTGACATGTCCTGCACACTTGACCATGAAGCTGGCCTTGGATACCGAGTTTTAATCTTTGATGGTTTCTCATGGGACACGTCTGTGTGACTTCTTTGGTGCCGGTTTAATCTTCTGTGCCTGTCCTTCATCTGGCTTCCCTGCTCCCATCCTATTCTCAAATCACTTTCATTGCACGTCTCAGACTCCGATGTATATAAGAACACAATTTCATCAAACTGAGCAGATTCATTTTCAAGTTTTGGGTTTAGCAAGCATCTGCTACCAAAGGTGGGTTCAACATAATTTTTACTTAATTCTGTATTATCACCAGGCAAAGGATAATAATATTGAGAACCATCCAATGAATGCACAGAATCATCTGCTGAATCATCTGCCTCTTGCTGACCCTCAATGCTACTTAACGTGCTAGATATCAGCCTAGCATTTGCGTATGAACTTAGGTGGGAATGGAAAGGTGAATTATGAGCATTTAGTCCTTCATCAGCACTCGAACATCTAATGATTTTATCTGTCACTAACTTGGCTGGACATTTACTGCAAGACACATCACTTACACTGTTGAATGCATACTGCTTCCACCCAGCTTTGCCGTCTTCCTCAGAATGCCAAGTACGAACAAATGGATTGATATCACTTGATGAAAAGTGCAAGCATTCTTTTTTATCTACTGATGTGCTCTCTGGTGTCTCTACTTGGTGTAAAAATGTTTGAATTGAATCATTGCCTATACTTGTCATTTTTGATGTATCAGACAAATATTCCTTAGAGTCTACCTCCTGGTCCCACGCAATGTCTTCTGGGGTGATGTTAGACATTGACCCAACACATGAATTGGTACGTTCACAAGTATATTTATTTGCAGGGTCACTGAATGTTTTAATACCTGACATAATCTGATGTCCAGAGAGATTATCCGATTCTGTATTTACACCTTCATTTTTAATTGAAAATGTACCAGTATTAAATACACTACCTGAATAATCAGGTAGAGATTCATTGATTTGTGTTTGTATGGATTTAGCAGAAACAAATGAGGGTAAGTGAGCAGTCTCACAATTTGTAGCATTGGTTGGGGACATTAAAGTGTGACTCAGAGAACATTCTGTATATTCCTCTGTAATTCTACCTTCTACTTTTAAATATGCAGGCTGGTCCCTTGTTACTTCTCCACTTTGATTAATTGGCATGTTTACATCCAATCCTCCAGCATCCAAGTGATTAACACCCATGCCTATTCCAACATCATCCTCAACATATCCCATTTTCAATGACTTGTCTTGAAGAGACTCATCTTGAAGAGACACACTGTTATGTGAAATTAAACACCTGGATGGTTTTGTGGGTTCTATTGCTACAACGGAATCATCTGAACAACATTCTCCCCAGCTGACATTAGGCATCACAGCACTATCTCCTGCTACATCATTCTGTTTGGTTTTCTCAGAAGAAAGGTAAATTGGTTGTGGACTAAAAACCTCATACTTGTGAGCTATGTTGGAATCATCAAGCAGATGTAGACCCAGATGTGTATCTTTTTCCTGCAATTCAGACAAGTGGTTGTCTTGTTTCTGTTCCTCTGTGTTTAAGACCATTGGAAGGTTTGCATTTCCAGAGCAATTTAACTGTTGATTTAACTCTTCAACATCGCCACAACCAAGTAGTTGGGATAATCTCGGAGATTGTACAGGAAAACGGATAGAGGACAGGCCCCCAATTTCATTGTCAGGACCAATTGTTGCTGGTTTACTGGAGCATGTAGTCACACAAGAACATTCCGGAACATTATTAACCTCTGAAAGAGGTTGGTGAAGTTGAATGACTACGTCTAGAACATTATCATCAATGACAGCAAGGGGTGATGTGGAGCAAATTATTTCAGTTTTGTATTGAGATGCACACCCCTGGACTGGACATGAAGATTTCTGTTTGTAGTCAATTTCTTCCACCTTGTTTTGCTCGTTTTCTGCCAAATAACTTTTTGGTATTTCCCAAAATACATTATCTCTCCCATTGGATGATTCCTTCACTTTTAGTGATTCACATATTTTCTCTAAATGTTTATTATATCTGCCTTCAGATTGAGAAAGACCACCAGGCCTATCACCTAACTCATAATCAGTATCTAAAGATACCCCCATTTCTTCAGACTTGCTTCGAAAATATCTCCGTTTACTACCAATATTTACATTCTGAGGCATTTTAGAAGTCTTTGTTGTGAAAAAGCCTTTTTCTTGGTTTAATGATATTGGGTTTAAATTTATATTTTCAGGCGTGATGTCGGATATTTCTGGATCACAGCTAAACCTGCTTTTTATTTCATGTGTACCGATAAGTTCGAATTCTATACTAGATAATTCTAAAGGCAAGCTTGTGTCTTTAGATAGAAACTCATGCATTGAATGTGTTGTGAGATTTCCACCATCACGGCCATCCTTTGTACAGTATGCTTGGGAACTAGAAAGAGGCATCTCCGTTTCAGAATTACTTTTATTTTCCTCTTTGTTATTACCCTCAATCTTTGAAATATCACTTTTTTTGTTATCAGGACCAGATGTAATTTTTTTAACTTTACTATTCTTACTTTCACAACTTAATTCATGTTGCATTATTGCTTCATAGTATGGAAGAATCAGACTAGCACCACTCGTGTATTCTAGTCTTTGGACATCTGCACATTCATGGTTTGCTTGCAATGAACTGGAAGGAAAATTAATTCCTAAGTATACATATTCAGAGTGTTCAGAAGGTCCCACACAACCTCTAGTAGAGAAACCATCATTGTCAATGTGTTTGTATCTGGATAGAGTGCTGTTTCTACTGATTCTCCCTTCACTTGTAGCTCCTGGAACGCCTCGATTGGAGCCGCTATTCTCAATTTTGCAATTATTTCTGGGGTTATGGGTTTGCTCATACAGCATGTAGTTATCTCCATGGATTGGCAGTTGGCTGTCGGTGTTGTGGCCAATGTCTGAATTTACTAACTTTGGATTCTTAAAATCTTCCAAATTATTATACTGGGATTCATTACTTTGTGTGCTATGATTATCCATGGCGTGGCTTTCATTGGTTTCCAACTGGTATGTCATCGATGCTTCAATGTCTGTTATATCGTGTTGTAAATTGGAAATACCACCTTGATAACCCAATACTGTGTTACTCGTGTCAATAATATCATTTCTATCTGTTGTGTTGCACTCAAGTGAATTCATTGTGATGCCTGAATGTAATGGTTTTGTTAGATCCAAAGATAAGATTTCACTTGATCCTGTTTCTAGCTCAAAATGTGAGTTTTTATTTTGGTTACAAAAGGAATCAGAGGTTTTATCTGGAGCATAAGTGCATTTTGGGCTTAGCCGGTCACTTTCTGCATTTAGGTCCTTGACTTCTACACTCTTCAAAACAGTCTCCATTTCTCGTGCAAAATCCTCAAAGTAGGGTTTAATAACAGAATTGTCTGCTGCCTGCTGATTAATCCCAAGTAACGCTATTTTACGGATATTTTCAGGTGACATAGTCACATTTTCAAGAGTAGCCATAGCTTTTCTCTCACCAGTGGAGAATATAAAATGTTTAACTTCTTCATGAGTTTTCAAGTTGACTCTGTCGCAACATTTGTTAGAAGTATCTAGCAAAGCAGTTTTCTCATCTGTTTCTTCCTGAACTTCTTTAAGATTCCGCCTCTGCCCAGTTGGATGTGGTTCACATGTTCCATCTCCCTCTGACACATTTATAGATTGTTCAGGTACAAGCACCTTCCTTTCACAAGGAGCACACTTTGTGAAGCTATCACGATCGCCTACATGCAAAGAACATTCACCCTGATCACTTTCTTCAGATAAATGGCTGTCCTCGATATCTAAAGAGTCACTTTCACACAGCATTAGTGTGGTTCTGTCCTGCACTGAAGATGATTGACTGTTGTGCACATGTACTCCAGAATCAGAATTCAAATGATGATTGGTTTTGGGCACATTCACAGTTTTAGAATGTTCATCCAAGTCCTGTCTTTGAATTTTGCTTTTGTTGTTATCATCCTGAAATGTATAAGATGTGCCAGAATCTGCCTCTTTTCCAGGTTTGCATTTTGCATCGTATTCATTCTTACTGTGCTGTTTTAAGCCTAGCATTACACTGGACATTGAAGGCTGGCTTTGAAGAATACCATTTTCCTGGTCATAAGGAACAGCATAATGATAGTCTTTATTGGTTCCATCAATCTCCGTTTCATTTCGGAGCTGAGACACAGTCTCATGCAAGTTCTCCTCAATAACTTGAGAACTTTTAGTCTGTGATTTAACTGCACTGTATTGTTGTGATTCTCCTGAACTGCTCACGCTTTCAACACAAAAGCATGCAGACTTTACTTTTGCAACATTTTCATTATGATCAAAGCTTTCTACACTAGTAGAACAACAGTGGCACATGTTAAAATTTCCCTGAGTTAAAATAATCTCACATTTTTCTTGGTCCGTTGCAGTGACATCAGAAGCCATCTCATTACAGACAAGAACCTGGCAAGCAGTCCGTTTACGATCCTTTTCAGTTGTTAGCGATACTGTACTTGCAGACTGTGCTATTTTCATTGTGTTAACTAGTAACGGTCTGCAAATGGGTTCTTCACACATTTCTGGTTCTAATTTTTCTGCTCCTGTTTTTTTATCACACATTTCATTACAGGAACCGATATCACCCACACTCACTGCTTGGAGCTCTGGATACATTTTTTCTATTTCTTTTGATGTGACTTTGCTGGCTGTGCATTTGCCTTTGCTTTTTTTAAACGGCTGTTGCCCAAAATCTTTAACTTCACTCTTTTTGCTGCTACCTTTAGATTCTTCTTGGTTGCTCTTTGAATGTTTATTTAAGAATTCACAAGTCTCCTCTTCTGCACAAATACATTTTTCATCTAAATCATTTTGATTCTGCAAAACATTAACATCACAGTCTGATGAAATGCTGGAAATGTCACAAAAATTGCCTAATTTTTCAGAAGCTGACATTTTTGTTATCTTGGATTCCAAGTTCCCCTTTTGACATTTTAAGTTAATTTTTAGTTTTTCCAGTGTTCCAGCACGCCCCTGATCATTTTCCATTTGAGAAGGTTTTATATCTTGAAGAGTCTGTACATTTTGAGTCATTGGAGAATGTGGACTTGATTGTTGCAGATCACGTTCTATAAATGTATCCTCAGGGGATGATTGTTTTAAATCTTCATCTGTGAACAGAGTGTTTTTTGGAACACAAAATAAAGAGGGCATTACAGGCTTATCCTCCTCTATTTGTTTAGCAGTTTCACGTCTACAATCTTCATTTCCTGACCCAAGTGAAAAGTGAGGTGGTGTAATATGATTGGTGCCTTCTACTGGCCCATCTTCTACATCACAAATCTTCATAGGTAACTTTAGACATGTGTCCATGTGCCCAATCAAAGAAGAATCACTATAGTCTAAAGAGGATCCATGATTCACATTTAAGAAAAAGGAGCTGTTCAGCTCCATAGTAGAATTGTTGCTTTCTTCTGTAGCTTCAACTTCACTTTGATCCTGAGCATGCAACATTGAAAATCTAGGACTTTGAAGCTTCCAGTAGATTTCAGCAGGCAGTTCTTCAGCCGAATCAGCCTCAGATACTTCATCTGCATCAGCCAAACTATCTAAAGAAAAACTTTTAGAAACTCCACTGGCAATGGAGCCAGCCAGAACTACAGGAGCTGAATTTTGTCCTGAGGTTGAAGCTTCAGAAGATGTTATTATGGCCTTGTATTTACGAAACCTTCTCTTATTAGGTTTTTCCTTTTGTTTCTCCCGCTCTGCTAGGGAGTCTTGTGACATTTGGCTGTCCTCACTGTCTGAGTTTTTCTGGTTGGCCACTGATTTAGCCTCCTCCAATTTTAGCTGTTCATTCAAGACACTTGCATACGCAGATGATAGTGAATCCATGGAATAGAAGCTTTCACTATCCGAAGAACCACTTTCATCACCTTCTTCCCAATGCTCTAATAAATCTGGGGTTGGCTTTTGAAGTCCACTATCAAGCATTTCCACACTCTTCCACTTTGTATCAATAGTGCCACGAAGGACAAGTTTATTGAGGTTGCCAACAGAGGATGATATCTTGGTAGCACCATCAGTAGACAATTTCTGGTTATAAGGCAAAGTTGTCTTTGCTAAATGTTTCACAGCTTTATTAGTGGATGTTGAAGGTCGAACTGGATGTCTTGGTTGAACAGATATTTGTTTTGTGCTCTTAAAAGGTTTTTCTAAACGGCACTTGGTTCCTTCGCTCTTTTGGACTATCTTGCATTTCTCCTGTGTAGAGTTGGTTCTTAAGGTGCCTGCAGCAGGCTGAGAGGGGGTTTTAAATGATTTTGGTTTGGTTTCCCTTGATTCTTGATTAGCAGGTACCCGTGCATTTCTTTTCTTTTTTGGATCTGTGAGACGGCTGTTAGGAAACTTTTTTGAGCTGTTACTAGCTTTATCCATATTTGGGTGCTTTTTGCTCATTTGTGGATTACTTACTAATATGGTAGTACAGTAGCATGGACTGACTGTACGATTTAAGTTTCCAACAGACCCAAAGGTGTGCTTATCAGCAAATCGTGCAGCTGTCCGAACTCCATTGGTGCTGATCACACTCTTAGTACAATTACAAGCAGTCTTTGGAAGGCAATCTGCAGACACAGATCGCCTCGGCCTACTGCCTTCATAGGTTCTTCTACTATTCCTTGGAACAATTAAATCAGATTTGACTTTTCTTTTGAGGAAAGTACTGCAAAGAGAAACAAAAATATATATATATATAGTAACCAAATCAGCACATCCCATTATTGTATTTTTAGGCAGCAAAACGGTAAAATATCATTAAAACCAAATACCACTGAAAGTAATAATTACAGTTTGCTTTCTGTGCTATGGGTGAGAGAGACATTTACCACCAGCAGCTAACAGGGCACACATAGCTCAAGCTCGCATTCAGCTATAATTACTCCAAGGCCATATTTCAACATTTAAGAATGAAAATCGACTTATCATGGTGAAGCGATTTAAAAGGACTGTATTTAAACCCAAAGTTGCAGTATATAGGCCTTAGATATTTAAAGGGACACCCCAAGCACCATAACAACCTATACTCCTTATATAGTTAAGAATGTAAGGAGATCCCTGTAGGCTGTCTGCCTGTGCATACCTGGTTATAACGGCAGGAATTCACAATAAATAAATAGAAATCGCTACAGGTATAAGCCCACCCCTTCAGAGATTATATGAGGAAGCTTATATTTTCTTCTACCCATCCAAGTATTCGTATGACTTGCGAAAATTCTACATGCCAGCAGCTGTTTAATTCATCTTATTTGTGAAAAATCTGGTAGTGGTACAACTTTGCCTAAAATCCCTGTCCACCTTCCATTGAAAAATGAATGGAGTTATCAGGGTGTGCCGTTTCACTTGCTGGTTTGGTGAGAGCTTACTGCACACCTTAGGAATTTGCAGCAAATGCAGGAACTACATGATTTTCTGTATTTAACTTTTTTTCCACAATGCTTGTCTTTGCATAGACTATAACTATGGAGCAAACAGAAAAATATATGGTAGCAGTGGAAGAAGGCATGTAGGGGCATATAAAGTAGTCAGTTTAAATGTAACCGCTCACCTATAAGAAGGAAGTGGAGATGAAGACCACGGCAATGACCCTCTCCTATGGTATGTAAAGCCAGCAGGTGAAGATCTGCTTCTCGGAAGTGTGCAGCTCCCCGTGGATCCCTGTGCACTTGGTATGTGAGGAAAGGTCTGCTTCACAATGTCCTCGCTAACCCAACATGCAGCCTGCAGTTGTTGGAGGTTTTTCTTGGCTTCTAGAAGCTTCTGCTTCTTTGAAATCCACTCAAGTTGGAATTTGACCCTTTTCCTCTTGATGTTCCTCTCTGCTCTTCTTAAAGAATATTTCCGGAGCAGTTCAGACTGGACCAGTCTCTTCCGATCTTGTTCAGCAGGAGACGGTTGGATGTCCTCCGTCTGCACACAGTTCTGGACCTCTGCCTCAGAGTAAATCTTGGGATCTGTCTGAGAAGCAGACTCTTGTCTCTGTTGGTGGACAGTTGTCCAATGCTGCTCTTCTTTTAAAATCCACTGCTGATCTACATTGAAGTGCAGGAGGGAACAACATTATAAAAATACTTCTTAACTATTACAGTATGATCTATAGGATAAAATTACATGACAGACAGAAGTTAATACTATGGGCATTCCTTAACTTTTCACAAACTGATTAGGTTAATTAAATAGAAGGGAATTCCTAAACTTTACTGCCACCCCTGGTTATCTCCAGCTATCGAAGGACCATGTTTTACCATGAACCTAATTAAAAGAACACTCCAAACTTCAGAAGCAAGTGGTTATAGTGGCATGAATGCCATGGCACTGTCCCAGTATAATTGTCAAACTATTTTAGCGCAATTTGACATTTATATGGATACCACTCTGCGACCTCTCTGCTTCTGGGCTTTTCAAGCAGAAACATCAGTTGAGCACTCTCAGCCCATGTTTAGATCCATTACTGTACAGAACTAAACGGGTATTGCCTTGTCCAGCTCTGAGAAGGTTGGAAGCAATGCAGACACCCAGTAGGACCTACGTTAGTGTCAAACCATGCTGAGTGAGGAATTATTGAGCAAACAAACAAATTAAAAGAAGTATAATGAAAAAGGTCAGTATGGTTTCCATATTGCTGGAAAATAGCATTTTTGAAGGGATTGTGTTTTCTCAATGTAGAGACACAAGAATAAACTAACTAGCAGAGAGGATCTTTGCTGAAACATTCAAACAAACCGAATGTCTGTGAAAATGAAACAAAAACAAACGTACTTGAAATATCCACACGTAATCTGCTATATACGATCATACCAGGCACTTACTTTCATTAATTAACTTATTGATTAATGACTGCTCCTGTTCCAATTCCTTTTCTCCCTTGATTTGGGCTGCCGCGATCTGAGTCTTTAAATCTTGCACATAACACTGCTGTTCCTCCACTTGCTGCTGATAAAACGCTTCCAGATCCCTTAATTTCTGCTGATGTTCTGGGTTTAATGGATCGGTATTTCTGATAACGAAGAGATCAGCAGTGACAATGTGATAAAAAAAAAAAAATAATACCGTAAATAATAAGTGCAAAAGCTAGCATTCATTTAAATGTCATTCTTCCTTTAGCAGATAACAGGCCAAGTTGCTTATTTAAAGAGACATTCCAGGTATCAACACTGTGTTTCTGCATTTTACAGGTTTTGGTCTAAGGAACTGGCTATATTTTTGGACATAACATGCTCAAAAGCTGGGACTCCATAGGCCAGAATAAGAGGCTCCTGATTAGTCCAGATACTTCCTGAAGCAGGCAAAGTTTGAGGCTGGTGATATAATGTGAGGGGATTTGCACAGAAATAAACAACCTTAAAATAGGTACTTTCATTATTATTTTTGCATTATTTTAAATTGGTTGTTATTGCACAATCTAATACAGTACATATAAAAAAAAGAAGAAGGGGTGACTCGCATCCTGGAGCCCCCCTTTACCCAGCACATACCCTTACTGTTGACGTTTAGTTTCACAAGTTAAAAATTATTTTCCATTGCAGTGATTCCACCTCTGTGTGAATCCTACGTGGTATCTGCTGTAAACAAACTGTAACTGCAATAGAACTGCTATTAGAATGCTGATGTCTCAGTGGATTTAATTAAAGTGCAGGAACAAAAGCTTTTAACACGAGAAACTAAAATATTCTAAATATTACTACATACCCTAATGTAACAAATGAATAATTCAGTGAAATTAGGACTAACATTTAGAATTGGTCTGAAGGATACAGCTTACTTTAAGTGTGTAGAATTTCAATAGAAAGTGCAACGTTTATAAATGAACCTTGTTACACAAGATTTGAGCAGGGCTTTATTTTTGTCTGTTGATTACTTGCTGTTGGCACTACAAAAATGCCAGTAATAATAATACGGATCATAATAAGGTTTCATATCTGCATTTAATGTTTAATTTCCATTAAGCTATCCTTCTGTGCAAACACAATACAATTCATATAAAAAGAAATTGCCCATAAGGGGGGAATTGCATGTGGAGAAACACAGACGAAAAACAAGTCTTTGAACATTTCACAGCCAATTAAATGTCAATGTAGACACAAGAAAGCACCCAGTGATCGCTTTTCCCATCCCTGCTCCCCCCACGTCACCAAGTATTTTGCACGTAATAAACAGCACTTTAAATGGAAAATCCACAAGAGTTGGAGTTTTGGCTACAAGGTGGCTTGATTGGTAAAATTCTCTAAAACAAATGTTTCAACGTGGCTATTTTGATCTACATTTTGCAGTTTGATGATCAATTCCCCACTTAGTGAATAGATCTCGCAGTATCCCTTATTCTGCAGTGTTCAGCATATCCACACTTTGTAAGCTACATCCAGTATAACAAAATGCCCCCAGGGCCATACCTGCATTAAGGGGATGACATTAGCACTGTGTCTGAAAGGCACATATCATCTTCTGAATGTGAGATTTAATAAATTTACTGCAAATTGCAGGAGAGAGATTCAGTAATATTCCATTTCCAATACCTTGCTTTAGGAGTGGTTCCAGAGTGCTCTTAACATAGTCTCCAATCCCATTAACTGCCTATTTGGCAAGGTATTTCTGAATAAGCTCTGATTAGCACGGTGAATGTGGTCACACTATTCCCCCAGAATTAATGCATACACAAATCTAAAAAAAATAGATCTACACAACACACACACACACACACACACACACTACAATAGCTAAAGGTTCTAAATACAGCTCTAGAATTTTGTTTTCTTCTCTGACAAGCTACAGTTATCTTATCCTCACTGTGAAGCTACAGTTATAGCAGCATTGTAAACAAATGCATAGTCTAGGCTTGTATAATAGAAATACATGTACTGAAGTATAATGACTCAGTTCAATCTATCCTCATCCCAGGCTATCATGATATTCCCAGACAGAATGATGAGAGGATAAGACAGACTTGCAATTTTACTAAACGCTGAGTAATAGAAGCAGATGGAGAGATGTATAAATGATGGATGACTTTTTAATTTACACCCGTATGGCATTTATAAAGATGTCTTAATGGGTTTAATACACAACTCTCGTATTTAGACCCTCTAGACCAGGGATAGGCAACCTTCGGCTCTCCAGATGTTATGGACTACATCCCCCATAATGCTCTTACACACATAATGCTGGCAAAGCATCATGGGAGGTGTAGTCCAAAACATCTGGAGAGCCGAAGGGTTCCCACCCCTGCTCTAGACAGACAATTACAGACATTGAATGGTAAGGACTATAGCACAATAAAGCAACATGAGAAATGGTGCACTTTGAAACCATTATTACATATTGTCTGCAAAAGAAACACTCACCTATTTTGTCATCAGGGAAGAGCTGTGCAATGAATGTGTTTTACTGGCAGTTGTCCTTTACACACACAGACAGACTGCCATAAACACTTTTACACATCTCCATCACTGTTTACAAAGATGGTTTCATCGCAAATATAAAAAGATTTTGACAAAATCAGAGCAGCACTCACCTTGGCACAGTTTAGACTTCCTCCATGTGAGCAGGGAGAGAAGAATAAGGGTTTAATAATCAATCAGTTTTTAGCCACATGAAAAAACACCGCTGATTTGTAAGACGTCTCCATCCAAAAAACACGCTTGCAGCTACTATACGGACTGCTGAACTCCCCTCCCACAGTGCCAGGCCCTGCCCAGAGCAGTGCAGGGGTTCGGCTGGCTACAGACTACAGCATAATGCAGCTGCTACTGTAACGGCTGCGGAATGAAGAGGCAATCACAGAGATGGCTTTGAAGGATGTAAGAAAATATCGCTGTCGCCGTCCCTTGCTACAGCCGCATCACAAACACAGCAGACAACATCACAGAACGAGATTCCAGTGAATGATGCAGGGACTGGAGGGCATGACACTAACAGCATTAACACTCGATAGGATATTAGATGGATTTTCTGAGTCTGTAACTCGCAACGATCAGCTGTTTTCCTCCTTTGTGAGTAGATTGCTGACATGGATACAATACAAATAGGCTGCCTTTCATATAGCATCAGTCATGTCTATACAACGGGTTATAATGGGGATATAGACTCCATACTGGGCTCCTAGAGGACATCAACACATACTAATGGCAGGCAGGTTCATCCTTTATTGGCCAACAAACCATGTATTCTATGACAACAGAGATACTGTTTGGATAGTGAATAGTTTAAAAAAAAAAAAAAAAAAAAAAAGCAACTGATGTGACCCATGTATACATTGAACTCAAGGAGAAAATGACCATGTCCATACAGACGCACTGAGCAGGGGCATATGCTTTTGAAAAACCCCTATCATGACCATAATTCTGCGATATCTCTCCTGCGTTCCGTTATCCACTAGTGCCATCAAAGCATAAACCATATAAGATTCCATAAACATCTCTCCTTACAACTGTCCTAAAGGCTGCCTGAGCATTATGGACAATGTAGTTCAAGCAGAGTTGCCGAAGTTACCTATTACTGCTCTATACCGACAGTCAACAAAATGATGTGTATGAAAAGGATGCTCAGAGCATTCATTAACACAGTGGCTGACACTGTCAACATCTATATTGAAACGTGAAAAGATTTCTTCTGGAGACAAAGACCAGTTTGTCTGCAGCAATGTACAAGCTCACCAACAGCTCGAGATTTGCAGGTTGATTGCCCTGCTTTCTCCTGTCCTTATTCTTTACATTGCCAGCCCGAGTCTAAGTATCCAACTGCATAAACTCTGCACCTCTGCATGGCCTTCATGCAGTCTAAGTACAGAGGTTCAGGAAAAAATGTTAAAAAGGTACCTGATCTAGGTGCAATCTTGATAGCCAAGTGCACAATACTATGACAGTTATAGCCCGCTTGTGGCAGACCTGGGTGCAGTGTCTGTTATAGAAACAGTTGCACTGGTATTTTTTTTTCTTTTTATAAGTCTTTATTTGTAAATTTTCAGTGTTTACAAAAATGGGGTGTCAAGTAAGGTATAACAATTCAGAAACATAGCTTTAACATACATTCAAAAGTAGGGATTAATTGGCGTGTTACAGAAGTTATCATCACAGTTTCGTCTTACACGGATTACAGACTCTTGGGTGCATGTTACATCAGGCTCTGTGTCAGCCTGCACCATGTTCAACTAGTCGGTCTGCGACTAGTGAGTGAGAGAAACATGGACAGCTACAGGAGGCGAGACACATGGACAGGTACAGGAAGGGAGGGGGGAAAGACGCATAGGCAGTTACAGGTGGGGAGAAAGACGCATAGGCAGTTACAGGTGGGGAGAAGGGAGAGTCACATGGGCAGGTAAAGGTGGGGAGAAGGGACAGTCACATGGGCAGGTAAAGGTGGGGAGAAGGGACAGTCACATGGGCAGGTACAGGCGGGGCGAAGGGACAGTCACATGGGCAGGTTCAGGTGGGGAGAAGGGAGAGTCACATGGGCAGGTACAGGTGGGGAGAAGGGAGATTCACATAGGCAGGTACAGGCGGGGAGAAGGGAGAGTCACATGGGCAGGTACAGGCGGGGAGAAGGGAGAGTCACATGGGCAGGTACAGGCGGGGAGAAGGGAGAGTCACATGGGCAGGTACAGGCAGGGAGAAGGGACAGTCACATGGGCAGGTACAGGTGGGGAGAAGGGAGAGTCACATGGGCAGGTACAGGTGGGGAGAAGGGAGAATCACACGGGCAGGTACAGGAGGGGAGAAGGGAAAGACACACGGGCAGGTACAGGAGGGGAGAAGGGAGAGACACATGGGCAGGTACATGAGGGGAGAAGGGAGAGACACATGGGCAGGTACAGTAGGGGAGAAGGGAGAGACAGATGGGCAGATACAGGAGGAGAGAAGGGAGAGACAGATGGGCAGATACAGGAGGAGAGAAGGGAGAGACAGATGGGCAGATACAGGAGGAGAGAAGGGAGAGACACATGGGCAGGTACAGTAGGGGAGAAACACATGGGCAGGTACAGGAGGGGGGATAGACACATGGACATTGAGAAGAGGGGGGGATGGGACACATGGATGGGGCTGGGAGGGGGGAATAAGACACATGGAGGAGCTTGGGGGGGATGAGACACATGGAGGGCTGGGAGGAGGAGGTGAGACACATGGAGGGGCTTGGAGGAGGGGGTGAGACACATGGAGGGGCTGGGAGAAGGGACTGGGGGGGGGGGATGAGACACATGGAGGGGCTGGGAGGAGGGGGTGAGACACATGGAGGGACTGGCAGGGGGGACTTGGAGGAGGAATGAATGAGACACATGGAGGGGCTGGGAGGAGGGGGTGAGACACATGGAGGGACTGGGAGGAGGGGGTGAGACACATGGAGGGACTGGCAGGGGGGACTTGGAGGGGGGAATGAGACACATGGACGGGGCTGGGAGGGGAAAATGGAACACATGGATGGGGCTCGGGTCGGGGAGGGAGGAGAATGAGACACATGGAGCATCTCAAACGAACCAGAAACAAGTGCAACGTGTCACTGAGGAGAAAGATGACTGATGATGATTTGATAAAGATTTCAACATGGTATGTCTTCCTTTATTGTTCCTACAACATATATATATTTGCTATGCTTTCATTTTGTATCATATTTATTACATTGTGTCTATCGGAAATTAGTTCTCACTTTATGAACTAGGCTTCCAAAACAATTTTTTTTTTTAAATTCCATTTGAAAAGCCTACATTGGTGAAACGCGTTATGGATGTTACTTTGTATTTTGTCTAATAAAGGATTTTCGGTTATCACAATAATATATTGTGCCATCACCTTTATATGTAATACCTTATTTTTCATACCTCCTGGCATTTTTATCATCATCTCTAATCTCAAGAAATCCTAGGTGGGGGATCATACCACCAACGTTATCATCATAGAGCAGTGAGCCTGCTCTATTCTTGGGAGTATAATTTTGTATTAATTTTATACAATGTTATTGTCTTCTTGAGAGCATTATTTGTTGCTATTTAATTCTCTTTTGAATATTTGGATAACTACTGCTGTGAACGTCCCTCATCATATCCTATAAGTGGGGATTGTACCACTGTATGCGATAGACGCTGGAGCTGGCCATAGCTTTTTTACATCTGAGTGTGACATCGCTAACTTGAATATATCCTTATATTCTGACAGTTTGCCTTGTCTTCTTCTATTTTATATACGGATACCAAAGAGATCTGTATCTACCACATCCCCCAAGCACAAAGAACTCAGCACCTACAGCTGCACTTTCCTCCTTACACGAGGCCCCTTTGAATGTGAGAAACTTTTCACTGTTGGAACGAGACTTTTTAGCACATCCTGTTCAATTACATATTATTTCCTGATATCGTAATTCTGATGTGGCGCAGCCCTTGTCTCTCTTTTTACTCGTTTGGAACCAACTAGTTTGGGAACTACCTGTATTGTCGAGGATAATCTACACTGGATAAAGACCATTTACTCATACTCCAAGGCTTGTAGAAAGGAATTCTGGGCAAGGTTATTCCTGAGCCCCTTGACCAGTAACTGGGGATGTAGCAGGGGATGGTTCAGATACCCATAGGGTGCCAGTAACTCTGGCCCAGTTTACAAAATAGCTCCTAAACAGCCAAGCCAAGATAGCACCACAGTGGCTAGGGAGTCATCAAGTCTCTACACATCCCTTTACAAAAGCCAAGTTTTGACACTTCTGTATTAAACCACCTGTTTCAGACATTTTGATTTGATGATTTATTTTTCGCAGGATAGATCATAGGGTTTATTTTGGGACAGGATATGTCAACCTATTAAAACTTTGCAATTCGGCTATGTCTAATTACGAACTTGCAGGGTTATTCAATAAAGTGAGAATTTGGGGGATTTTAAAACCAAAATTTAAATTCACTTTGAATTCCCATCAGTTCTCACTTTAGTAAATAACCCTGTTTGTGGGTTACTTTTAATTCTTCTCACAATTTTACATCAAAACGTGCTGAATCTTACATGCGGCATAACATTGTATACTTTGTAAATTACAAACCTAGCCTTCAGTAACATACCTTGCATTTAAAGTGATAGAGGGTCCATTAGACGACGGGAAATTTCCAGAAAGATCCAGCCAGTCTAAAGAGTCACTGCTTACGAAGGAAGCCTGACTGTTCTATGAATACAACATTTATTTGTATTTTATTTATTTTATTCAACGGATGAGAAAATGTTATGCTTTGAAACAAAATAACATGTTTAATCAGTTCGGTTCTATGTCCTTCAAGTCTTTCTCAAACTGGGTCTTGTTTCACAGCTACTGGGAAGAAGTGACAGTTTTATCTTATGACCTATCCTACTGAAAGATAGGGCTCACTGTGATTGCAGAGGAGGACCCCACTGTGACCCTATTCTTCCGTGGTGGTGTTGTGAAGCATGACCCTTTGTTCCCCATTCCTTGCTGCATTCTGCATTAAGCACAGGAATATGGTTTTATAAAACATGCTACAGAAGAGCAAAGATGAGAGAACAATGCTGCACGAGGATAAACAGATAGAGAGGATATATTAGAGGGGAAAAGGTTTAAACATAATATCAGGAAGTATTACTTTACTGAGAGGGTAGTGGATGCATGGAATAGCCTTCCAGCTGAAGTGGTAGAGGTTAACACAGTAAAGGAGTTTAAGCATGTGTGGGATAGGCATAAGGCTATCCTAACTATAAGATAAGGCCAGGGACTAATGAAAGTATTTAGAAAACTGGGCAGACTAGATGGGCCGAATGGTTCTTATCTGCCGTCACATTCTATATAACAGTGCAGAATGATAAATTAAAGCCATCTAGGGGTTTCTGGAGACAATTATTTTTCTACACGCTTTACCATTATGCATTTTTATACTAACATGCTGAAGGCCAGCAATCTAAACATATTTAGAACATTTAGAAGCACATCCTGTTAATGGAGATTGTCAGAAAGCTTAAAAGCTGAAATGATTCCTTAAAATTCCCTGTGCCGGTGTGTAATATGCATTACTATCACATAGAGATTTGCCAACATATTACCTACCCTGTGTTACAGAATGGCAGTACGCGTAATGCTGGCAGACTATTTGAAAAAAAGTTAATGTGAAAAATAATTTGCTTAATGTCTGATACACCTGCAGTAGCACACAAATGCTATAAATGCAACCACAAAATCAACGTGTGCAATTAGTAAACTTACAGATCTCTGTTGACGCAAGATGGCGGCCTCTGCTGGATGGTTAAATCGAAACCGATGAATCCTTCCCAATACAACTGCAGCACCTGAACAAAGCGTATATAATTGTTAAATACATACAGAATGGTGATCCAAGGCACAGAGCTGCTACTTGTCCTCATACAGTCCCACCGTCCTTTGAACATGATGGGGAAGAAGGATTTATATCATACCCTGCGATAAACGACAGACATCGGTCACTTCTTTTCCATTGACTGTACAGAGCGCTCCCGGAAGAGACCGCAGTTCTACCACCCCGCTGTTATTATCAATCACGCAGTGCTCTTTCGCCATCCACTCTCCATTTAATACTGTCAAAGAATCAGTGTGACATCAAAGAATCAGTGTGACGATGAGAAAAGAATTGGTCACAAAGCAGTTTCTTTTTGTTTAAAAAGAGCCTACATATAATCGGGGCTGGGGGAGTTTTTTTTTTTTTGTTTTTTTTGGTGTGTTGTTGATTTTGTATTTTTTTTTAATCATTTCTATAAGGAATGTTCAGTGCCTCCATGCAGAGTGTTGAGATGCTGAACGTAGGTACTGCACACTGTACAGCACTGCACTAGGAAGCACTTGTAGTGGCTGTCAGTGACGGCAACTAGAGTTGTTCCTAGCCAGCAATGTAAATTCTGCCTTTTCCCGCTTCACCTCAATGGTTGAGATGATCGATCTTAATGATCTCAGCCAATCCAATGCTTCCCCATAGGAAAGCTTTGAGAGGCTAATGCGCATGCACAGCAAAATGCAGTGCTGCGGCAATCTTAACCCCTTAAGGACCAAACTTCTGAAATAAAAGGAAATCATGACATGTCACACATGTCATGTGTCCTTAAGGGGTTAAACTCCTCACATAGATGCATTCAATCAATGCATTTCTATGGAAAATGTTCAGCACCTCCATGCAGAGCATGGAGACTTGAATGTAGGTGCTGCACCATGTGCAGCACTGGACAAAGAAGCACCTCAAGTGGCTGTAAGAGTGATGGCCACCAGGGGTGTTCCTAGCCAGCAATGTAAATATTTCCTTTTCTATGAAAAGGCAGCATTACAGTGCTCAGCCTGCAGGGACACTATATTAAAGGAGCACTATAGTGCCAGGAAAACAAACTCGTTTTTCTGGCAC
Source organism: Pelobates fuscus (assembly GCF_036172605.1). Taxonomy (NCBI): domain Eukaryota; kingdom Metazoa; phylum Chordata; class Amphibia; order Anura; family Pelobatidae; genus Pelobates; species Pelobates fuscus. The sequence goes on along the minus strand of NC_086329.1, from coordinate 19,942,680 downwards.
TATAGGGTCATTAGGTCCCCCCCACCCTCAGGGCTGAAGGGGTTAGAACCCCTTCAGCCACTTACTTTTCTCCGGCGCCGGGCTCCCTCAGCGCTGGTAACCTGTCCTCCCCCTCTGACGTCAGCTCCGAATGCGCATACATTATTCAATGCTTTCCTATGGACGTCCAGTGACTTCTCACTGTAATTTTCACAGTGAGAATCACGGATGCGGCCTCTAGTGGCTGTCAGTGAGACAGCCACTAGAGGCTGGATTAACCCTCAGTGAAACATAGCAGTTTCTCTGAAACTGCTATGTTTACAGCCGCAGGGTTAAAACTAGAGGGACTTGGCACACAGACCACTTCATTGAGCTGAAGTGGTGTGGGTGCCTAGAGTGGTCCTTTAACCCCATAAGGACACATGACATGTGTGACATGTCATGATTCCCTTTTATTCCAGAAGTTTGGTCCTTAAGGGGTTAAGCTGTAGTTGTTCTGGTGACTATAGTGTCTCTTTAAAATGTGATTTTATTTCTTTCAGTGCAAGACATAACATACCGTATATACTCGAGTATAAGCCGACCCGAATATAAGCCGAGGCCCCTAATTTTATCCCAAAAAACTGGGAAAACTTATTTACTCGAGTATAAGACTAGGGTGGGAAATGCAGCAGCTACTGGTAAATTTCTAAATAAAATTAGATCCTAAAAAAAATATATTAATTGAATATTTATTTACAGTGTGTGTATAATGAATGCAGTGTGTGCGTATGTGTGTGTGTATGAGTGCAGCGTGTGTGTATGAGTGCAGCGTGTGTGTATGAGTGCAGCGTGTGTGTATGAGTGCAGCGTGTGTGTGCATGAGTGCAGTGTGTGTGTGCATGAATGCAGTGTGTGTGTGCATGAATGCAGTGTGTGTGTGCATGAATGCAGTGTGTGTGTGTATGAATGCAGTGTGTGAATGCAGTGTGTGCAGGGCCGGTGCAAGGATATTTGCCGCCGTAGGCAAAAAAAATTTTGCCGCCCCCTCCCCCCCCATATGTCCTGACTTCCCCTCCTCCTCCCTCAGTGGTCCTTACCTCCCCACCCCCGTGTTCCTTCACCCCCCCCCCCCCCAGTGGTCCTGACTCACCCCTCCCCTAGTGGTCCTTACTTCCCCCTCCCCTCCCATAGTGGTCCTTATCCCACCCCCTCCCTCTCATAGTGGTCCTTATCCCCCCCCCATCCCTCCCATAGTGGTCCATATACCCCCCCTCCCTCCCATAGTGGTCCTTATCCCACCCCCTCCCTCCCATAGTGGTCCTTATACCCCCCTCCCTCCCATAGTGGTCCTTATACCCCCCTCCCTCCCATAGTGGTCCTTAACCCACCCCCACCCTCCCATAGTGGTCCTTATACCCCCCTCCCTCCCATAGTGGTCCTTATACCCCCCCCCCCCTCCCATAGTGGTCCTTATACCCCCCCCCCTCCCATAGTGGTCCTTATACCCCTTTTTTTTTGTTATTATTAATTTTTTTTTTATTATTTTTTTATTATTTCTTCTTATTTTATTTATATTTTTGTTTTCGTCCCCCCTCCCTGCTTGATATATGGCAGGGAGGGGGCTCTCCTTCCCTGGTGGTCCAGTGGCAGTTCAGTGGGGGGGAGAGGGGGCTGGCAGAGCTGTAACTTACCTTTCCTGCAGCTCCTGTCAGCTCTCTCCTCCTCTGCGCCGTCCGTTCTGCTCTTCTGTCAGCTCCCACTGTAAGTCTCGCGAGAGCCGCGGCTCTCGCGAGACTTACACTGGGAGCTGACCGAGGTGCTGAACGGACGGCGCGGAGGAGGAGAGAGCTGACAGGAGCTGCAGGAAAGGTAAGTTACAGCTCTGCCAGCCCCATTCTCCCCCCAGTCTGTATTATGGCAATGCAAATTGCCATAATACAGACCTTGACTCGAGTATAAGCCGAGTTGGGGTTTTTCAGCCCAAAAAATGGGCTGAAAAACTCGGCTTATACTCGAGTATATACGGTAAGCAGATTTTGTGACAAGTGTAAGGTTAAAACTTTTCAGAAGCATTTGGCACTTTGGGCAAACTAGAGAAATAGGAGTTTGGTTCAAGAAAGCTGCGAACAGTAGATAACCTGAATCTCTCTGCTTTTATTCTATAAGAACGGATAACCAAAACATGACTATTTGTTATCTACAATCATTAGCCCTATAAAGAACATTCCCCCTTAGTATCACTGCACCGTTATTGTAGAAATATCTGCTATACATATTTCATTTTTATACATTTCAAAAAGCGGAAAATGGGAAGACAGGGCAGTTTTAAGATACACTATATTAGAACACAGTGTTTCATGGTACTGAAAGAGTTAAATGTTAAAAAAAAAAAATTCCCACTAGATTTAGAACATTTATGAATTACAGATTAATAAATCTTACCAATGTCATGATCTTGATCTGAATCGCTCCTGCCGATGTTAGTGGTTCCTTCCTAGACAGCGACACGCACAAAATACAACATATGTTAGCCTTGGTACATCCCAAAGCAATCCAGGTCTGCAGATATCAGAACCTTTTATTACGATAAATACTGTCTGCAGAACAAGACAGTCTGTTTTACCTTCTCCAAAACAGCAAGAGAACAGAGTGGAATGAATGCAAAGCACAGACGGCATTAAAAGAGCATTATATCCAAGCTAGCAGCAGGCGATGTGGAAGAGAGAAAAGGGGGAGGAGTATAAATTCATCTATTTTATTTTAATTTTTTTAACAAAGGCTACAAACGTCACTAACAAGATTTGCTATTCTCTGGTCGTGAAAAATAAAGTAATGAGGTCTAAGGAGGTGTGTATTATCATTTATTTTATGTTAATATAGCAATGGGAGAGATTACAGGAATATAGCAATGAATGATGACTTTGGACAAAAAGGCATTAGATGACGATTGGGGGAAATATTAGAGAAAAATGAAAACTGGGGACAAATGGCAATGGTGGACGTACAGGAGGAACATGAGAATGAGGAGATGGATTAGGGTGAATAAAATTATGGGAGAATCTGACAGTAAGAAGATGATTAGGAACAATATATCAATAGGGATAAATGACAATGGAGATATACTGTCAAAAAGAATTAATTAGAGAAATCAAATGTCAATGGGGAAGAAGAGGTATTATATGACAATGGGATGAATTGAAGAATAACAGAACTGGGAATACGACAAATTAATTGAGAGGATAAGACAATAGATGCAGAAGGGGCGGGGCCTGACCTTCGAGCCATTCAGACGTGTGCAGCACGAGCTCCCGCCTCACTACTTCAATATTGAACATCCTCACCCAGGTGCACTACCCATGTCGAGGGTGCACTGCCTGGTCGACCGATACTTCACTTGGCCGCTGTAGGCCTGGAGCACAGACTGTGGCCGCTGTAGGCATGGAGCACAGCATTGCGGCCTACTTGAGTCGGAATTGGGTAGAAGTGGCCGATCTTCCTACTCCTATACTCATCTGAATGCCCAGCTGCGCTCCAACACCCCCTAACTCCACTGGGCCGGTGGGGGTTATCCTGGTCCCCACTGGATCACCATTTCATGTTTTAGCAGCACTCACTCCTTGTCGTTACAAGGACGACACTCTGCAACACAAGATGGCAGATGCACTCCCTCCGAGCGCACGGGAGCTGAGCCTCTCCCAAAAAGCTCTCCACAGTGCCTGCTACGAATAGTAGAAATATTTCAGTGATTCTGAATACAGCTACACAGACGTGAGCGGGAGGCTTGGAACGTGTCTCAGGAGGGAGCCGAGAGACGCGAGACCGGGAGGGCGGGAAAGTCCCATCCAAGCACTAAGCAGCCATCTACTCAACCATTCTCCCGCAAGTATAACCCGAGACTCGGCAGAGGTCTTACAATGCGATTTTTGGTGCGGAAGATCCACCGTTGTCAGCAGCAAACTATCACTACAGCCGTCAACTACCCCCAGGAGGGAAGGTTATGGCAAGCGAATACCGCAGAGTCAGAGGAATGGTGAAGCTGGCCCTTATGTGGGTTTGGGAATGGACTGGGAGAATACACCTTCGGCACCAATCCCAAGCAGGACTTCCTTGATAGTGCCATACTTTTGTCGCCTATGGGGGTTGCTAGTGGTGGGCACTTAGCCCACCACTAGCAAAATAGGCCCCTCTTAAAATGGCGAACTGCACCTTCTCTGCACTCTTTTTTTTTTTTCTTTGACATGTTTACTTAATCTTTCACTTTGTCTGGTGCAGCATTATAATGCATAGCCTAGTCCCAGTGGTTCACTCACTTGCATTTTACATGCTAAAACAGTTTTTAATTTGCCTAGTCCCAGCAATATGTCCATAGGTCATATCTAATACATATTTGCCTTTCTGATTAGCAGGTTATCACCTTTTTAAAAATTGTGCTATTATTTCAATGCCATGCTTCTGTATTACTCTGTTTGACACTACTGAGCCTGCTTTTGCTGCTGTGGCATCACAAGTTCCATTGTTATCTTATGCACAGCACAAATAAAGAAATTAAAAAGAAAGACAATAGATGCAATAAATATGGAGAACATGAAAATATAGAGGGACTAAATGGAGAAAATAAAATAATAGAGTGAATGAACAGGTGAAACATGATGGTGGGGCTTATGGAACCAGGAGGAGGAGAAAAATCACAATGGAGAAATTAATGGAGACGGTATGGCAATGGGGGAATGGATGGAGAAAGTATGGCAAGGGGGGAATGGATGGAGACAGTATGGCAATGGGGGAATGCATGGAGACAGTATGGCAATGGGGGAATGGATGGAGACATTATGGCAATGGGGGAATGGATGGAGACAGTAAGGCGATAGGGAATGGATGGAGACAGTAAGGCGATAGGGAATGGATGGAGACAGTATGGCAATGGGGGAATGGATGGAGACAGTATGGCAATGGGGGGATGGATGGAGACAGTATGGCAATGGGGGGATGGATGGAGACAGTATGGCAATGGGGGGATGGATGGAGACAGTGTGGCAATGGGGGAATGGATGGAGACAGTGTGGCAATGGATGGAGACAGTAAGGCGATGGGGAAATGAATGGAGACAGTATGGCAATGGGAGAATGAATGGAGACAGTATGGCAATGGGGGAATGGATGGAGACAGTATGGCAATGGGGGAATGGATGGAGACAGTATGGCAATTGGGGGATGGATGGAGACAGTATGGCAATTGGGGGATGGATGGAGTCAGTGCGGCAATGGGGGAATGGATGGAGACAGTATAGCAAGGGGGAATGGATGGAGACAATATGACAATGGGGGAATGAATGGAGACAGTATGGCAATAGGGGAATGAAAAGAGACAGTATGGCAATGGGGGAATGGATGGAGACAGTACGGCAATGGAGGAATGGATGGAGATATTATGACAATAGGGGAATGAATGGAGACAGTACGGCAATGGAGGAATGAAACGAGACAGTATGGCAATGGGGTAATGAATGGAGACAGTGTGGCAATGGGGGAATGGATGGATGGAAAAGGGAACATGACAAAGTGAGTATAAAATGGGAAACGTGGGGTTAGTTATGGGATATAGCAATTGTTTAGGATGGGTTGAGGGATATAGGACATGTGAGGATGGGCAGGGAATATGGCTGTGGCACAGGTAGAGATATCAGACTGACTGGCATTAAAATAATCCCAAAGTATTTTTTTGTTTGTTTTGTTTAGCACAAATCTACAATTCTGTCCGGTTTTCCTACATCAGCACATGTTCTCTGTATGCATTCTCAGTTCATTGTGATGAAGTCCCAGCCTACAAAGGGCATTCACAATAAACCCTGCCCAGCATAATGACAGGAAGCTGGTATTTGTGAATACAAACCTATTTCTCTTTTCCTCTGTAGCAGTACAGTAAGTGACACATTTCATGTCTGTTGACACTTCATCATTAGTTTGGGGAGTTTGATTCCTATTGTTATGGACATCCCTCTAAAGTCCAGGAAATCCTCAACATGTTCAAGTTAATTTTCCTTTTCTGGATATTATCTAGTGCAGCATATGGTTTGTCTATTTATTTTTGCTTTCGGGATGTGATGACCTTATCCTGAATTCTAGAACACTGATGTTTTTCCCTGTTCTATCAGCTGTTATTGGGAAGAGCTAAACTTAGGTAACTTATTTTTAATATAGAAAAGGCTCCCAGCATTACAGTTTTCAGCAATTTAAATCAGAAAATAAACCTGATGGGTCTCCATTTAGAGGTAAATACAATCAATATTTCAAACAGTTTATACATTTTGAGCAATATGTCCACGGTCCTCCTATAGAATAGGTATAGAGGTTTTTGTTTTCACGTACCCGGAGATGATATATCACAACTCCAGTGCTGAGAATGTCATCGTCCATGGCAATTAAATGGGGCAAATTGGGATCAATTGTAACCCCAGCTTTGCCTTTGCTAATATCCACTTTATACTGATCCATGATATCTGCTTTATCCATCCACTTGTCTGTCCAATCTTTTGTAAGCTGCTCTATCTGCAAATAAACACATAAAACAATTAATGAATTACAGTTACATGATAACAAACATTTTTTACTTCCCATCAGGCATTGTGGAAAAACTAAACTTGGCATCCCTATCAGATTATAATATACACTCGGATCCAAAGGTTTTCTTTGTTTCTTCCAATGTACAAAGCAGCACAGGTTTATAGAAGGCTGGCTTTATTACAAATGTATTCCACAAATATTTGCAAATGCTGATATTGGTTGTTGAAAATACAAGTGACAGAATCACACGTTAGGCCCAAACAGACAAACTTGAATAATTTTTCAATTTGACTATTGTTGCAGCTCAGAAACATTAGACTAAAATTCTCCCCTATTGGCGTACAATCACACAGATCCAACCAGAGAGCTGGAATTTCACACTCACCTTTAATTCGTTTTCAAGGACAAGTTCTGTCAAGTTTCCTTCTCGTTCCTCGCTGAAAAAAGGGCTGCTAGTTCTCTATACACATTATATTTAGTGTGAAAAAAAAAACACAAACATTATATTGTAACAGAGAGATACTTTTAGAATTAGTTTAAAAAAAATCTTTTAAAATCCACTTTATACATCAGTTCCACATATTCCTGCTAGCGACAGTATGATAGCCTAAAACAATCAAACCAAGGCCCATTACACTTCATTCATGTAATGGCCTATGCAAGATCTCAGGATGAAATCTGCTTTATTTGTATAAATAAAAATAAATAACTGAGCAGTGAAACTTCAGATGCATGAACTATACACAAAAACCGTTTCACTTCGCTAAAATTGTTTTGGTGACCATAGTGTCTCTTTAATACAGACAACATGACCAGCATTATAATGCACAACACGTATGGCATCTGAATCTATAGCAGCTCTTCCATATAAAATGTCCGGATTATAGCAGGAAAGTCACTGTATTCAGTCAGGAGAGGATTATTTGTGGTCACAGATCAACATATGTTTGTGTATTGGCAGCGTCACAAGCTTATTTGTGGGTGACAATGTAAAATGATTCTACAATCGTACACAATATTTACGTTGATCTAAACATACCGTTTCAAAGCTCCTCAACATCAGTTTTAGCCTATTAATCTCTTCTCTCAGGTCTCGGATAAGTTTAACATTTGCATCCTGGGGAAACAAAATAAAAACCCATCCTAAATACAACAACTATCTGCAATAACATTGAGTCCATAGCTTGACAAATATAAAAACGCTGCAGTATTTCACATGAATAATAAAAAAAAATCTTTATATACAGTACTTGCAAATTCCAAACAATAAGGATTATATTCTCACAACAGTTTTTATTTGTAATTTGCTTTTTGCCGACGTGTAATTAGCACAGAACCTTTAGGTGACACAGACATTATATGCAGTAATACCAACTCTATTTGCTTCTAGTGAACTCACACCGTCCTGAACATTTACATCATTAGGCCAGTGTTTATCACATACAGCTTCAAACTCTCCGTTTATCAAATCGAAAGTATTTTTCGTGTTCAATATTAATGACTGGTAAGAAAATTACAATACATGGGTGAAATTTTACAGTCATAATCTGCCCTACCAAATACCTGCTAACATGTTGATGATAGATGGCTAGAAGTCTGAGTTCTATCTGCCCACATTAGTCTTATGTAAATCTATGCAAACATTTCTTTACAACTCGGCTGTCCCATTCTCACAAACAGAAGTATGAGCCCTTTACCTCATTGACTCTGGGTTTATTGATTATGTTTTTTGCACTTGAAGCATATCGCAAGGTGCTTAAGGTCTCGTTGTAGCTGGTACTAGCTGGAGACACCGCTGTAACAAAATAGGAGGTGTTATTACTACCACAAAGACTGACTAAAATCACATCTTTACTTTAGAGCCCATGTTAATAAATCAACAATATAATAATCTTACATCTTCACTCCATGGACCAATTATGATACAGCTTACAATGATGCTCTCTTCTTTGACACATGGTAACTCTTGCAAGTACACAGTAACGGCGACAGGATTACAATATATCACAGCTTTCTATTGCTCTTTTACTACCAATGAAAAACATGCACTGATGTGTACAGAGCCAGGTCTAGACTGAGCAGAGCCTTCGGGGCAGTAAAAGATTCTCATAACACAGCTTCCTTCCATAGTCTATAGATGGTCTGGCTTTGACGAACACCAAATTAGTTTCTGATCATGTGCATAAAATGACTTATACTAAAAGGAAAAATGATGTGACAACATAGAAGCCATTTAAATGTTGGTTTGCTATGGACATACATACCACCTGCAATTTCTTTTGGAAAAAATCCACAAACCTAGAATGCTATACATTGTGAGATTCTGCACAGTAGATGCAAAGATTTTCATGCAATCTATGTGGCATAATGTAAAGCTGAACTATGCAATGCTGCACTACAAGGAACCATTTCATTACTTAATCGTATACAAAAATGTAACCAGTTAATAAAGCAACAAAATGTATGTTTGATCCTTACTAGCGATCATGACAGTTTTAGAGTTTCCGCCTAAACTGTCCTTTAAAAGCCACGTCAGGATGGAATCCCTATAAGGAACATAGGGTTGGCGCTTTGAATAATTCAAGCTGCTCCCATTCGGACTAGCAGGACCGCCGCTGTCCCAGTCAGTGGCTACATTATTGATACTTTGGCTACTGCTGGTCATTTGGGAATTCTGGGCTAAAAGAAAAAGAAGACAAGAAGGATACAATTAAATAGAAAAGTGGCAAAAAAACCAAAGAATACTTTTATCAGCTATCAAATGGGCTAAAAGGTGCTTTATTTATTAATTGATAACTCATTTTGCCAGTCTTTGAAAAGCAATAAAACCCAACGCAAACCTGATATGGTAACATTCTAAACATAGCCACAGTTCTATTACAAAGAAAGTGGAAGTCCAACCTATTTCCCAGTGCCAATATAAAAAAGTGGTAGTCAAAATATTCCAGAGGACTTTAATGCAGGAAGGATACAGTCAAGAGGGCTGACAATTTACAGTCACCACTAGCCACTGTAGCTCTGGAGAGTATGCCATGGGCCCTCTAAACTTGCAGTGGCAGGTAACATAAGCATTGGTTCCTAGTTAAGGACTTGGAATGTTAAGCTCTGTTAAATCATCAGCCAACAGCACTACTGTACAGAAAGGGTAGGATGAACATAATCTGCAGAGTTACTGTACAGAAAGGGTAATATGAACATAATCTGCACAGATACTGTACAGGAAGGGTAATATGAACATAATCTGCACAGATACTGTACAGGAAGGGTAATATGAACATAATCTGCACAGATACTGTACAGGAAGGGTAATATGAACATAATCTGCACAGATACTGTACAGGAAGGGTAATATGAACATAATCTGCACAGATACTGTACAGAAAGGGTAATATGAACATAATCTGCACAGATACTGTACAGGAAGGGTAATATGAACATAATCTGCACAGATACTGTACAGAAAGGGTAATATGAACATAATCTGCACAGATACTGTACAGGAAGGGTAATATGAACATAATCTGCACAGATACTGTACAGAAAGGGTAATATGAACATAATCTGCACAGATACTGTACAGAAAGGGTAATATGAACATAATCTGCACAGATACTGTACAGGAAGGGTAATATGAACATAATCTGCACAGATACTGTACAGGAAGGGGATTGTTAACATATTGCACAGAGTTACTGTACAGAAAGGGTAGGATGAACATAATCTGCACAGATACTGTACAGAAAGGGTAGGATGAACATAATCTGCAGATATACTGTACAGGAAGGGGATTGTTAACATATTGCACAGAGTTACTGTACAGAAAGGGTAGGATGAACATAATCTGCACAGATACTGTACAGAAAGGCGAGGATGAACATAATCTGCAGATATACTGTACAGGAAGGGGATTGTTAACATATTGCACAGAGTTACTGTACAGAAAGGGTAGGATGAACATAATCTGCACAGATACTGTACAGGAAGGGGATTGTTAACATATTGCACAGAGTTACTGTACAGAAAGGGTAGGATGAACATAATCTGCACAGATACTGTACAGGAAGGGGATTGTTAACATATTGCACAGAGTTACTGTACAGAAAGGGTAGGATGAACATAATCTGCAGAGGTACTGTACAAGAAGGGGATTGTTAACATATTGCACTGTATACTGGAGTTAATATATCAGAAAGGGAAGGTGTCCATAACTACGGTATAGCATTAGGCAGGTCAACATAATCCACAGAGCTACTCTAAAGGAAAGGAAAGGAGAACACCTAACCCAGAACTATTGTAAAGGAAGGTGAACCTCAACATAGTCCAGAACTAGCAAGAACAGCAAACTGCTACAAGATGTGTTTGATTGTTAAGGCACTCTCTAGTTTAAAGCCAACGTACAAGGAAATCAATCAGCCACGTACCTAATGCCGAGATAACAATGCTGAGAGTAACTAGTGACCTGTTGATGTTAGAACCTTCAGTTAAACGATCTTTACAGTAATTGGGAGAAGCTCTTTCACTGAAAAAGATTTAAAATATTAAGTATTTCACAGAATTCCACAGTATAAAGGCAGTTCACAATGGCCATAAGCATAGTAAATCAGCATACCTGCCTGCCAGGTCTACCAAGTTAATTTTGCTGGCAATTTCTGATGGTAAGTTGTCTTCCAGCATAGCCTGTAAACCAAATTAGATTACAGTCAGGCAGAAAATGTGTTGTGGTTTAATATTCAAGTTGTTATCAGAATGGAAAAAAAAAAAATCATCCACGTCCACGTCCCAGATTGCCATAATGGTCCTATGTCTTGTTTAACCATATTCTACAATAACGCCTTTGTCTCCATTGTAAACAAATTAACCTCATTCAGCTTTGTTCATAGCTAAAAATCTTCCACTCCATTATTAGATTTGGAGAATGCATCCTCTTTTATAATGTTCTACTTAAAAAACGGTACTGAAGATTACCAGTGATTTATGGTGAGACCGAGGAAGGAGAAATAATACAGGCGGGGAAGAGGGAGGATGCTCAGAGTTCATTCAGGAAAGCCAAGAGGTAGGAGTAAAGATAAAGGTTACGTTAATTAGGGACATCCTTACTTACAATAAGTGCTAATTATGGGAATCTCATAAAAAGGGTCCACTGAATATTACTAGATATTACATCATAGTAGACCATTGAATATATGAGGGAAAAGTACATAAAATAAAATGAAATAAAAAATGAGGGTGAAGAAGAGCTCAAGAATACATGAACACAGCATATATATATTTGGATTTAAAAGGCACATATTAGTATATTAGTTACAAATGGTGATGGAAAACAGTAGATCACAGAACTAACCTGAGTGTATTGGATGGTGAAGATGGCATGTGACCGGCTGCTGGCATCATGGACATGTGTGGCTGCTGTAATCCTTTGGGGGGGAGAGGAAATTAGGATTATTATTATTAATTATAATAAATTGCAGAACATAACATTTCAACCTGCATCGTGTCTTCCTTTACATCTTGTTTCCACGTGAAATTAATAAATAATATGCATCTAGTTTTTCAATAGATTTAAAAAAAAAAAAATGCTGCAAACTGTTTAATCCCCAGCTGTAACCCCCAGCAAATGCAACGACGTCGGCACCATACACATCAAGCTGATTATTTAACCCAATCACGGTAGGCAAGTGGTCTCTTTTATTGGCTTATGAGTAAATGGTCCATTTATCAAAATGTTGAGGTCCATCAAGGACTGGAACACGGTCTCTTAGAATAAATGAAAGTAAAATCTTGAATTCATAGAATCTAATTCCAGTACTGATCTTATGCATATTAAAGCAGTAGCGCTCTGCGGAGCCAACACTGTCAAGAGATTTCAACTTTACTTGTGGCATAAATGTCCTCGTTTGTAATAATATGGAACAACAATGGTCCTCAAAGTAGCTATAATGCACGCTATGATCGATCTGGTTACTTTTTTCTATTTTTCTAGGTCAGCACAGGAGGGCTCTCACACATGTGCCAGGAATCATGACCTGATTCATGAATGGGATTTAAATATTGTATGTGTTCGGGGAAAATGTAGATGTACATGAGTTAGAAATATTAACACTACCTATTCTCCATTCCTCCCTCAAGTAGGGATACCACTTGTTCATAGTCTGTGACGACATGCTGCGATAATCCTGGAAGAAAAACGAGTATCATTAAATAGATCTATTCTTGCAAACATGTTACAAAATGTATCATATAATGTACAGAAATCCTGAATGGTTTGTTAGACTTTGGTTGATATATTATGAAGTATAATGAATGACTGCTCAGTGATGGTTCCATAGGCATGCTAGGAGTTGCTACAGAATCTTCAATTGCACCGCTATTTCTTTTAAATTGCAGGTTGGGACTGTATATTCACTAAATGCAATGCATTCCAGTCTTAGGAATAAATAACCATCTGGCAGCTCCCCCTATACTCTTGTGAAGCAGTGCTGCAAAGTCTTAGCATTTTGTCCTGGTGTTCTAAGGATGCCGCCACACGGGAGAGAAAGGAGCCTTCCATCTGTTACAGCCCACTCATCCTAGACATGACAGAATATTATATTATATTATATATCTTTCTCCGCCTCCCCACCTCCAGCAGAAGGCTTGTGTGCAGAAGCAGGTATTTCTGTGTGGATTTGGGACGGTGTATATGTGTGAGTATGCATCTAGGAGTGAGATTGTCTGTGTCTGTGTGAGATGTGTATCTGTGTGAGTATGCATCTAGGAGTGAGATTGTCTGTGTCTGTGTCTGTGTGAGATGTGTATCTGTGTGAGTATGCATCTAGGAGTGAGATTGTCTGTGTCTGTGTGAGATGTGTATCTGTGTGAGTATGCATCTAGGAGTGAGATTGTCTGTGTCTGTGTGAGATGTGTATCTGTGAGAGTATGCATCTAGGAGTGAGATTGTCTGTGTCTGTGTGAGATGTGTATCTGTGTGAGTATGCATCTAGGAGTGAGATTGTCTGTGTCTGTGTGAGATGTGTATCTGTGTGAGTATGCATCTAGGAGTGAGATTGTCTGTGTGAGATGTGTATCTGTGTGAGTATGCATCTAGGAGTGAGATTGTCTGTGTCTGTGTATCTGTGTACAACGCTGGCTGAATGTATTTGAGAGAGAGAGTGAGACTTGGATTATGTATCGGAGTGTGAATCAACCTAGGATTACATATCTGTGTGTGTGCACATGTCTTGAAGTACGTACCTTAAAGGACAACTATAGGCACCCAGACCACTTTAGCTCAATGAAGTGGTCTGGGTGCCAGGTCCCTCTAGTTTTAACCCTGCAGCTGTAAACATAGCAGTTTTAGAGAAACTGCTATGTTTCACTGAGGGTTAATCCAGCCTCTAGTGGCTGTCTCACTGACAGCCGCTAGAGGCGCTTCCGTGATTCTCACTGCGAAAATCACAGTGAGAAGATGCTGGACGTCCATAGGAAAGCATTGAGTAATGCTTTCCTATGGGGGGGTTTGCATGCGCATTCGGATCTGACGGCGGCAGGGGAAGGAGAGGTCAACAGCACTGAGGGAGCCGGCGCTGGAGAAAGGTAAGTGTCTTAAAGAGTTTTAACCCCTTCAGCCCAGTGGTAGGGGGGGCTCTGAGGGTGGCGGGGGGGGGACCTATAGTGGTCCTTTAACTGATCACTTTAGTCACCTTCCACATTTTAAGGGGAACCACATATGGGGCTGATATAATTAAAATTAAACCAACACAATTCTGTAAACCGAGTCGGGATTTTCTAGTATGGGTAATAATCAGACACGCTTCGTCTGTAACTTGGATTTCTGCCACTAGAGATCAGCAGAGTTCCACACATGTCTGCAGCAAACACACAATACTTCAATAAACATGGCGGCAATCTTTCAGTTGGTGTCCAGGTCATTTATTATTTGTCAACGCAGTCACCAAAACTAAGGTGGTTAGACATTTTATAGATTGTCAGATAATGCAACTTGTAACATTCTAGACGATTGACAGTAAAGATGTTTTGATTAAGCATCATAAGGAATGTTGATCACTACAAAAAAAAAAAAAAAAAAACAATTTGTACTATATTCTCTCATAAACAGAGCATATAGAAGGTGGGATAAACCGTATTTGAAACAGTGAGGTGGTTGCACTACCTGAACTAACGGCTTTCTCTTTTTAGTGTGAGATTAATTAAAAAAAAAAACTATGTGGGCTGTACAAAAATACTCAATTTTAAAAAGACTAAATTCAATAAGTCAGGGCATCAATACAACTAACTGACTGGCAGAAAATATTTACTGGCAAAAGCACAAAGTAAAGGGGGTGGAAAACATTAGGAATGGCTAGAAAAACGGGACTTGTTTTCTTAAAAAAAAAAAAAAGGCGATTCAGGAGAAATCTGGTTGTCATTATGGAGTCAAGACTGCTTTTTTTTCCTTTTTGTGGCATAATTGGAAATGGCCACAATTGGGGGGGGGGGGGGAGGGGGTGCATTTTTTTGAATCAACATCATAAAAGAATGGGCTTCATGGTTGAACTTGATTGATTTTAGTCTTTTTTCAACCTAGACAATTATGTACTGTGCAGATAACCGCAGAATAGAACCCTCATCTCATGTCACTTTGATCTATGTAAAACCTTCTCACATGTTTCTATCTTTGCTTCATGTGATTTAACGGACTTGAGGCTTCTTGCAGATAACACCAAAATGACATCAGCGTTTCACGGTGTCACATGCTAAGTGCATAACAAACCAACGGCTGCATTCATTTCCAGAGGAAAGCATATCACTGGTAAGATGTTAGAAAGGGCAAAGTTTCGTCCATTGTCTTTGCAAGAAGCATGACGAGGGCAGCGTGGAATACGACACCTTAAGGGAAGTGTGTATTGTTTAAGACCTTCCCCAGCCATTGTATAGCAATGGCAAACACGATTAGGTGTAACTAAAAGCAGTGTATCACTGGCTAATAAGCACAGAACTTAAACTGTGTCAACTACTTTGGTTGAGGATATTCTTTTTCAATAACCACTGATCAATGAAGTTACACAAAGCCCATTCTAGTACAGCAACTGTAACGACATTGCAAACAGGTACTGACATTTACCAAACACTTTTAAACGGGCGCTGCAGAAAGCGTGGCTGAATGACTTTAACCCCGTTTTTTACATTTTCAATGTATGTCAACTCAAATCAATACAAATCAAGGTCACGTCTTTCTAACCCCTTAAAAGAAGTTTAGTAACATATGGCTCTTGACACAACTCAACAGTTAACTAAACATTTGCTCTGGTTTGGAATTACAGAAAATACTTTATAAATGACATAGTATGCCTGTTTGTTTTGGCACAGCCTGTTAATTAATTTAACCCAATTATGTCCAACACACAAGTGCAGTTAGGGAGCATGTGTGCATTCAACACTTTTGATTGTCTGTAAGAAATCTGCTGGTATTTTTGAGCTTGGGGATTCTCAAAATGCCAGCAGAATAAATAAACCTTACATTATCATATTAGCACATACATGAAATACCATTAAAACCCAAGTATTTCAAAGAATAATTGTAGGCTTCTGTACAGTGCAAGTAGAGGGGATGGTGTCATAAATTAGGCTGTAGAATTGGTTTGGTCACTAGCAAAGGCATTCATTTCCATTTCCATTTCCCAGCCTGGAAAGATGATCTAACATCAAACTCAGAAACTAGATAATGGAGACTTTGAAGTAAACCATTCAAAAACCAAAAACCAAACCATTCAATTGGCTTTAGTTTTTGTTTTGAATATAACATGCTTTCACTTGGTTTCTGAAGAATTACAGGAAGATTTAATATTCTGTGGACATCTATATATATATATATATATGCACGGTCACAAAATGAAACTTTTAATATAAATACATTTTTTAAAAAGAAGTGAAATATAATGAGTAAAGAAAGCAATACAATCCTAAAACACAGCACAACCATGTACCAGCCTGCAGTCCTATGTCTAACGGGACCGTTCCAATTTTGGGGTCTTGTCCTGCATTTTTGTTTTGAGTTTTCTTTAGAACTTGTCCATAAAAAGCAGCACAAGGGCCTTTCCTACCCAAAAGAGAGCAGTTCAGCAGAACCTTGCAACTGAGCAGCCTTGATGGCCAGTACATATGGGGCACACACTCTTACGTTATAGAAATACCACGAATAGTACAATGTGCTAGCCTCTCAGTACATCTAGTACCTTGGACGTACGGGCCTTTCTCAGGATGTTCCCGGACTCGCAGGGTGTAAGGTTTCTTCTGGACTGACTGGTTAAGCAGATCTCGAACGCGTTCATTATAGATTTCCAGGAAACTGAAATAAATAATAATTTTGAAAGGTTTGGTCAGCTGATCTCATACAGAATTGCTGTGAGAGAATTACAAATTGTTATGGAATTTCTAGCAGAGATTTAAATGCTGCCTATTGCGCAGTATGAAGCTAATGTGATGCAGCAGTGGTTCTCAAACACTGCAGATCCTGGACTGCTTGTATAGGTATTGATTCAGTGGGGATAATATGGCTATCCGTGTTGTTTGGACAGTAAATATGGACATAACCAGATGATCTCGGATTCAACATAAAACAAAAAAAGTTTCTAGTAACGGAGATAAGTGTAGAGCTGCTTTTTTTTAATTTTTTTTGTTTGTTTTGAGCTTGGAATAATTTCACAGAAAGTTTGAATTATGTGGCCGTGGCTTCTTTCAGAATGGTTCTTTATTGAGGTTTGGATTTTCCCTTTCTGTTTACTGTACATTATATTTTAAACGTAATAACTTATTCCTTCCATTCACAAAGAGTAGAATAAAAATACAAGCTGCCGTGACAAAGCAAGGTAGACATATAGGAAGAACTGATGATAGCCCTGCTAAAAAAAACACTGTCTAAAGGAAGCAGGGTATACGTACCGTAATTATACAAAGGGTGATAGTGCAGGGAGATGGACTAACAATACGCACTAAATGTATACATTGTGCGACATGTAATAGCTCGAGAAGAAAAGGTGAATCAGGTTTAGATCAGACAGACAACAGGGAGGCGAGATCAGGGTGTAGTGCTTCAAACTGAAGAATTAAGAGATTTCTTATTCCTTAGACAAGTTGTTTTTCTTAAAATAGGGGAAATAGGGTAAAAAATGTTGAAGCAAATAAGTGCATTCCATAGGAAAGACACAGCCTTTGAGAAGTCCTGTAGTACTAGGAGTTCTGGGTGTAAATGCAGGTTGTGGGCAGAGAGAATGGCCCAAGGTGGCATGATAGGAAGTCTATAACTATGCATCATTCTAGAGTCTTTCTGCTCCTTTGGAATAAGCTATTGCAATGTATTTCAATAAAATATGCTCACATTTTGTTACTCTCCCTCCCTTCCTTCCATATTCACTTTATAGGTTTGTTTTTAAAATCTGATCAAAAAAATAAATACATTTCCTATATTTCATTGTTATGCATCAGTCAATGAGCTAAACCGTGCACTGCCAGACAGAGTGCTTCCAACTTTCATTGAACTGTAGTTGGGCAGTGCCTGGTGGACCCAGGTAAGAAGATGAACCATTCTAAAATGGCTTAGCTCTTCACAATAGGGGGCACCAGGGCACAACAAAACCCCTACAAAAGTACTGCAGTGGTTACGGTGCTTGGAGTGTTCCTTTAACTTGATACCTAAAGGACACAGAAGCTTGGTAGCAAGCAGAGTAAATAAGGTAACTCTGGTAGGGTTATTCCTTATTCTAAAGGACACATCCTGCATATACAAGATTGATAAACATGGGATGAAGTAATCAACATTTGAACTAATTGGACTGCGAACAAGAAAGTGTTAGAAAGGAGCAAATACAAGCTATAGTTTTAAGATGAAAGTGGCAGAAATTGGAAAATAAACCAGATGTGATTGGCAAGAGAGATGATGATCAAAAAGTACATAAAAGCAAACAAGTCATTTGTGTGTGGAGAAAGAAAAATGAATTTCAGGAAATGGAGGTCATTCTGTCCGATCGGCAGCAAAGGCAATGATCAAAGATGAAGAAGAGTGAGGTCAAAGAAGAAAAGGAAATGTGGGTGTCATAAGGATATTGGGGAATCCAAAGGAAGTTATTACATCACTAAGTAAATTAGTGTAAAGTGAAAGAGGACAAAACCTGGGAAATACCCTGAATGAAAGAAGTAGGGGGGGAAGGAGAAGCCAGTAGACCAGCTACTGAAAGAGCAATTGAAGAAGCTCGAGTAGAACCAGGAAGTTGAAGTCTACTAGTCTCCAACTTTTCAAACTGTTTTCTTTTCTTTTAATTCTATTGTAACTGCTCTTACCAAACTACCCGAAATACTCAGCCATGTTCTTATTGCAGCTGATGCCAGGAGAGTTGGATCCAGTGTTAATTTTGTTGACTAACAATTTTAGTCAGATTTAAGTTGCCTAACATTTTGGAGATATAGTCAACTAAAACTAGACTAAAATTAAATCAATTCAGATGACTAACATATGACTAAAACTAAAAATGATTTTTAGTCAAAACACTATGACGGAAACTTAATTGAAATTTGCTGCCTGGTTGGATCAAAGATTGTTGAAAACCTACATAAGCAACATATGACTAGATGTGTGTTTTTTTTGTTTTTTTTAAATACATTAAAATATTTGGTAGTTAACTTGATATGTCATTAAGATCAACGGTATCTACCCCTTAATAATGTACTATTACTCCATTCAGTATCCCATGGTCAAAAAGTAGGTACCTGACTTCAATCCGGCACGAAGTTGGGCTTCCAGGTGTGCCATCAACACAGGAGAACAAACCCTGCAATATGCAGATACAAAATTTTCAGGCATGAAAAGTATTTTAAAATATAACAAACCTATTCAAAATAACTCATGACATTTTTTACATCATTCAATAGACCTATGAAACTGGTCTGTGAGTTCTGTTAAAATGGATTATACACATTTTTTTAGGTAAAGTAATTTTGGTATTTTTCGCATTTAGAGATTCTGTTTTTCAATTAACGGTCCTTTTTCCACTGTAAATAAAGTGGAGAGTGTAAATAAATCATGTGCTTATTTTAATAGAATCATTTGGAATTGCACAGTGAACCTGACATCCGTGGAGGTGTGGAGGACAATGTTCCCTTAATATAAGCCACACAATTTAAATTACTACAATGCTCCCGAAAAAAATAAAGAAATCACCAAATAAAACCATGTTTTATCTAATCTCAGCTCATTGGGCATCCCATAAAACACGTAAAGGACTCCCAAACAAGTAAACACTGTATATAAAAGGATTTCTTTCCAAAGAGTGCAGAGCCTTGTAATGTTTCCTCTAACAAGCTTTCTGCAGAATCCAAAGCCAACAATAATAGTGCACTATGTGAGCATCTATTAAGTGCTCAATGATCGTTTAATTGTGAGCTATCAGGGACATCACTTTTTCATTACATTTAAAAACATCTTGGAGATCATTCACCAATATTTTACAAAAATAAACACTTTTTCACAATTTAAAGAAAATATGCCACATACATAGGGATGAAATACTGAACAACAGGTAAAAATAAATATTAATATTCCAAAAGACCTGAACCAGGAACATCCATGCATACCTCGCATATACGAGGAGTTAATCCAACCGACGTCTGCGAAGAAAGAAAAAAGGATGAAGAATTAGTTGGAAGGTGGGATATGCTTCAGCTCATTGCAGTGATCTGGGTGCTGTGACTCTTTTGCACTTTGTGCTGCAATGTAAAACTTTGCAGTTACAGAGAACTGCAATGTTTACATTATAGCTCTAAGTCTGACCTCTGTGGCTGTCTAACAGACAGTCAGTGGGGGCGCTTCCGGAATCCAAACTGACTTTTGGTCTGTTATCTGACGCTGGACGTCCTCACGGACCTCCAGCATCAGATTTTCCCCATAGGAAAGCATTGAAGAATGCTTTCCTAAGGGGAGGTCTAATGCGCACGCCCATTGCCGCACATGTGCATTAGGGTTTCCCCACCACCTGACGTCGGAGGAGCGTGGGCAGAGCTTGACCCAGTGCCGATTGACATCGGCGCTGGATTCAGGTAAGTGACTGAAGGGGTTTTAACCCCTTTAGCGCCGCAGGAGTGTTTTTTTTTTTTTCTTCCTAGCACTATAGGATCTCTTTAACACACACACACAATATAAACATATATTATTACTTTTCTCTTCCTTCACTCTGAATGAATGTTAACAATGCAGGGAACTCGTATTGAGCTACTTGTCCACCCATGGCGACATGGGGAGCTAGCACCTGTTTTTTTAGTGACGTAACACTAGTTAGGCAAGCTAATATTTACCGCTGACTTTAAATTCTCACTACATTCTGAGCTCAGATTGGCTTTAAATTATTGTGTCAATTCTGTGTCTCTACCAATTCACATGTCCATGAACCAATACTTGTGAGAGGCCTATTGGAGATTACCGCCAGAACTATGTGTCGTATCATCTGGAATTGGCAAAGGTTCCACTGCCTCTCACTCAACTATGTATAATCTATTGATTAGAGCTGGACGGCAGGTGGAAGGAATCTGTAATACCATGGATAAACCCATTTAAACATAGTTAGGAATACTTACTGGAGTCCCCATCATAGTATATGTCTTCCCTGAACCAGTCTGTCCATAAGCAAAGAGGCATACATTATATCCTTTAATAGCTTCTGAAAGAACAGAGGTACCAAGATCTTGGAAAACCTGGGGGGGAAAAAAAAGAAAGAAAGAAAAAAAAAGTGTCAGCAAGCTATAGACAAAATAAATATAGGCTTACTTAACTTCTGATTGGTCCACATCATTAAAAAGTACAGGAACATGGTTGCTTAGGTGACATGGACACTTCAGAAATGTATGTGATGTTTCGCAAATGCTTTTTATATAAGAAAATGGCACTAAGTGGGCAGTGTCCAAATTTCTATGAGAAGAAGTTACGTCTGTTAACATTAGCCTCAACATGTCTATGAGAAAACAGGCTACGTGGCTGAATGGTGCATTTGGCTCACGCAACCTGTGAAGAGGATAAGTTTGACGGCGTCGAACAGGTAAATAACGTGACACTTACCCAGAGTGCTTTACAAAGATTCCCAAAATATATAATATGCATGTTTATAGTCCATATGATATTTCATTGCCACAGTGTTTGCTTCATTAGATATCAGATACAACATTCTCCTATAGGAATATAAAATGCTCCTAAAATGATGCATCCATTATCACTTAATCCTTAAACTCAGCGCTGCATACTTTTTCAAATCTTTCATCTCCGGATGGATCTCCCAGCTAACCACATATCTGCCTGTTCTTTTATGGTCTGATTCCTGCTGGTCCACTCACATCCTCAACGTTAATTAATCTCTCTGCCTGTACTTTTATCGGCCACATCCCGCTCTCATCCCAATCCAATGTGAAGATAGATTACATCCAACGCAGACTTCCAGAGGACTCGTGAAGCCTTTGAGCCATTTTGGATGTGTGCTGAATTTGCACTAATTTGTATGAGGATAATTAGGTTTTTAATTTAAGAAATAATGGATGTTGGGTGGCGAAATAGGCAAGACGTTGGCGACATGTACTTCTCCTTCTGTCAAACATCCTGCTGCTGCAGAACTGCTTACATCCTCATAGTTTTATTCAAGTATCATTCAGCTCTGTCTGTTTCGTTGTGGGTTCAGAGTTTGCCTTCCCATAACCGCTCCATCGTTTTTTGTTACCATATTCCTTGATGTCATGGAATATGTTACTAGAGAGCAGCAAATTAGGGAAGCCATTTATTTTCATGTATGGTGACTTAGCGGCTCTTTGTATGTATATCGTCTATTTACATACACAGTCATTTTGAAATCAATGACATGTAATTAGAAAAAAAAAATAACTTAATACCATTCTGAGTTGTATATAACAGTGCATCAAGAGAAACAAATACAAGAGTCTATGGTCTACACCATGGGTCGTCAACCTGGTCCCACAGGGTCCCCTGTGATTACATCACAGAGCTGGGAGGAATTGACTGCACGTCACTCCTCCCAGCTAACACACGGACCGCGCGGGAGGAAGCAGAGGGAGTCAGAGTGGTAACTCTGACTCCCATCAACCTGAGCCACCACTGGACCCCAAGGAAAGTCACCCTCCTGCACCTAAAAGGTAGGAAACAGGAGGGTGACTAAAATATTTTGTGTGTGTTTGTTTGTGTATGTGTCTTTGTATGTATGTGTCTGTATGTGTGTATGTATGTGTGTCTTATGTATGTGTGTCTGTCTGTATATATGTGTGTGTATGTATGTATGTGTGGCTTGTCTTTGTATGTGTTGTGTGTGTCTTGTGTCTGTCTGTATGTGTGTATGTGTCTTTGTATGTATGTCTTATGTGTCTGTATGCATGTATGTGTGCCTGTCTGTTTGAATGTATGTGTCGTGTGTGTGTGTGTGTGTGTGTGCCTGTTTGTGTGTGCCTGTCTGTTATAGTGGGCTATAGTAAGTAATAGTAAGTGGGATACCTAGCTCAGCCTTCCTACTGGGCATTGCTATAAGGAAGGTTACATTTTTTTTAGAGGGGCGGGGCCTGACCGCAGGACTGAGAGGAAGCAAATCTCTGCAGCTCCTGCTGAATAGCGCAAAAAAGCGAGGAAAAAAACCCCACAAAATCGGCACTACTAAGCTAATCAAAGGCCACCAGGTGACAGACGACACCGGGACACATACAGCGATATCAAACGAGTGACAAACGCCCCGGTACCGACTGGCCACACGGATGAGGCCTACCAGCATGGTGGGAGCGGGAGGAACGGCCGCCCTCCCTCCGCCAAGACCGGACAGAAAAGTGCCCCAGTACACCCGTTCTCTCCCCCCCCCCTATGGACCGGTGGGGGTCATCCCGATCCGCCCCTTTGCAAATCCCCAGCAGAGCGGGAAGAGAGGGACAGAGACAAGGAGGCACGGACCTGACACCTCTGCAACCCGCAAGATGGCTGATGTCCCTCACACTGAAGGCCCAGGAGATGCGGAGCTCGACACGGAACTCAGACTGAATGCAATTTTCGCTGCGTTTTGGAAGTAGTTAGAGGCGCGCATGAGACCCCAGGCTCCTGAAGACACCCCACAACAGGGCTTCCAAAGAGCTGACAAGCGGGGAGCAATGACACCCGACCCCAGATACAGATAGATTCAACCAGAAAGATGCATTAGTGGGCGGTAGGTAGGAAAAGGTTGACTACCACTGGTCTACACCAACTTCTTAGATTAAATAAAAAACAATATTTGCACAGACAATATTTAAATGCACAAACAAAATGTATTTTTTTGTTTTATAGTTTGTGTCTTACAAGTGTAAATGAATTGCTTCTATAGGTAAGTAGATGTATAGAGGTAAATGGATATATGTTACACCTTTGAAGTCTACATAGTTCTCTTAATCCAGAGATTCCACAATCTCAATATGTTGCAACCAGAATTAAACGTTAAGCGACTTGGATGTATATTTAAACAAAGTAACACACATACTTCTTCATAATCTAGCTGTCTGATAAAGTAGAAAGCGGCCCCTACGTATTTAACGTAACGGGATAAAGGATACTTGTTTCCATGCCATCAGCAACAGCGTGCCTCCCCCAGACTTGAAGTTAGATGTTAAGGACCCGACCTCTAATGTTACAGTAAGGTACTGGATACACAACATACCACAGGTTCTCTACATACCACATTACCAGCAACCGATACAGTTTACTTAAAAGTATTCTCTGTTGCCTTAAAGGGAAAGTAACACTTAAACAGGAAAGACAGGAGTAACCTGGATTTTGGTAACCTGGACACGGCACAAAGCTCTTGATAAAAACATTTATGACCTTCGTATTCTTATCCTTATTTTATACTTAAATGGATTATCTTTATCATTAAACACACGTTACATGGTGCTTTTTTAATGCTGTAATCAGCAGACAATAATGACTGATGTTGACTTGCACATGCTCAAACCATATTAAAGTTTACATTTTAACAAAGAGCAGTTAGAAGGGACCAAAAACATAAATCATTAAAAGTGCATTTTAAGGCAGACAAGATCTGAAATTAATGTATTCTTGTCTGTGATTCTTTTTGTCACATGTCCCGTTTTAAATTTCCATCAGTATTCTGATTGGCTACAGGTATCAAGACAGGAGCAAGAAAAACACATGTATTCTCAGCACTCACTATACCATAAGGGATTCATCAAGCAGTAAAATACATGACAGACAAAATCATCCCATCAAACAAAACTGAACAGTTTCATCACTAAGTTTCATATAAAATGCTGACTATTTACAGAACCCGAGGATAAAATAATATGAAAACATGTCTTGCAGAGCAGCCAAGCCCTGTAACCTCATCTCTGTGTATAAACAGGGAGGCTGAGTGGACTTTGGTAAATATTAGTATAGCAGGTAAGCCGTGACAATGAAGATGTATTGAAAGTTTCAGCGTCTCCAAGTAACGAGAAGGATAACTAAAAGCCGAGTTCTTCAAACCAACAATAACAGTTCAACAAGAATTCCAACAAAACAAACAGATAAGAATGTCATACATCAGTGAAGATTCTATGTGACAAAACTAGAAGGACACTAAAGGTCAAAAACGTGATCTGGAATGTCTCATTCAAGTGAATAAGAAACACTTACATGTGTAACATAAAGCCATAGGCAACCTCTAAATTACAGAACTAAAAAGAATGAAACCTGTTTACACAAGTGAAGAGAAATTGTCTCTTACTTCCATGAGAAGCAAGGTGTCCGATTTTTGAAGTGTGTGAGTTACCGCCTGGAGACCGACCGAGCGTTCCTTACTGAGAAATGGTTTGGGAATCCTTGCCTCTCTCCGGGAGTTAGACTCGGACACCGTCACATTTTTACTTCTCGTTCTTGAATTGTTTATAACATTTCATTAAACTTTATCTATATTTTTTAATTATGTATATAGGCTTTGTTTTTGATGTTCCCTTTTTATCTGGCTGAGCAGCCAATTTGGTTGGCAATATACTGCTATCTAACCAACTGATGCTGCAGTTTGACACACAGCAATCACAGAGGCAGGCACGTTAGGTTGAACAGCAGCTGGTCAGGTTAACTGTAGAGTCTGACAGGACATGGCTGCTCAGCCAGATGATAAAAGTGAAATTCTCTCTCAGAAAAAAAACACAAAAAAGCAAACTAAGGTCAATTATAAAATTGGCCAGTGGAGATTTACAAATAAAGTACTTGTAGAAAACACAATATTTCTCCAATTGATTTTTGACAACAGGACTTTAATGTTTCTCCTTCTAAAAATAATACATTATTTAGTCTTCATAATAATATTCACAGTTATGCACTTGTTTTGGTAACACACCCACTTACACAATAGTACTCCCAAGTATACTTTTGGCTGTATCCCCCCGGCTTCATCCAAACACACTACATTATTAACTTCGGGCAAGCCACAGTTTCAGATAAGCAAACAATGAGTACGAACAGCTGATCACCAGAATTAACCTCTACACTGGTGTCCCACAGGGGTTTATTTATCAGCAGTGTGTAACAAAACAATGTTTCACATTGTGACTTAAAAGAGCACTATAGCATTAGGAATACAAACCTGTATACCTAATGCTATGGATTCCTGTAGCAGGTTAGGTGTCTAGCCCTTCCTCTTTCAGACCTGCCTTCTTGGCTCAGAAAAATCAAAAGTCCAATGCTTCAACACACGGAAGTATTTGGAGGCTAATGCGCATGTGTGGCTTTAGGAGCAGCATTTCATTGAGAACCGTGTTTGACTTGGTTCCAACGCAGAAGTGCATCTAGTGGCTGCTTGGATAACAGCCTATAGAGGTGTATTTAACTCTGCAATAGAAACATTGCAGTTTCTAGAAAATTTAAAACTACAGGGGCGTTCCACCAGGACCACTTCATTGGGTGCGCCTTTAGTGTTCCATTAAATACAGCAGTGTGGATATCTACATTGAAGTTTTACTTTTAACTCTATGTTGGAACTGGATACCACCATCTTGGCATCTTGTCTGTGTGTATAGTGTGCTGTTGATGGGGAACTTCCAATAAATAGAGCAACTGCTCAGTGAGTTTTCGGATCAGCTAGTTTACCCCCTAGCATACTGCTGTTGTGATAGAGGCTGCATGTCTGAAAGTCACTAGGGTCATGGAGATTGGAAAATGTAAACCGTGCCATTACTGAGAAACTGCATTGTTTTTACCTGCCAGGCTGAATGGGAAGCATCTATTCCCAACACCCTTTGCCAACAATAGTGTCTGTACAGGGCCAGGAGCACAGCCAACATTGAGGCATGACTTACTAGAAAATACTAACACTATCTCATATCAGGTCTGAAAAGTAACGTCTAGCCGAGAGAGAGGAAGTTCAAAACAATGGAATATAAAAAAACAACTCTGCGAGTATTTCCCCTTGTGTTTGTTATTTGATTTTAAATAGAAAATGTATATATATATATCTCACGTTTATTTTAGACCGGAGATTTTGGTGGCAGTCCGTCAGATGACCTCATGTTGTTTACCTTTACAAACACAGACTTCTGGTCTAATTGTGACCTGGCTGATCAGTCACGAAGTGCTACCAAAGCTGCGTGATCATTTAATTGGCAATAGCAAACAAGCTAAGAGAATAAAAATCCTGGCCTTATAGGTTTACTCCAACTCAAAACCTCTGTGACGTAGCCAGCCCGTCCTACCCAACTTAAAAAATAAACAAACAAACAATGCAACTTACCTACATTCTAGCACAGAGGCCAAGTTCACTCTGAGATTCGACCCTCCTCAGCTGATGTTACTCCTCTCTCTCTACCTTTTGGGAGGTAGATCAGGGAGGATGGACAGCAGGGGGGGGGGGTGGGGGTGCCACCATTGGCCACCATAAGGGGCTAAGCTCTGTTTTCACAGCGTTCAAAAGCGAAACACAGTATATACAAACTACAGGCACTATAACCACTTTAAAGCAATGATGTGGTCAACCCTTAAAGAATACAGTTTAACGGGGGGGCAAGCATGGCTTAATATTGGTATGCAATCATTGCACTGTCTCTTTAGGCTTCAGTTATTTTGATGAGGTGCATTCCCTAACTATAAAAAAAACTATAAAAGAATACCAAATTTTAGACTAAACGATGCAAAAAAATTGCATAAACAGCCAAAGCTATGCAATTTAGCTCTTTCAGTAAAACATTTCTAAAATCTAATCAGCAGACAGAATGATGGGATGGGACAACAAAAAGACACAGTAACACAAAGGAAAATAATTTTTTCAAGCAGAACTAAAATCGTTCTGGGACACGGGTAAATAAGCTATAATTACTGCCGAATTGAAATGTTTGCCTAGGATTTACTGTGATACGCACAATCATACTCAGAAATGCTTGTGCAATGTATTGGGTCACAAACAAGCAGATTTTCTATGAAAGATAAAAAGGCAAGGAGGCAGTTTTGAAGATAAGATTGCTAGTGTTAGCTTTTAATTTGGTCAGCAGAGCAAGACTCTTTCAGGAAAGAAATGCCACAGGAACAAAAAATGACCTAAACTAGGGGCAGCAAAAGAATGACACATAGCTATGGTCAGCAGGGCTTTGTCGGCCTTTGGGCATAAGTTAACGAAAGTTTGTGTGTTACAGTAACAGACTCACCAAGAAACATGATGTAACGATAATATATTTTAACCATTCAAACACAATGAAAAATGTTCACAAAATGCTTTCAGCAAAACCTTTCATTAACATCTGCTAGCTAGACGTAAGGAATACACACAACCTATTTTTCAATCATTTGCTACTGATCTAAGTTGGTTCATATGTTTTACAGCTATTCATCCATTCATTATAATTCGACATGATCATGAAAATTCATTCTTAGTCTTATATCATCAAATCAGACCTAAATGTCACAAGGCTAAGTAGTAAATGGTGTTCCATCAAAACGATGGGTGGTCAAAAGGTGAAAAAAACTAAACAAAAAAACATATATCCCAAGATGTATCACAAACCTTAAATGACCACTCTAAGCACCCAGACCACTTCAGCTTAATGAAATGGTCTGGGTGCCTGGTCCAGCTAGGTTTTACCCTTTTTTTTTTATAAACATAGCAGTTTCAGAGAAACTGCTATGTTTATACTGAGGGTTAATCCAGCCTCCAGAGCCTCTAGTGGCTGTCTCATTGACAGCCACTAGAGGCGCTTGCGTGCTTCTCACTGTGAAAATCACAGTGAGAAGACGCCAGCGTCCATAGGAAAGCATTGTAAATGATTTCCTATGCGACCGGCTGAATGCACGCGCGCATTCAGCCGATGCCGTCGCGAGGAAGGAGGAGAGGAGGAGAAAAGCTCCCCGCCTGGCGCTGGAGAAAGGTAAGATTTTAACCCCTTCCTCTCTCCAGAGCCCAGTGGGAGGGGGTTCCTGAGGGTGGGGGCACCCTCAGGGCACTATAGTGCCAGGAAAACGAGTATGTTTTCCTGGCACTATAGTGGTCCTTTAACCCCTTAAGGACACATGACATGTGTGACATGTCATGATTCCCTTTTATTCCAGAAGTTTGGTCCTTAAGGGGTTAAACGAACATGCCCAATCTATAATTCAGAAAAAGAAAGAAAAAAAAAATACACCCACAGTGCTGGGCTGAGAGAATCTGGGGTAACAGCATCACAGTGTGAAAATTCAATATTCATAAGGAAACAAGAAAATGTCTCTATTGAAGTTCGTCTGCAGAGCAATAATTTCATTCTTTTGGCATCTGATTTGACAAATACAGGGCCTCATTGTGTGGCGCATATTAACACTGTAATAATGACAGGAAGTAGGCGTTTAGTGGACAATCACAGCATTATTTGGGGCAAGAACGATTAGGATGAAGCTCTGGTTCAGATATGCAGACATTAAATAATGTAAATGGGATATTTATTATTTATTTATTACTGGTATTTATAAAGCGCTAAACATATTCCGCAGCGCTGTACACTTGGGAAAAAGACAATCCAATAAGAACAGACCGATACAACAGGTAGAGGGCCCTGCCCGTGAGCTTACAATCTAAAGGTAAACTGTGGAGGCGAGACAAAAGGTAGCATAGGAATTTGCATGAGACGGCAGAGAGAGTTAATGGTATAACTGCAGCAGCTGATAGAATGTTAAAGGACCACTCTAGGCACCCAGACCACTTCAGCTTAATGAAGTGGTCTGGGTGCCAGGTCCTTCTAGGGTTAACTAATTTTTTTATAAACATAGCAGTTTCAGAGAAACTGCTATGTTTATCAATTAGTTAAGCCTTCCCCTATTTCCTCTAGTGGCTGTCTCACTGACAGCCGCTAGAGGCGCTTGCGTGATTCTCACTGTGAAAATCACAGTGAGAGCACGCAAGCGTCCATAGGAAAGCATTATGAATGCTTTCCTATGTGACCGGCTGAATGCGCGCGCAGCTCTTGCCGCGCGTGCGCATTCAGCCGACGGGGAGGAACGGAGGCGGAGAGGAGGAGGAGAGCTCCCCGCCCAGCGCTGGAAAAAGGTAAGTTTTTACCCCTTTCCCCTTTCCAGAGCCGGGCGGGAGGGGGTCCCTGAGGGTGGGGGCACCCTCAGGGCACTCTAGTGCCAGGAAAACGAGTATGTTTTCCTGGCACTAGAGTGGTCCTTTAAGGTAATAAGGAGGTGATTGGTTCTTGATAATGTAAATTTCATGTGCAAAAGACTTATGATCTTGGTGCCTTTTGCACCCTCCTAACAGAAGCACCAGCTAACAGAAGTTATTTGTGCGCTACAAAAATACTTAAAGGGACACTATAGACACCAAAACAGCGTTACCTTAATTAAGCAGTTTGTTTGTATAGGTCATGCTTCTACAGTCTCACTTCTCAATTCTCTGCCAATAAGGAATTTGGTCACTTTTGTTTCTGTTTCTGCAGCCCTAGCAACACCTTCCCTGGCTGTAATCAGATGTTAACTTGCTTTAGAAGTTTGTATCTCATGCTCTGTAAATTTAACTTTACACACAGGAAGTTCCTATAGGCGGTAGCAGGCTATTAATAGAACAGGAGATAATAAATTCTAAATTAAACAGACTGTGCTATACAGGAAGTGTACACATTAGATCTCTCTTTACAGGAAGTGTTTAGGAAGGCTGTGGAAGTCACATGCAGGGAGGTGTGACTAGGGCTGTGTAAGCAAAGTAATTTAACTCTAAAATGGCAGAGAATTGAGTAGTTAGACTGCAGGGGAATGATCTATACACCAAAACTGCTTAATTAAGCTAATGTTGTTTTGGTGCCAATAGTGTCTCTTTAAATTTAAAAACCAAATTCAAATTAGTTAGTTTACAACTAACTTACTGCTAGGAACTACTGTCTAAGAAAAGCAGAGAGGATAAACAGAATGTCTTCAAACAAATTCTACAAAAGCACATTTCTCAAAATATACCATCTTATAACTTTTACATTAATAAACAACAGAATAATCAATGTCAGTCAGCCATTGTAAAGGCCAGTTAGCTGCAGTCAGAAAATGTGCATTACTTCATGCAAAGAAACTGGAAAAAGGCAGAGGAGACCTACAAAATTAATAGGGGTCATTGAAGATTTTTGTTTTGAAGAAAGGCTAGAAAAAAAAACACACACCCTTTTTGAAAATGTGTTTTTAGTTTTAAGAATAGAGATAAGATAGCATTTTTACATATATATTCAGAACCAGTGTAAACAGTTAGCCGTTAGCCTGTTCACTAGCAGAAATATACAACAGGCAAGAGGTCATCCAATGCGTGGATAAAAGAGATTTCGCCTTAAGCAGAATACAAGGTTCTTTACAGTAAGAAAATAAAGATGTGAAATTCTCTGCCCGGTCAGGTTGTTGTATTAGATTCTAAAGATATAGTTTTTGTTTTTAAAGATCTGGATGTTTAGTTTTCTTTTTGTTTCAAAAAGAGAATATTCAAGGACATAATTAATATATATACACGTGAAGCGTTTGTTGATCGAAAAATAAATCTGCTTTATAAAGCCAGTATAGATTCAGGAAGAAATATCTTCCCTTATTGTGGCACAAATGGCAAGAGCTTCAAAAATATTTTCATGCAATGAATTTAATTACTAGTGTGACGGTCCCTTATCCGCTATGATATATACAAAGAAAGGGGAGATGGAAATTTTACAAAGGAGACAAAGCAGTAAATTCAACATTCATGGAATAAACCCAATACTTGTTCCTTGTTTTCATCCAGCCCATATCTTTGGAAGATGGGTTGATGGGAGATGGGCTGGATCGACTAAGCAACTTTTAGAATGAATGCGTTTTATTATTCATTGTGGATAAAGACATGACCAGGGTCATTTCAGTCTCCTCTGTCTGTTTAGTATGTGGCTTGGCAGCACATAGCATTAGAGACCAGAAGAATGGTTCTCCTTTCTCCGACGACGTGCAATGTAACAAATTTGAGTATTCGACTAAATGTTTAAATGCTTTTTATGCTACTGGTGCTCTTTGCAGCCATTCTCTGTTAGAAAGATTTATTTATTTATTTTTTTATTTAAAATGTAAATTAAAGAAACTGTAACACAGATTCCACCTCTGAGAGGATCTAGAGAAAGCCAAATATGAATTATAACACATACTAATTTCTCCTTTTATTGCACCATGGAGCCAACATCTCACAGGAAACAGGGGGAGACCATTAAAAAAAAAAATGTCATCGTGGTATTTCCCGGTCAATAACCATGGCCTGCAATCCAGCTGAATTGCTAGTAAAGTTTTGAAAATACTAGTGGAGTCATTTTGTATAGTATTCACTTCTGTAAATATAAACACCGGTAAAAATGGGAACATTTGCTTCCTACAACTTAATGAAAAGTCATCGTATGTATTAACAGATGAAATGAGAAAGATTAAACCAAACGGTATAGAATTTGAGCTAAAGCAATTAAGACCCGAATCTAACTGATTCATAGCTCCCAAGTGTTCATATTTAAGAGAGACAGTCCCTATTTTGGCCCAAATCCCTGTGTTCCTCTTTACTAGGAGCTCCATAGTGTGTGTGTGTGAGTGTGAAACAGAGCTCCACGGCAATAACACTCACAGTAATGTGTCTTTAAAATACAATAAATGTGTTTAGAAATCAGATAAATTTCTCAGACCAGCTTTACCCCTGGCCACACCCTTACGCACAACTCAATATTTAAGTGTCCCTTTTTGTCCAGTTGAACGGTTGGCAGGTGTGCTGATTTATAAACAATAAACTCCCAAACAATTCCTATGCTACCTTGACATGAATAGATAGGTCCATAGGACTTTTCTAATTGGCACGAGTGCTAAATTTAAAATGCTATATTACAATGAAAAATGAAAAATGTAAGACAGAGTAGGAAAAAGGAAGCAAAGAGCAAGCAATCGGGAAAAAGGTAAGTACCGGGTAACAGTGCCGCTTTAATACAAATAAGGCTTTTCTACATCACTAAATCATTACCTCTGATTGGTCAGGTAAGCAGTTTAGCAGCAACAAATGACCATAGGTGTCCCTTTATTAAGACATTAGAGTGGGGAGGTCCATCATATTTGAGGTGCTTTGGTTGGGAAATGTTCACCTTTCATGTACAGACTGAACCAGAGATGTATGGAAGAAGCAACAGATCCACTTAATCAACTGAACAAGACATCTAATCCAGATCCAATTTGCACAGAATTGATCAGTTTACACGCAAACTGTTAACTGGTGGAGGATTGGCCATTTGGCATTGGAAATTGAGCAGCAGTTGGGAAACGGCTGGACAGCTTTGGACTTTAAATGAATAAAGTAACCATTATTTATGAACCTTTCACAGTACAGTGTAATGATTAAAATAGGTTTCTCTGTGTTGGGAGTGCGGGTCTATTTGTCACTCTCTCCCCATTGAAAGAGTTCACTTTTTCCCCCAATGGAAATGTTTTACTAAGTATAGTACAGTGTGCACTGTTCTAATAACTATATACGTGGACTAAAAGGTAGGCAACCTTCAACTACATCTCCCATAAAGCTGAAAATACTTCAGGAGAGATGTAATCCACAGCATCTGGAATGCTGAAGGCTACCTACCTCAGATGTAGCCTATTCCTCTACAAAACAGTTGGGGGGGAAGGAATAGGAGAAATTCTGGCCACAAAAGATTAGAGCAATCAAGTTTAACGTGCAAAAATTGGGGTTTAGTATCCCACACCACAGATCTTCAGGAAATATATAAAGAATGTCCAACGTGACTGCGGAGGTAAACATACATGTTTTCAATGGGGGTATAAACAGTTATGTTTGTGTTTTGGTAGTGGGGGTACCCTTTAAACATTTTGGTAATGGTAAGGTGCAATGGTAACCAGAAGTAATATGCTCCAATGCCAAGATCCTCCGTAACTTTTCAGAAATCTTTTAAACCTGCGAGGGATGAGTGAAATAGTTATTTAGCATTTGCTTTCTAGATAGATTAGCAATGCGTTTATATCTAAATGAGTATTCCCCTGGTTCTCAATGGAAGAGAGGTCATGTTTATGAAATATGGGATAAACTCAAATCAAGCTATAACAGCTAGGGTGAAAATACCGCGTTGGGAGGATTTTCTAAAATATTTATCTATTTATTTTGCCGACTATTGCCAAGTGGAACATTTGCTTAGTCCAAAAAATGTTCATGAGAGCATCCAAACAAGGAAAGCCAATAACAGTGAGGTTAAAAGGCATTGCACGCAGCAGCAGCTGTGGAATTGCCATTAATTGTCTGCACAGAGGAATTTGGTATTACTTGATTTAACCAATACACAATCTATTCAGGAAAAGCATTGCATCTCCATCAGGGTCTAGTCTCTCTCTGTCCATTAAAGGGACACTCCAGGCACCCAGACCACTTCTGCTCATTTGAGTTTTCTGGGTGCCAACTCCCACTACTCTTAACCCTGCAAGTATAATTTTTGCAGTTTTTTATAAACTGCAATAATTACCTTGCAGGGTTAACTCCACCTCTAGTGGCTGTTTACTAGACAGCCACTAGAGGTCACTTCCTCCATCATAGCACAGATTATCTGTGCTAGGGCATCGCTGGACGTCCTCACGCTGTGTGAGGACCTCCAGCGTCGCTCATTTCCTCATAGGAAAGCATTAAAAATCTTTTTCAATGCTTTCCTATGGGGAGCGCTAATGCGCATGCGTGGCATTGCCGCGCATGCGCATTAGGTCTCCTCGGCCGGTGGGCGGGAGGAGCGGCAGGGAGGAGGAGACAGCGACGAGGGACATCGTCGCTGCCTCTGGTAAGTGACTGAAGGGGTTTGCACCCCTTCAGTAACTGGGGATTGGGGGTGGGAGGGAGAGGGTACCTCCAGTGCCAGGAAAACAGATTGTTTTCCTGGCACTGGAGTTTTCCTTAAAAGAGAGACATGCATACTTCATCCAAGGGCCATTTTAAATAAAAATAGAGCATACAAGAAATATTAAGATTGTCTTTTTGAGTCGTTTCATTTAATTTTATCTCTATTTCACTGTAAGGGGGCTTCCACTGTGTTTAGCTTGATGCCCACCCCCAAATAATAAGTGAACAAGAAAACCGTATTTCATTGTAAATATATATATATTTGTGTACGGGGTAATCAAGGACGTACAATTAAAATTACATAGTTCGATATGGACCAAAGTCGGTTGAGGTGTGCCGAAACCGACGAGAGGTCAGGCCTGCAAAAGAGGGCCCACCTGATATATTGATGAAAATAATAAAGGGTGAGGTGGGAGGGGAACATCAAAACGGCGACGATAGGTAGGCTGGGATTACTGGGGACTTAAATAGTAAAATAACCCCTCCCACAAATTCAGGCATTTTGCCTTCCACTTGTGTACGGGGTAATCAAGGACGTACAATTAAAATTACATAGTTCGATATGGACCAAAGTCGGTTGAGGTGTGCCGAAACCGACGAGAGGTCAGGCCTGCAAAAGAGGGCAAAATATAAGACAAGATTAATTCCACGATTAGTAACCATGTAGTCACATTATCGAAAGACCTTTTGACATTATCCTGGGTTAGGAATGTTCCTATTGTATACTAACTTCCCACATTTACATATGTGTGTCGTAACCCGCTCATTAGGGCTGCTGTTGTATTGCCCTGGAATGAGTGGCCCGAGTAGGAGGATTAAGGCCTGGGTGGAGTATTTAAAGTAATAAATATCATAGTTATTAAAGATAGTAAGGGATAGTTAGGTACCTGGCTAACCTGGACTTTGATTGCTAGTATAAATTTTGAACCGGGCACAATTTAAATTGCCCGACTGATGAGTTTTGGTATGAGAAGTAGATATGTAACGATTGCTGATTTCTGAATTCTTGATGCATGGATAAAGGTCAAATGTTCCCGACAGCAAAACTCTACTTTTGGACTCAAGAAATCGTAGAACGCCAAGTAAGCTGCTGAGTAAAAGTGGCAAAATTGTGCAACCAACCATTTGTAACTGAAACGCATTTATTATCTTGAATCACATATCATATATCATACTTACACATATCGAAAGCTGTAGAGTACGTTTGAATAGTACTCGTAGACAAAAACTTACCTGCGTACAAACTCTAATTTAAGGCATGTTTAGACCTTTTAGACCTGCAGAGGATCTCTTGGACTGTATGTTTTCTTAGCTCAACCTTTACGTTGAAGCAAGGTCCGACTTCAGGACTATAGGAGCGGCTAGGGCGGGGGGACTTGAGGAAAGATAGTACGTTATGTGGAGCCATTTCTCGTAGCATGCTGTTAGGAGGGAAGAAAATATATAATTTTTTTTTTTTTCTATGCAAACTTTGATACTGATTGAATATCCCGTATTTTGCGAATGAAAACGGATAGGTGAAAACAAGGAGTATTCCGTGAGAGGTGAGACCCTACCATTGCCCCGTGTCTGGGAAAGGCCCTACCATTGCCCCGTGTCTGGGAGAGGCCCTACCTTTGATTATGCCCATGTGGACTTGTATCTACTACACGCAGCGGGTTGTTAAACTGTTGGTGGCGGTAAAAAAGAGACTATACTTGTGGCCTTGATATGTGAGGCCTACCCAAGACCTTGAGGAACTAACTCAGAAATGGATCTCCGGGTGGAACCTCTGTGTTGAGGTGAGTAGACGGCCTCGGACTTCTAACCCTTGGCTGGCTTGTTTCTGGTGGACGAGCGTTAACCTTCCACGTGTGGGTAACTGGATAGCACCACTGCGAAAAGGACTGTAAAAGGCGCCTGACAAAACTATTTGTTGTGACGCGAACCGAAGAATAGAATGAAATGCCGTGATTCACAGTAGGGAAATGTGCACTTAAGATAGGAACCTGAAAAGGAGCTTTGATTGTGGTATAAGCTTAACCCCTTAAGGGCCAAACTTCTGGAATAAAAGGGAATCATGACATGTCACGCATGTCATGTGTCCTTAAGGGGTTTAAAGATACGTGTTCGTATATCCTATAATCTTTTACTTGACAGGCTTGGGACCATAAACGTCTGTATTATACAATGCCTATGGTGTAACTTCTTAGACAGAACCGATAGCATGACCGAAGTTAATCCCGATGGACCTCTTGAACTTAAATAACATAGTGAAATGTATGCGACATTAAATAACGTGAAATAATGAACTGAATGCGTCTGGAGAACCTTGCGAATATCAGGCGTGCGGAGACAAGTCTCTATCTGGTAAGGATTTGAATGGTATTCGTTTGTTCATAATGACGGCCAAATGATGCCTCGATACTTGATATGAAACGAGTGGAATTCTTGTTTACCCTGTATCGATTAGAATGCTAATGTATTAACCTGCATAGCTTGTAAAATTGACGTAGACGTGATAATTAAGC
Organism: Pelobates fuscus; assembly: GCF_036172605.1. Lineage (NCBI taxonomy): Eukaryota > Metazoa > Chordata > Amphibia > Anura > Pelobatidae > Pelobates > Pelobates fuscus. Next base: position 19,905,318 of record NC_086329.1, on the reverse strand, counting down.
GATGGAATGAGTCAACGTATGTAATTTAGAACTCAATGTACAGAAAAGCCCCTAATGGGTTGCAAGTAATAAATAGTATATCTGTAATGCCTTAAACCGTAAGCAGTCACTATATGTACGTAAGAGTCTTGAGGACCTGACGATGGTCCAATGCAAGGCCTAAACCTGTACAACGTGTAACGTAAGGGCAGCGCAGGCCTAATATACGTATTTAACTGAAAAATATATGTAAGAAGAATGCCTGAAAGCAAATTGTTAGAGGAAACCGCTGAACTTGGTTTCTACTAGAATGATATGTCACCTAATGTATGTGGCATAATGGGATCACAAGTGAGTGATAAGTTGGGGAAATATATATATATATTTATATCTTTGGGTATCCTTGTACTGTGATAACTAATTATCTAGTAGACCCTTAGCCCGTAAGTGTATGCCGTATTGAAAGCGTGGCTTAGCCTTGCCTGACAGTTCTGACTTACTGTTTGTATTAGTGTAAGGGTGTACGAACTCACAATCGAAACTACAGCTGTAACGAGGCGGGAAGTAATCCACTAGGACCGGATCTGAAACATAGTGGTTATGCGTGACTGGGTCTGTAGGATGCTGTCCCCCAACTTACTGTGTGTGCGCTGGCTGACTAGCTAGTGCCGCAATGCGGCGAAACGATTACTCTAGATTGGTGACAGGTGAGGCCCTGCTATTTGCCAAGCGGCTTGAGAGGCTCTATCTATGCGTTGGCGCGAGGGGATGATGTGGCCACTGAACGTTGTGGCGGGGTGTCGGCCTCTCGGTGACCGTTAAACATAAGATAGAATGGGAGTGACAGGTGAGGCCCTCTCTATGCCACAATGCAAGGCGACTAACTATGATTTGGGCCGAGGGACGTAGTACCTCCGAGTATGAGGATGGGTGTTGGCCTTGCGGGACCACTAACCTAAGGCGAAGAAGCCAGGGGGAATAACAACTAGTGGACACCTAGGAACCTGACAGCCAGCCACTGCTAACTAAGAGGGAAGGTTAGTTAGTGAGAGAGAGGACATATCATGGAACGAAACGTAGGTGATAATAAGTTAGGATCGTAAGGCAGACCGAAACTGGAGTGCCCTGTGAGCACGTGGGGTCCAGATGGTCGGTGCGTACGAAATAGAATGCGTGTATGTAGGTATGAGCGTATGGCCCTCGGGGCTCGTGGTGCCAGACCGTGGCTCAATTTTTTTTTTTTATTATTTATTTATTTATTTAATTATTTTTTTTTTTTTTTTATGGATGCGGAACTTGTTCATTGTTCTGTTAAGACGCGTACTCGCCTTTACCAAGGCTTGTTTATCAGAACTGCAGATAACGTGAGTGTGAGCTTAATGCGCTTGTTTAGAAACATATGTGCTAGTCTGCGCAGCGTACAGGTCAAGTTGATCAGGCTAGGTTTAGAAAATTAATGTGCAGGCGTAATTGTCAAGTAAATACAACTGTGTTTATTCAAAGCATCTGCTGATGAAAGTAAGATGTGCCTAACAGTCAGAGCCTCTGCGTTTCCTGAGGAGTAATATATAATGCTGCAGCCAGGCTATCACGGGAGCACTAATAGTTTTCCTATACAACACGTTTGCTTTGCATTAGATTAGACAAAAATGTAGATAATCCTCCCATTGACTGCGATCTCCTATTCTCATGCTAGTTATGGCTAGTTATGGTTGCCTGCGCAGGGGTGTATACGTCCGGGTTATCAATCCATTAAGTGTGCATGGATTTAGCCAGGTAAAATATTCATGAGGGTAAATACGCTTGGAAATGCAGTGTGTAGGCATTATGGATAACAGAAGAGTGTATGCGACTAAGTAAGGCATAGTAATATATAGTGCGACAATCAGGCAACTAAGTAAGCAGTATTAAACAACCGTAACAGCGTATATATATTTAATTAAGAAATAATTCTTCTTCACTGGATATACAACGAATACCCTGGTTGCCCAGTCTGTGTTACCTGCACCAGGAGGTTGCCCACTGTGTCAGTGCCTAGAGATACCTGGGCCATGCTGCGGGCCGACGCTGGGCAGCTCCTGGCTTTGCTGCCATGTCAACTGGACCCGGGGATTGTACCACTGTGCCAGGCGAGGGCGGAAGATACCACCCATCCGTACGCTGGGAAAGGTGCGCGGGAGTGTAGCCGTTGCCACGCGGATGTTTGTTGGTTGCTATGCGGAAGTAACACACGTTAGTTACGGACTGGCGTTCATAGCTCATCAAGTTGGAATGCATAAGAGTTTTTTTTTTTGTTTTTTTTAAGCATATTGGAAGAGAAGTCAACAGTGATTTCAGATTTAGAGAAGGATTATGGTTTGTATGTGTTTCTATAATTTCTGGGTCTCTATTTATGTCCAGAGATTTGGACTGCATCAGCATACTGTATAGTAGCCATTGGAATGAGCAGAGCCTAGAGGTGTTTAATAGATTGCAGATGTTCACTGGGCATTTTTTGGCAATATTGTATGTTTACTAACCTCCTACAATAAACGAAATTACAGCAACCCTTTCAGTATTAGAGAATACATCATACGCATAATATATACCTGCTGAAAATGCAATTAATGCAAAAGTACATTTTTGGCGCGAACAGTATTGAAAAGCCTTAGGAAACGGCACGAATTAATACCCGGAGTGCCGTCTGAATGTCGATGAATGAATGAGCCTGAACAAGTATTTAATTTAACCAAATAAAACTGAAATTAATTCGAATTGTCCGGTGATAGTGCCTGGACCTGTAACGGAACGGGGAAACCCACGAAATGATTTGCATGAAAACCACATACGACATCCAAGGTGTCCGTGAAGACGAACTACTTACAGTTAGTAGAATTTGTCAGTAAGCCTGCTCGTGCGACGGCTGCGTTTGTTTTTGTTAATACTCACGATTTGTATGAAAAGACATTTGGAGGGCTGTGTTCTTACGGACAGCCGGCGGGCGGAAATGACGTCAGGGTTTTGTGAACCGGAAGCAGAACAGAGGAACATCAAAACGAACATCAAAACGGCGACGATAGGTAGGCTGGGATTACTGGGGACTTAAATAGTAAAATAACCCCTCCCACAAATTCAGGCATTTTGCCTTCCACATATATATATATATATATATATATATATATCTCGATATATTTACAGGATAATTTTTATAAATAATGGATGAGTCATGCTTAAAAACACTGACCACATTCATTCAAATAAATTGTTTTCAAACATTTTTACATATCTAGTAAACCTGACTAACCCTGTACCTCCCAACAGTCGCTATTTAAGCGGGACAGTCCCTATTTTAGACCCAAATCTATCTGTCCTTCATTTCTATACTAATGTCCCTCTTTTCCCAGAGTGTTCCATATTGTTGGTGTGTCTGAGTGTATAACAGAGCTCCACAGCAATATTACTCCCAGTAATGTGTCTGAGTGTATAACAGAGCTCCACAGCAATAATACTCCCAGTAATGTGTTTGCATGTATAACAGAGCTCCACAGCAATAATACTCCCAGTAATGTGTCTGAGTGTATAACAGAGCCTCACAGCAATAATACTCCCAGTAACGTGTCTGCGTGTATAACCAAGCTCCACAGCAATAATACTCTCAGTAATGTGTCTGAGTGTATAACAGAGCTCCACAGCAATAATACTCCCAGTAATGTGTTTTCAATCTACAATGGATGCATTTAGAAGTCAGTCTGTGAAAATATGATACACTTTTCTTGTGCTAAATGACATTTTATTTGCAAAAATAGTTATTTTGTAATTGTAATTGTTGTAACAAGCAGGACAAATTCAAATTAAAAAGATTTATTCTGCGTGATAATTCACGCAATGCTGTTTAACCCTTCAAATCCTATGAAGACTAACTGGGGAAGATGTTTAAAGTCGTAGAGGTAAATCAATCATCACTAAAAGGAACGGATTCAGCACAGACATACCATTGGCTACTATTTAGAACTTTCTCCTCGCCTTTTCTGTTAACAACACTGATTTAAACTAACTTTCAATGCAGGTATTTTAGTCACAGAGTGGAAGAACATGCAATAACTATAGTACACAGTTCTATTATGGGATTTTACATGTGCCATTACGCAGGCTGCACTTAATCTCAAAGTTGATTGTTCGTCCTAGGTCTTTGTGAAGTCATATATCTAACCCTGCTTTGTCATGTAGCAAATAAAACAATATTCTGCCTTCAATGGGACAATTGGGTTGAGCCATCATTGAGCTGACGGGAGGTCAAAAAACAAGCCTCAACTTGCTCGGATCTTGTATATTTTGATATATAACAAACGTTATCAGTAATCCACAATGACATTACACAAACGCAGATAATGGAGGGGGGTTGATTATCCATAAGTAAATAATAGAACGTTACTTAACAACAAAGAGATTTGGTGGAGTACAAAAAGTACAAATACAGCTTCCATCTGCAATTCAGGGTATTTAAAAAGACTGTGTAAAAAGAACTCCAAAATTAAAACGCATCATCATGACTTTTAATCAACATCAAATATAATGTTATATAGCGTGTGATTTAGAAAATTACTGACATTTGTGAATATTATAAATTTCAATTCCATTGTATATTAAATGCATTATCCACATAAAGCATTAAAAGAAACATAGAGGGTCAATTTTTGCTTAGTTTTCCCCCTCTAAATTCTGACTTCTAGAACAGTCTTTAGGAAGGAAAACGATATATTTGGAAAGCCTAAAATCCCATATCAGCAACAGTAAAGCAGGGGGAAACACAAAACAGCATGTATATTATTAATTTCAGCTGCTAGACACATTTCCGACAGGTTTTTTTTTTTTAAGAAAAAAGGAACAGAGTCTTCCAGCATTATACGAATGTTTTAGCAGTTCACCGCATGGCAATGGGGCAATTTATGAAAAGAGGACACTATAGCCATTAGAACCACTACAGCTTAATGTCTGTAGCCTGCCCATGCAGGCTTTTTAATGTAAACATAGAAAATGCAGTATTTACATTGCTGTCTAGTAACACCTCCAGTGGCAGTCACTCAGGCGGCCACTAGAGGTGCTTCCTAGTGCAGTGCTGCACACTGTGCAGCACTAGCATACAGTTTCTCTAAGCTCTGCATGGTGGCGCTGAATATTCCCCATAGAGATGCATTTATTCATTCATGCCACGCAAGAGCAAAAGCCTCCAAATGCTTTCCTAGGGGAAAGCAATGGATTGGCTGAGATCATGAAGTTTGATGATCAGGAGGAGCCAGCTGCAGAGAGACCAGCGCTGTGTGAAAAAAAGTCACCTTTCCCATGCAATGTAAGGGTGGCCCTGACCATATAGTTTAACACTATACGGCCAGGAATACGTTTGTGTTCCTGACATTATAGTGTTCCTTTAAACTGCACAAATGGTAGACAGGTATGGGCCTGTAGCTATTCAGAAGCCTTTTGTAAAAAAAAAAAAAAAAAAAAAAAAAAAAAAAACAGTTTATAAAATCAATACTTCAGAATATACTGGTGCTTTATAAACATTAAAAAATATTAATGCATTTCGTTACTAGTGTCCAAATTGTTTTGATGTATGGGGCATTATTTGTTTAAAAAAAAAAAAAGGTGAATTCTAGTCAGGGGCGTACCTAGAGCATTTGGCACCCGGGGCGGGTCCTATTTTTGGCACCCTCCTGCCCCCCCTCAAATTTAAATATAAAAACAACCAATTTTTTTTTAATGTATTTAGCACTAAGCAGTGTTTGTGTGTTTGAATGTATGCATGTTTTTGTATGGAGTATATGTGAGTGAATGTAGCGGTGTGTTTGTATGTAGTGTTGGCGTTTGAATGCAAGCATGCATTTGTGTGTTGTGTGGTATTTGAATGCAGTGGTATGGTTATATATAATGGTGGGGTGTGTATGTAGTGTTGGCGAGATTTTTAGATGTCTGCACATATACACATACACGGACATACACACATGCAGATACATATACACACAAACACAGTCACACACAGATACACATTGACACACATGCAGACATCGTGGCGACTCTAGGAACAATATATATGGGGGGGGGGGGGGGGGGCACATAAGATACCACAGTCAAAACAGGAGGGGGAGCAGTAAAACTTCTCACTAGGGGATGGGGTAATATGCTGCCATTGGCTGTCTGATGCCAGCATGCTGTGTTCTGCATGCTGGCATTTGACTACACATTTGCATATTATTCACATTAGCCACCCAGATTTCTTGTTGTGGGCTGGCTGACACCTCTTAATTTCAATCTTTGTTTAGCAGATAACTCCTATTTGCTATCCTTTGTGGGATTGCCATATTTAAGGACACCAAATAAGGTGCTATCTGCTAAACAGCACCCTCATTTAGTATCTTTAAATATGGAAATCTCACATACGGGCACCAATTCAGGGAATGATCTACTAAACAGCTAAAGGATAAAAAAATGCCCTTTTCTTATTTTCAGTTGTTTAGCAGATAAATCCCTTATTTGTTATCCTTATGTGGGATTGCAATATTTAAGGACAGGAAATAAGGGAGCTATCTACTAAACACATATGCAGAGATAAAAAAGAGACACAGGTAGAGAGACAGTGTCAGGTTGCTAACGATAAATGGGGGGTAACCCCTATAAAGTGTTAAATTAGAAAAGTAGAACCAAATACTCGTACCACCAAGTGTAAGGAGGAGAGGTGTCCAGTTGAATAGAACACTCTCTCTTCTCTATATGGAGAGAGTATATATGAAGCAACCCATATTAACAATATACGTAAATAATTTCTTAAAATATAACCTTTAATAAATCATTAAAACTCAGTATCAAAAATGTAGGTTAAGTGGAAAAAATATACATAATAATCTAAAAAAGGCTGTAATCAACAGGCCATTGATATGTTACTGAAAAGGCTAAATAGCCTCAGTCTAGTTGCAGCCACGGTGGTTATAGGTTGAGGAAAAAATAATTATTATTGTTATAAATTGATCAAAACATAAACACAATCCTCATAACCCAAATTCGCCACCCTGGAGGTAAAAAACCAAAACCAAATACAAGTTTAAACCTCCTAGTGTGTGCTGCAAAAAATGTCACAGCAGCTAGGACACCTAAGCAATAGTCTGTAAATTGCGTTAACACATAGGGCTAGATAGTGACTAGGAGAAATCCTGATCGAAACTTCAAAGTCCCTAGATAGTTTAACGATAAGTTTAGTTAGCTAAGTGTCCCTGCCGCCGGTGATAAAGAGACTGCAATCTGGTTCAATTCAATTATTCAAGAGTACACTGGAGAGTTAATTCAAAGAAACATCCTGTCGGTCCCTAGTTTCAAACTCCATAAATAGACTACGATAATTTATGGACAGGCGTCCCTTTGCTAGAAAGTATACTGGAGAGTACTATCAAAAAAACTTCTGTCGGTCCCTAGTTTCAAGCTCCATTTCTAGCTACGATAAAACATTAATAAATAAACAGGCGTCCCGACGCGCGTTTCGCCAATACTTGGCTCGTCCAGGGGAACCGGGTTACTGACTGGTGGTAGTTTAAATATCCCTCCCTTCGTTTCCATTGGTCAATTGTTAGCCAATACTGGAAGGGGAGGGGCTGAGAGTAAGTGAGTTGTTTGTTTAACCCTTTGTGACCGGGTACAAAATCGGCACTTCAACCGACATCAGTAAAAATTACTGTAACACTGTAAAGGTAAATAGTGCCAATATTGTCCATTAGGACAAAAGGCGTCCAACTTATGTGCAGTTTCTCAAAAACGATATTTAATAGCAGTAGTTATGTATATAATATATTTGTATATATACATAGACAGACACTAAGAATGTAGCATCCTTATGCATCATAATGTCTAATGTTGATAGAGTGGCATGCAATAGGATTTGAATTGGAACTGTGTTTTCTAAGTACATCAAAGGATTAATTAATTCATAAGTCGACCAAACATAGATACGAATACATTCTCATGGGGACCCAGTGGAACACTCTGGATCCCAGTATTTTCATTGATAATAGAAGGGTACATTGGTTTGTAGGATATAGGGCTTATGTGAGCATAAATGGTGGATATAATTTGGAAAGGAAAAACAAAATCAAGTTCGTAATGCTGCAGAAAAATGCAGAAGTCACATTTCCAACATCCACTACTTTGATTCATGCATAAACTCCAGTGGAGATTAACCCCTCTCTGTAAGGACAAAAAAGTGAAGGTAGAAAAACTAAATTAGTAATGCTGCAGGAAAATGTAAAAGTCACATTTTCAACATCTACTAGTTTAATTCATAAACATATTCAAAAGGAAATAGACCCCTCTCTCTGTCTACCTACAGTTTCTTAGGAATGAATAAAAGGGGTGAAATTAAATTCTTCATTAAGTCCTCTAGGGTATAGGGTCTGAAATAAATAGATCCAGCGAGACTCAGCCTTTAGCAGAGATATATTAATATCACCTTTTCGATGGTTAAGAGCCAGTTGTTGTATCACCTGGAATTTCAAGACTTCAGGTTTAGACGCATGGTTAGTTCTAACGTGTTTCGAAATCGGAGTTTCAATGTGTAAATTGGTAATGGAATTAATGTGCTGTAAGATGCGTCTGCGTAGTTGCGGATAGGTTTTTCCTATATACTGTAGCCCACAATCACATGTTATTATATAAATAACATTGGTGGAGCTGCAGTTAATAAACGCATTGATGGTTATCTCTGTTGAAGTTCTTTTGTTCCAGACGGACCTAGTAGGTGAAATAAAATTACAGGCTTTACAATGGCCGCATTTGTAAAGACCTTTGGTTGTTAGCCAGGTGGAAGTAGGAGGTGTTTTCAAACCGGGTTTCAAGTGACTATGCGTTAGTATGTCACCAAGATTGTTTGCTCGTCTAAAAGTCATAGAGGGTTGTTTCGTGATGGTCTTGCTCAAACTGGTGTCATATTGTAGTAACGGCCAGTTTCTGCTTAAGACTTGTTGTGCTGTGTTCCAATGTTTGTCAAAAGTACCTATAAACCTTGTCAGACTAGGGGTGGTACTGGGTTCCCTAGGTGGTCTATGTAGGCTTTCCGATCTATCTACACTTTTGGTCCTTTGGTAGGCTCTTTTTTTTTTTTTTTTTTTAAATTCTTTATTTATTCCAGTGCAAAACATCACAAGCAATACATGCACAGTAATACAGAAATTCCAAACATAAAGCAAGTATATTGATACCGTTACATGAAATACCAACAAGAGGAGTGAACTAGCATGAATTTCCAGGTCACCCTGTCTCGTATCCCCATAAGCATGCCCAACTCCCGTTCACCACAGAAATCAAAAACCCCACAGGAGCTTGGATGTTCCGCCTGGCTTTTTTGTTATTATATAAAACAGTAATCGGTTAACCGATGAATAAGGTCGGCCGCACCTCCATCGCAAATTTGAGGAAAGAAGCATCTCGATAGAGTTTAGCACCCCAGCGTACTACCTTTCCTGTAGCATTAGCGTCACTCAAAAATAGTTCCGCTACGTGCGGCTCAGCCGTAAGAAGATTAAGAGACAGGAGAAAAGAGAAAGATGAAAGGTAGAGCCCGAGAGGTCGGGGCCTTAGAGAATGGGAGAGAGAGAGAAGGAGGAGGGGGGGGGGGGGGAGGGGGGGGTATCCGAGGAGTGAAGCCCCTCACGAAGCCTCGTGAGGGGTATGATGCCCGCTCACCACTATCTCATACAGGATTAATTAGTTCTTCTCCCTGTAGGTCGTATCTAGTCCGCCTAAAAAACCGCCTAACACAGGGGTCCCCTAGTAACATCTAGACGCCCCAATCAGTCCCTACCGTCTTAATCGCTGACAGTGCAATCTATCCAGGGGCCCCAAAGTTTGTCAAATTTCTTCGTTGTCCCCCTCACCCGAGCTGTCAACTTGTCCATCAGAAAGGTGTCTTTTATTTTTTGTATCACCGTCGCTATCGTAGGGGTCTCCCCCTGTAGCCATACCTGCGCCAGAGCTCTCCTAGCCGACAGATTTATCTTTTGGACAAGGGCCTGTTCCATTTTCGTCCAACCATCCATGGATCTAGACAGTAGGAACACCCACGGGTCTAGCCTCACTTCCCTGCCTAAAATTTCCCTCAGTAAAGCAGCTACTCGTTTCCAATAGGCTTGCGCCTCCAGGCACTCCCACCACATGTGGATATACGTGCCCTTGTGACCGCAACCTCTCCAACAGAGGTCCGTCGGGTTTTTGCCCATCCGGTGCAGCGTTACTGGGGTTGTGTACCACCTGAATAACGTCTTATAGGATTGTTCCTGCAGCGAGACGCACACCGACGATTTTGCCGCGGCCTCCCATATCTCTTGCCATTCTATTCCTTCCAATACCTCGTTAAGATCTGCCTCCCACCTATGTATGTATGTGATGTCACCCCATTCTAGCGTACTTGTGCTCAAGTGGGAATACAAGCACGAGATCAGGCCCGTAGGGAACTGTTCCCTCTTACACATTTTTTCAAAGAATGTTAATTGCATCGTTGCAGCCGCCTTGATCCTGAAACCCCGGGCAAAATCTCTGAGCTGCAAGTACCGGAAGTAATCAAAGGGACGCAGAGGAGCTCTGCTCTGTAGTGCATCGAATGTGATGAAGGTGCCGTTTTCAAAGAGGTCGCACAACCGCTGTAATCCTGAGTTTTCTATACCCTTGAAATCTCGAGGGCACATGCCCGGTATAAACTTTTTATTTCGCAAAAATGGGGTCATGGGTGATGGTACAGAAGCCAGTCTGTATTTAAGTACTGCAGCGTCCCAGACCCTAAGGGAAGTGTGAATCGCTGCGCAATCCACTCGATCTGCTGGTCTATGTTCCTTAGGAATCCACATAAGAAATTGTGGTCTATCTGGGCCCATCATGGTGGATTCCAGATCCACCCACCTCCGCTCCCCTGGGGGGGAGTGCCACAGTGCAATCTGAGTCAATTGAGCCGCCACATAATAAAAATATAAGTTCGGGAGACCAAGGCCTCCCCTGTCTTTTGCCCTATACAGGACGTTGCGGGAAACCCTTTGCCTTTTATTCTGCCAGATAAACCTTCCTATGGCCTGTTGAAGCGGTCCCAAGGCGGATTTACTCAAGTGGACTGGCAGAGCCTGGAACAAAAAAAGTATCCTAGGCAGCACATTCATTTTTACTGAATGCAATCTTCCGATCCACGAGATCGGCTTGTCTACCCATGTCTCCATGTCAGCTATCAACTGTCTAATCAGTGGGATATAATTTTGCCTATGGAGTTGAGAGGGGTCCGCTGTCAACCAAATGCCCAGGTATTTAATCTGGTCCTTCTCTATCCGTAGGTGATAGGTCCTCCCTATAGACGCTGCGTCTTCGTCCGTCATACCTAAGGGGATCGCGCTCGATTTATGCAGGTTGACCTTATATCCCGACACCTCCCCGTATGCTTCCAGCATCCTAGTCAGTGCCTCCATGGAGGCCTCCGGTTCTGTTAACGTCAACAAGACGTCATCTGCGAAACCCGAAACAACGTATTGTGTGTCTCCCACCAAGATACCCTTAACATCAGGAGCTTCTCGTATGGCCTGCATGAGGGGCTCCAGCGAGAGCACGAATAGCAGCGGTGAAAGAGGGCAACCCTGCCTCGTACCATTGCTCAGGTGGAACGGTTCGACTCGCGCTCCCGAAATTTGAATCTGTGCCCTAACGTTGGAGTACATAGCTTGAATAGTTGTAATAAACGGGGCCGGCACGCCATAGTGTCGCAACACCTCAAATAAGTAAGGCCATTTCACTCTATCGAATGCCTTTTCGGCATCTAGGGACAACAGTAGTGTCGGGGTGCCCTTCGTGACCTGCCTCCCTATGAGATCTATATTGCGTCTCGTGTTCTCGAAAAGTTGTCTCCCAGGTATAAAGCCCACCTGATCCGGGTGAATCATACCCGTAAGGAGTGGGCCTAATCTGCCCGCAAGCACCTTTGCCAAGATCTTTGAGTCGTGGTTGATCAAGGAAATAGGGCGAAAGTTCTCCGGGACCGAGTCGTCCCTTCCAGGTTTGGGCAATAGAACGATATTCGCCAAGGACATATCTCTATCAGGCGTCCCCCCATCCATCAACTCATTAAACCAGGGTTCCAAGTGAGGGAGGAGTTCTTCCCGGAAGGTTTTATAGTAGCTCCCCGAAAAGCCATCAGGTCCAGGTGCTTTGTTGCTTTTCAAGGCGGATATTGCCGCGTCTATCTCCTCTCCCGTGATACGGCTTCCCAGTACATTCGAAACCGCTGCTTCTAGTTTAGGGAGTCGTATTCCAGATAGGAAATTCTGAATCCCTTCTAGTTCCCGGCCCGTGTCCGTGGCGCCTTCCGAAGAGTGGTTATAAAGTTTAGCGTAAAAATCTGAGAACACCGTGGCTATGTCTGTGGGGTTTGTCTGGTAGATACCCGCTTCATTCTTGATCCTCGTAATGTGTGTGCTCCTTTGCCGTGGTCGAAGGGATCTAGCTAGCAAGGTATCCATCTTGTTCGCCTTCTCATAGAAGGTGCGCTTGGCCCATATCATAGCCCTTGCGGTATCATCCAGGAGCGTTTCTCTAATCGAGATCCTTATGTTCTGCAATGATGTCAAATTGGCAGGCGTAGGGTCCGATTTGTGTCTGTTTTCCGCCGTTCTCAATGCTTCCAGTAATGTGGCCAATCGTTGAAATTTACGTCGCTTCCTCAACGTCGCTTCTCTGATCAGTACACCCCTAATGACCGTCTTATGGGCTGCCCACACCGTAGCCTTCGTAACTCCTGACTCCGCTTCCCTTTCAAAGTAGTCCCTGAGTTCCGAACGAATAATCTCTACAATAGCTGGATCTTGGAGTAGAGACGTATTCAACCGCCACGACCAAGGGGTCGCCGCGCTTAGCCTGTCTAGGGTTAGGGAGATATCTGCGTGATCCGACCAGGTTATGGACCCCACCCTGGACTCTGATACCCTGGGAACAGTTAGTGAGTTTACAAGAAACAGGTCTATCCTTGAATACGTGTCGTGAGGTGGCGAGTAGAACGTATAGTCAGTATCGTCTGGATGTTGAGCCCTCCATATATCCAGCAAATCAGTGTGTTGTATAAAAGTGTGTAACAATTTATCTTGCCCTCCCCGTTTATGCGATCTCGGAGCTCCCCTACAGGGCCCCCTGTCCATTGCTGGGGATGGAGCCGCGTTAAAATCCCCCCCTACGATGACCATACCATGTGGCAGCGAGTTGACCACGCGGGTCATCTCTGTCCAGAATTCCCTGGACTGCTCGTTAGGGGCGTAGAGATTGAGAACATGGATAGTGTGAGAGTGTAAGGACCCTGATACTAAAACATAGCGTCCGCTCGGATCCGTACTGACCTTGCTAACCCTGAGCGGGCATCTATGATGTATAAGAATAGCTACCCCGTTCCTCTTATTGAGTGCTCTGGCCTCAAACGAGGTTCGAAATGTATGATCTTTAAGGGCAAACTTAGCTGATTTCGGCAGGTGCGTCTCCTGCAGGAAGGCTATATCCGGGTTCATGCGCTTCAGTTCCCGAAACATGAGACGTCGCTTTTTAGGGGCATTTAGACCCTTAACATTAAGGGACATTAGTTTCACAGGCATAACTCATCTTGTGGAATATCGCTATTGTGGAGCCTACCGACACTACCATCTGTGGCCAAGATACTGAGGGCGTTCCTCGATTCCCCCCCCAGAGGAGAGATATGATGGGAAAGGGCAGAGTGGAGAGGGAATAGAAAAAGTAAAGAGAAGAAGAAGGAAGAACAACATAACATATTGTACAAAAGTCGCCTGGTCTTACCTAAAGCCAGGCTTATCCGGGGTATATGTCCCGTCATCCCCATAACTAAGAAAAGGTTCTGGGATGCTCGGGACATGGACCAGCCAATAATGGCACTACTTGAGTGCCAACTGAAGTTAAATATAGGAAAAAACACTGCAGACCCTGCATAACCCTTAACGGCAGGGAGGGCAAACAAAACCGAGTAAATGAGCCAGAGTATCTAATATCTTATGCTCCAATATGCATAACCAGAGGAGACATAGTTGAGAAGGTATTAATCGTAATTGAACAAATGTATTTCTTTTTGTTGTTTTATTTTGTATTTTTTTTTTTTTTTTTCCCCCTTTTTTTTTTTTAACTATTATTCTTGTTTTTTTTTTTTTTTCTAATATAAGATATATAGTTTTTTTTTTTTTTTTTTTTTTTTTTTGTTTTTTTTTTTGCTAAGTAGAAGTCGTACACACCAATAAAGCAAGCCTAATATAAGGCAATGAATAAACGAATAACCCGGTGCTGAGAGAGTGCTGCAAAAGAAATAAACGAATGAGTACATAGGTATAGTGCAAGAATAAACTCGGGCGGATGGCCGCCGGTGCGGAGGGGCGTCCCCCAAGGTGAGACTACGTTCCCAAGCCAGGGATAGGAGGGGCCAGGAGCAGGGAGGGGAAGGTCACTCTACCCCATACTACCTAGGGGGATCCCGGCGCCATCTCGTGGCTCCGGCCCAGACACCACCCTCCCCCACCCATACGGGGACGAGAGAGCGAGCCCACGCTTCCATGCCCCCTGTAGGGCCTAACCATCTAAGCCAACCATAGCAATTACACCTCAAAAAACTAGGGCCCTATTGCCTACCCGGCTCCCCACGGTTCCGTCCCCCACCCGTGCAAACATAATACAACGCAATACAATTGCGCAAAAAAGTACATAGCGACATACATAACAGTAGCCAGACATCATCCCCCCACCTCCCTCCTTGCGGCCGTGGGTTATATAAAAACAGTAGCCCGGGAGAGAGAAAAAAAAAGAAAAAGGGAGGGGGGGGGGGGACAATATCGTCCAAAGGCATGATAGTTCCGTAGTCTACTTTGAGATGCTGGCTAGGAGGCAAATGACCCCCAGTCCCGATCCTCTCCGATCCCCGCACCCCAACATGAGAAAACAGAAATATAAAAATAAACGGTGAATCTGACCACCCCGGCGTGCAGCCCATAAAGAAAAAACATAGGGGGCACGCATAATCAATGAAGGGGCGTCATGTCTCAGCAACCCTAACCCACCCAATAAGGGGAATAGGTGCTCCACGAACCCACCCGGGCCCGAGGGCCTTCTCAGGGACCCTCACGGGAGCTCCCCAACCATGCCCCCACTGGGTGAGCCCCAATGGAAATTAGGCTCCAAAAACCCGCCATACCATCCGCATCTTAAGAGCCCCCCCTCCGGAGTGGAGAGACAAAAAACCCGATCTCCTCTCCGCCAACCACCGCCGGATCCGGGTCGGCCTACCACACCGGGACTCACTCACCCGCCGTGTCCCACTCACCGGGGAGGGGACGCAGCTCCTCTACGGCAGGAGGAAGCTCCGACAGCTCGATCTGGTCTCGGATATCCAGGCTCCTCAGAAACGCCGCCGGGTCTCCGTCCGCGTACAAGGTTTTGGTGCGACCATCCCGGAACGCCAACAAACGGAATGGAAAGCCCCAAGCATATTTCACTCCATGCCTCTGTAGGAGCCCTGTCACAGGGCGCCACAGCCTTCTTTTTTGGAGTGTGGCCGGTGTCAGGTCTTGAAACAGGGTGAGTTCTACCCCGCCATACCTGATTGGGCCCTCTCTACTCCTCTTCAGCAGGGCTTCTTTCGTCTGGTAGAAGAGAAACTTAATAATCACGTCCCTCGGGCGGTTGTCAGTCGCTCTTCTTGCCCTGAGAGCTCTGTGCGCTCTCTCGATATGCCACTGATTATCCGGCATGTCCGGCAGCAAAGGCTTCAGGATCTTAGTGACCACTTCCAGCAGCGGGCCCTCACCTTCCTGTTCGGGTAGACCCCGAAGCCTGATGTTGTTCCGCCTGGACCTGTTCCCCAGGTCGTCCAGGGCAGATTCCGCCGCGGTCAATCTGGAAGACAGCTGGTTAATCTGAGCCGTAGCGGCATTGTGGGCCACGACCGTGGACTCCACACGCTGCTCCAGCACCGCCGTCCTCGCTCCCAAGGCCTGAATTTCGGCCTTGACCTCGTGTGTGTTTCTGGTGATTTCCGCAGCTAAGTAACCGCGAACCTCCGCCAGTTTTGCTAGGATTTGCGCAGTATTAGCTTCCGACACTTCCGAGGCCGCCGCCGCTCCCGGGCTAGAGGGTGATCTCGGAGCCATCGGGCTTTCCCTTCCGCCATCTTGGGCTTGCGATCGCATGGCGCGGGAGGCCGCAAACAGATCAGTCACCGTGGCTCCGTGTTCCGATGGCTTTTTGGACTGTTTCTTCGGTGCCCGCCTGTCCATAATGGCTCCCCCGGTTATTTTCTCGTCCAGGTCAGTGTTTTTAGCGCTATTGTAAGCTTATGGCATCGTGGTCCTAACGGAGCTTCAGGAGGACACGTCCATCTTGCTCCGGCTTCAGACCACGCCCCCT
The DNA here is from genome assembly GCF_036172605.1 of Pelobates fuscus. NCBI lineage: Eukaryota > Metazoa > Chordata > Amphibia > Anura > Pelobatidae > Pelobates > Pelobates fuscus. The sequence goes on along the minus strand of NC_086329.1, from coordinate 19,888,914 downwards.
GGTAGGCTCTTTTTAAGATTCTGTTAGGGTAACCCAATGACTTAAATCTAATTCTTAACTCTTTCGCTTCTTTCTCAAAGTCCTCCTGGTTTGAGCAGTTTCTCTTAGCTCTTAAATATTGGCCGTATGGTATGTTGGCCTTTAGATGAAAAGGGTGGTAACTTTGCCAATGCAGCAAGCTATTTGTTGCTGTTGGTTTCCTAAATAGCGATGTGCTTACATCCCCATTTTCATGTATGTTAATGTTCAAATCCAGGAAGACCAGGTGTTTTTCGTCTATAACATGAGTGAGTTGAAGGTTAATATCGTTGTGATTAAGTTCATCAACCAGCAGTTTAAATTGTGAGAAAGAACCTGACCAAAAGATCAGGATGTCATCTATATAACGAAACCATTTGTGTATAGATGGAATGTAATTAGAGTTTGACACATTAAACACTATTGTCTCTTCCCACCATCCCAAAAAGAGATTCGCATAGCTGGGTGCACAAGATGAACCCATGGCTGTGCCCCTTGTTTGTAAATAATATTTCCCATTAAAGGTGAAATAGTTGTGTGTTAGCACGAACCGGAGCAGAGTCAGAATAAAGGTTTGCTCTTGTTCTAGAAAGGTTCCAGATTTTTCCAAAAAGTAGGCTACTCCAGCTAGACCATTCTCGTGTGGGATGTTATTATATAGTGCCACTACATCAAGGCTAGCTATAGAGGTATAAGGGGGCACCGTCAGATTCTCTAGAACAAGAAGAGTCTGTTTTGTATCACGTATGTAGGATTTTAGTTTCTGCACCAGTGGTTTTAGTATCTTATCTAGGAATTTGCTAGCTCGTTCGGTCAGACTATGATTACCAGAGATAATCGGTCTCCCCGGAGGTTTGTGCATGTCTTTGTGCACCTTAGGGAAACAGTAAAAGGTTGCTATGGTTATATTAGATTGTGCAACAATGTATTTGAATTCATTTTGGGTGATTATTTTGTCTGTTAGAGCTATCTGTGCAAGCTGTTGTAATTCCTTAAAGAAAACCTTCGTTGGGTCATCCTTGAGTACCTGGTATGCAGATGTATCGGATATTATATACATAACTACTGCTATTAAATATTGTTTTTGAGAAACTGCACATAAGTTGGACGCCTTTTGTCCTAATGGACAATATTGGCACTATTTACCTTTACAGTGTTACAGTAATTTTTACTGATGTCGGTTGAAGTGCCGATTTTGTACCCGGTCACAAAGGGTTAAACAAACAACTCACTTACTCTCAGCCCCTCCCCTTCCAGTATTGGCTAACAATTGACCAATGGAAACGAAGGGAGGGATATTTAAACTACCACCAGTCAGTAACCCGGTTCCCCTGGACGAGCCAAGTATTGGCGAAACGCGCGTCGGGACGCCTGTTTATTTATTAATGTTTTATCGTAGCTAGAAATGGAGCTTGAAACTAGGGACCGACAGAAGTTTTTTTGATAATACTCTCCAGTATACTTTCTAGCAAAGGGACGCCTGTCCATAAATTATCGTAGTCTATTTATGGAGTTTGAAACTAGGGACCGACAGGATGTTTCTTTGAATTAACTCTCCAGTGTACTCTCGAATAATTGAATTGAACCAGATTGCAGTCTCTTTATCACCGGCGGCAGGGACACTTAGCTAACTAAACTTATCGTTAAACTATCTAGGGACTTTGAAGTTTCGATCAGGATTTCTCCTAGTCACTATCTAGCCCTATGTGTTAACGCAATTTACAGACTATTGCTTAGGTGTCCTAGCTGCTGTGACATTTTTTGCAGCACACACTAGGAGGTTTAAACTTGTATTTGGTTTTGGTTTTTTACCTCCAGGGTGGCGAATTTGGGTTATGAGGATTGTGTTTATGTTTTGATCAATTTATAACAATAATAATTATTTTTTCCTCAACCTATAACCACCGTGGCTGCAACTAGACTGAGGCTATTTAGCCTTTTCAGTAACATATCAATGGCCTGTTGATTACAGCCTTTTTTAGATTATTATTTATATTTTTTCCACTTAACCTACATTTTTGATACTGAGTTTTAATGATTTATTAAAGGTTATATTTTAAGAAATTATTTACGTATATTGTTAATATGGGTTGCTTCATATATACTCGCTCCATATAGAGAAGAGAGAGTGTTCTATTCAACTGGACACCTCTCCTCCTTACACTTGGGGTACGAGTATTTGGTTCTACTTTTCTAATTCATACGCAGAGATACACACAATCACACATAATCACAGATTTACACAAACACAATCACTGACCCACAATCACATACACACACACAAATATTACATACATACACACATTTAATCATTAAGAGGTCCACCCAGCCTCCCTACCTTGCTCTAGAAGGGCTGGAGTGGATCCTCAGTCCCTGGTGGTCAGTGGTTGCTGCTGGGATCTCTGTGCTCTTTCTGCACAGTTCCATCGCACGCCCTGTAATGATGCCGAGGCCGCGATGACATCATATCCTGGCTGCCGGCTCACTGCAGGGCGAAGACCGTCAGACACAGTCACTCACACACAGTTACAGGCAGACAGTCAAACACGCAGGCAATCACACAGGCAGACAGTCACACATACACACACAGATTCACAGACAGTCACACCCACAATCACAGGCAGACAGTCACACATACACACAACACAGTCACAGGCAGTCACTCACACACATACACTCACAGTCACAGACAGTCACTCACACACACACGCACACACAGTCACAGACAGTCACTCACACACACGCACGCACGCACACACACACAATCACAGGCAGACAGTCACAGTCACACAGACAATCACAGTCAGACAGTCACACACACAGTGGCACACACACACACACAGTCACAGACAGTCGCAGACAATCACACAGGCAGACAGTCACACATACACACAACATAATCACAGACAGTCACACACACACAATCAAAGACGGTCACAATTAGGGATTGATTTTTTAGAGCCGATACCGATACCGATAAGCTGTGAACTTTCATGCCAATAGCCGATAACTTGCCGATATTCTGTACATTTACCATTTTGAAAAAATAAACTCTTTCTAACGGTAAATGCACAAAATATACATGCCACATGTAGTGGATGAAGTGTATTTAGACAGGGGAGCTGTGTGTGTAGTGGATGCAGTGTGTATTTGTGTAGTGTGTATATATAGTGTATGCAGAGTGTATAGTGAATGCAGTGAGTGTTTGTGTAGTGTGTGTGTGTGTATATATATATATATATATATAGTGAATGCAGAGTGTGTATAGTGAATGCAGAGTGTGTGTTTGTGTAGTGTGTGTATAGTGAATGCAGAGTGTGTGTTTGTGTAGTGTGTGTATAGTGAATGCAGAGTGTGTGTTTGTGTAGTGTGTGTATAGTGAATGCAGAGTGTGTGTTTGTGTAGTGTGTGTATAGTGAATGCAGAGTGTGTGTTTGTGTAGTGTGTGTATAGTGAATGCAGAGTGTGTGTTTGTGTAGTGTGTGTATAGTGAATGCAGAGTGTGTGTTTGTGTAGTGTGTGTGTATAGTGAATGCAGAGTGTGTGTTTGTGTAGTGTGTGTGTATAGTGAATGCAGAGTGTGTGTTTGTGTAGTGTGTGTATAGTGAATGCAGAGTGTGTGTTTGTGTAGTGTGTGTATAGTGAATGCAGAGTGTGTGTTTGTGTAGTGTGTGTATAGTGAATGCAGTGTGTGTGTTTGTGTAGTGTGTGTATAGTGAATGCAGTGTGTGTAGTGTGGGTAAAGTGAATGCAGTGTGTGTATGTAATGCAGTGTGTGTATGTAATACAGTGTGTGTTTGTATAGAGTGTGTTTGTGTAGTGTGTGTGTATGTAATGCAGTGTGTTTGTGTAGTGTGTATATATAATGCAGTGTGTGTGTTTGTGTAGTGTATGTATGTAATGCAGTGTATGTTTTTTGTACTGTGTATGTATGTAATGTAGTGTGTGTGTGTGTGTTTGTGTAGTGTGTATGTATGTAATGCAGTGTGTGTGTATGTATGTAATGCAGTGTGTGTGTTTGTGTAGTGTGTATGTATGTAATGCAGTGTGTGTGTTTGTGTAGTGTGTATGTATGTAATGCAGTGTGTGTGTGCGTTTGTGTAGTGTGTATGTATGTCATGCAGTGAGTGTGTGTGTGTGTTTGTGTAGTGATGTAATTTGTGTAAAATGGAGGGGGGGATTTTTTATGTTTATTATAATTTTTTTTAATATTTAAATTGTATTGTTTTTGTTTCTTTTAGTCCCCCCCCACCTGCTTCTTACCAGGGAGGGGGGGGATATAGTATTCCCTGGTGGTCCGGTGGCTTGTTAAGTACTGTGGGGCGGCTGGCAGCAAGCGCTGACTTACCCTCCCAGCAGCTCCTCCAGCTCCCCAGTGTAAATCTCGCGTCCCTTAGTGCCGCGCGGAGCGTTGCCATGGTAACCCGTGGCAACGCTCTGCAGCCGCGGGTCTGGCGAGATTTAGACATGGAGCTGCAGGAGCTGCTGGGAGGGTAAGTCAGCGCTTGCTGCCGGCCCCCCCAGGATCGCCGGGCTTGTAATGAGCCTGGCGGTCCTAGGAGGTATTATCGGCAATATCGGTAGCTATATTGGCCGATACCGATATTGCCGAAAATAACGAATATCGGCCGATTATATCGGTAAAACCGATAATCGGTCGATCCCTAGTCACAATCACAGTTACACACTCACACACAGTCAGACAGTCACAATCACAGTTACACACTCACACACAGTCAAAGACAGTCACAATCACAGTTACACACTCACACACAGTCAGACAGTCACAATCACAGTTACACACTCACACACAGTCAAAGACAGTCACAATCACAGTTACACACTCACACACAGTCAGACAGTCACAATCACAGTTACACACTCACACACAGTCAAAGACAGTCACAATCACAGTTACACACTCACACACAGTCAGACAGTCACAATCACAGTTACACACAGCACACACAGTCAGACAGTCACAATCACAGTTACACACAGCACACACAGTCAAAGACAGTCACAATCACAGTTACACACAGCACACACTCTCTCACTTACAGCAAGCTTGGGCTGGAGAAGGAGTGGATCCAGTCCCTCCTGTGCTGTAGTTGGGGAAGCAGAGACTCCTTCCTGCTTCCCCTCTCTCTGTGTGCAGCAGTATGAGGCTGCATTTAGCTCCGCCCCCGCATCCAGCTTGGCTCCGCCCCCACGGCCGTTTTAGCTCCGCCCCCAAATCTCCGTGCAGGTTTCCTGCTTCCAGCCCCTGCGTGTGAGCTGTGTCGGCTGCTCGGCGCCCTGCTGCTACGGCACCCGGTGCAGCCACACAGCTCACAGAATAGCAAGCCTGGTCAGCCCTGGTGGCACCCTCCCTGCCTGATGGTACCCGGGGCGGACCGCCCCCCCCGCCCCCCCCTTAGTACGCCACTGATTCTAGTTGAGTGAAAATCCCAAATCCCACTATAGTCACCTAAATTACTTTAGCTAAATAAAGCAGATTTAGTGTATAGATCATTCCCCTGCACTTTCACTGCTCAATTCACTGTCATTTAGGAGTTAAATCACTTTGTTTCTGTTTATGCAGCCATAGCCACACCTCCCCTGGCTATGATTGACAGAGCCTGCATGAAAAAAAAACTGGTTTCACTTTCAAACAGATGTAATTTATGATTGCAGTGAAAAGGTAGCTTTATTTATGTTTTCTCCATCACACAGCTGGTCTTGCTGCAGCTGGCTCCGCCTCAATGGCTGAGATCATCAATCTTGATGATCCCAGCCAATCCAATACTTTTTCATAGAAAAGCATTGGGAGACTATTGCCAATGCTCTGCAAACCACTGTGCTGCACTAATCAGCATCTCCTCATGTAGATGCATTAAATCAGTACATATCTATGGGCAGGGCCGGACTGGGAAAAAAATTCAGCCCGGGCATTTTTTGTTCACAGCGGCCCACTGAAAAGGGGGCGGGGCCAGATAGGGTGTGTTTTGTCATCCCCAATGACAAGCACGCCCCATCTCAAAGTGAGCATGTTGGTTCAATGCTGTTCCAGGGCATGAGAAAAAGGCCCTGTATTTGTTCTGCACAGTGCAAGCAAATTTAATAACATGCTTGCATTGTTTGCTTGAAACTTGTCTCAGGGGTTTCCATAATTGGGATACTCACTGTATCCCATTTATGGAGACGCTATGTGTTTGCTTACATGGAATCTAGTGTGTGCATAGGGGATCCAGAGTGTGTATGTCAGAAATGTAGTGTGTGTGTGTAGGTGGTGCAGCGTCTGTGTGTAGGGGATCTAGTGTGTGTTTGAAGGACTCAGGAGTGTGTATAGGAGATCTAGTGAGTGTGTGTGTGCGTGTATAGAGGATTCAGAGTGTATATAGAGATTTAGTGTGTGTATATCTGTAGATATCCAGAGTTGGGTAGGAATCTATTGTTTGGCTGGAATTTAATGTGTTTAGGGGTGCAGTATGTGTGTGAGGGGTTCTGTAGTATACGGTATATACATATATGTTTGGTGTGTAGTATTGTGTGTGTGTGTGTGAGTGGTGCAGCGTGTTTGGGGGCTGCTGTGTGTGTGAGGTGTGCAGTGTGTGTGTGTGTGCTAGGATGCTGTGTGAGGGTGATGTGTGTGTGTGTGTTAGGGTGCTGTGCGAGGGTGATGTGTGTGTGTCTGTTTTAGGGTGCTGTGTGAAGGTTCTGTGTGTGTGAGTGAGGGTGCTGTGTGTTGGAGCGCTGTGTTAGGGTGGTGTGTGTGTGTTAGGGTGGTGTGTGTGTGTTAGGGCGCTGAGTGTGTTAGGGCGCTGAGTGTGTTAGGGCGCTGAGTGTGTTAGGGCGCTGAGTGTGTTAGGGCGCTGAGTGTGTTAGGGCGCTGAGTGTGTTAGGGCGCTGAGTGTGTTAGGGCGCTGAGTGTGTTAGGGCGCTGAGTGTGTTAGGGCGCTGAGTGTGTTAGGGCGCTGAGTGTGTTAGGGCGCTGAGTGTGTTAGGGCGCTGAGTGTGTTAGGGCGCTGAGTGTGTTAGGGCGCTGAGTGTGTTAGGGCGCTGAGTGTGTTAGGGCGCTGAGTGTGTTAGGGCGCTGAGTGTGTTAGGGCGCTGAGTGTGTTAGGGCGCTGAGTGTGTTAGGGCGCTGAGTGTGTTAGGGCGCTGAGTGTGTTAGGGCGCTGAGTGTGTTAGGGCGCTGAGTGTGTTAGGGCGCTGAGTGTGTTAGGGCGCTGAGTGTGTTAGGGCGCTGAGTGTGTTAGGGCGCTGAGTGTGTTAGGGCGCTGAGTGTGTTAGGGCGCTGAGTGTGTTAGGGCGCTGAGTGTGTTAGGGCGCTGAGTGTGTTAGGGCGCTGAGTGTGTTAGGGCGCTGAGTGTGTTAGCGTGCTGTGTGTGTTAGGGCGCTGTGTGTGTTAGCGTGATTTGTGAGGGCGCTGTGTGTGTGTTAGGGTGCTGTATGAGGGTGAAGTGTGTTAGGGTGATGTATGAGGGTGATGTGTGTTAGGATGCTGTATGAGCGTGATGTGTGTTAGGGTGATGTATGAGAGTGATGTGTGTTAGGATGCTGTATGAGGGTGATGTGTGCTAGGATGCTGTATGAGGGTGGTGTGTGTTAGGGTGATGCATGAGGGTGATGTTTGTTAGGATGCTGTATGAGGGTGGTGTGTGTTAGGATGCTGTATGAGGGTGGTGTGTGTTAGGGTGATGTATGATGGTGATGTGTGTTAGGGTGATGTATGAGGGTGATGTATGAGGGTGATGTGTGTTAGGATGCTGTATGAGGGTGGTGTACCCTAAATAATACCCTAACACACATCACCCTCATACAATGATAATAATAAACATATATTTGAACCCCTCCAGTAGTAAGGGGAGGCAGGTAAATGCCAATATTGATGTGTTTTTTTTTAATAACACATTTTTTTTTTTTTTTTAAATAGACATTATACCCCCCCCCCCCCCTCCCCCTCTTAATTTCTTACCTATAGCCTGGAGGGGAGGGGGGGCTGCTGACATCCATCCCTGGTGGTCCTCGTGGTAAGTGAACTCTAGCCCTTTGGGGCTAGAGTTCACTCTCGCGAGACCGGGCCAGTTGCCATGGCAACGGACCGGATCTCGCGAGAGAAACCCGGCGGAGCTGCAAGTTAGAGCTCCGCCGGGTCCTCCTCCAGGCAGGCTGGCTCCCTCCCTCTCTCCCCCGCCGGCGGCCGCGTTTGATTGCATGTGGGCCGGTGAGGGAGATCTTTGATCTCCCCACCGGCCCTTAATGCAACACAGCGGGGCCGGCGCTCGGATAGCGCCGGCCCTGCATAGACCGGCTGGATCTCCCCGGCCCGTGGCCATCGCGGCCCACCGGGCATTTGCCCGGTTTGCCCGATGGCCAGTCCGGGCCTGTCTATGGGGAATGATCAGCACCTCCATGCAGAGTGTGGAGACACTGAACACAGTGCAGTACTGACCTAGGAAGCACCTCTAGTGGCAGTCTGAGTGACTGCCCCTAGAGGTGTTACTATATATATAATACAATGTTAAACAAAAATCTGTACACCAGTCAAGCCATAAGACTTGCTTTTCCCACATCTTTTCCTAAATTGTGTTTGAAGCAGTTGTATACTGCAAACACAGATTAAAAGGAATCCATGTTAATATGGAATGAGGCAAAAATGTGATTCCTTGTTAAACTAATTTGCATATGCCCACCCAGAATCCTTTGCGGTTGTAACATCACTGCAGATTTGGGATTTCTGTGGGAAAAGCCTTATGGCTTGACTGGTGTGCAGATTTTTAACATTGTATTAACTATCCACAGACTTCAGGCGGAAGGGGTTTTCAATCACAATTATTCCCCACCATAACCTATTTGGATACTGACACACACACACACACACACAATTATTCCCCACCATAACCTATTTGGATACTGACACACACGCACACACACACAATTATTCCCCACCATAACCTATTTGGATACTGACACACACAATTATTCCCCACCATAACCTATTTGGATACTGACACACACAATTATTCCCCACCATAACCTATTTGGATACTGACACACACACACACACACACAATTATTCCCCACCATAACCTATTTGGATACTGACACACACACACAATTATTCCCCACCATAACCTATTTGGATACTGACACACACGCACACACACACAATTATTCCCCACCATAACCTATTTGGATACTGACACACACACACACACACACACACACACACAATTATTCCCCACCATAACCTATTTGGATACTGACACACACACACACACACACAATTATTCCCCACCATAACCTATTTGGATACTGACACACACACACACACACACACACACACAATTATTCCCCACCATAACCTATTTGGATACTGACACACACACACACACACACACAATTTTATATATATATATACACACACAACCCCCCACCTAGTAATGATTGTGTATTTTAGGATGTTCTCTATTTAAATTGGGCTCACGTGTACTATAGTACATAATGACCACAATCAACAAAATTGCTAAATAGACAAATAATTAACATAATAACATACCACTTCCTGAGATGCATACTTGGGGTCATCCGTATCGACAGACCAATAGCAGTAGTCAAAGCCAAACTCCATCAGCCGTTCTCTGGAATCTCCACAGCCATCGTGTCTTTGATCCAACTGATAAACACAAAACAATTAGACTTTAAAACAATGATCATATCTAGAAATAGTTTACACTCTGTTAAAAAAAAAAAAAACAGGTTAGTTTAGGCTCCTTTATAAGAGCATCTATAAAAGATTTTTGATTCTCGGATAAGTGAACAATTCTTTTTTTGGAATGAAAAGTTCTGTTATAGTTACGGGAAGCGGGGCATAAATTGGTGCACCTGTGTAATACCTGTTAGTCTTAAGGTTTTTAGATGTAGATCATGAGTGTACAATTTTAACTCATTCAATGGACGCAATCCTGGGCCCCTTAAGATGACTATGGATGTACAAGTGGCAGCAAATTTTTGCATTGCAGTGGAAGTCCACTACCCACTATTTCCGGGGTACGGACAACCCATAACACAACTAAATTGTATAACTAATAATTGATGAAAGTCCCCTCTTTTCTGAGATCCCCAGTCTGTAAACAAGCTGAATAGAAACCAACCCAGAATTTAGGTAGTGTGATGCTGCCATGTAACATGGCCACGTCAAGTTTGCCCCATGAGCATTCTTGTGGAGACTAAGCATTGGGACAGAAGGAAGGCAACATTATTTTTTGTTAGAGACTACCTTGGGAAGGAAGATTGGCCTGGAATTCAAAACTATTTGATCCTGATGGAATACTGTATAAGATTCCGTAACCACAGACAAAAATTCAGAAACTCTTCCAGCAGAGGTAATGGCAATATAAATAGGGTTCTTAGAGAAAGCAAGAAGAATTTGCTTCAAAAGGTGAATTCAATAACGTTTTCAAGACCAACGGAAGGTCCAAAAGAGGTGCAAGGTGTTTAAAGGGAATCTCCAGTGCCAGGAAAACGATCCGTTTTCCTGGCACTGTAGGGTCCCTCTCCCTCCCACCCACCAATCCCCAGGTACTGAAGGGGTGAAAACCCCTTCAGTCACTTACCTGAGGCAGCGGCGATGTCCCTCGCCGCTGTCTCCTCCTCTCCATTGCGTCGGCCGGTGGGTGAGACTGATCCCGCCCAACGGCCGAGGAGGCCTAATGCGCATTAGCGCTCCCCATAGGAAAGCATTGAAAACTAATTTCAATGCTTTCCTATGGGGATTTGAGCGACGCTGGAGGTCCTCACACAGCGTGAGGACGCCCAGCAACGCTCTAGCATAGGTTTCCTGTGCTATAGAGCAGGAAGTGACCTCTAGTGGCTGTCTAGTGGACAGCCACTAGAGGTGGAGTTAACCCTGCAAGGTAATTATTGCAGTTTATAAAAAACTGCAATAATTACACTTGCAGGGTTAAGAGTAGTGGGAGTTGGCACCCAGACCACTCCAATGGGCAGAAGTGGTCTGGGTGCCTGGAGTGTCCCTTTAACTGGAGGTTTCATCCTGATAATTGCCATAAAGATTCTCATGACAAGACGATTGGTTGCCCATCTAGTGTAAGTAAGGGCCAATAAGACAGACACCTGAAAGTGCTGAGACTTAGGCCTTTATCCAGTACCACGAGAAATATGTGGGAACCTGAGCATTTGTAAAAGTCGCCATGAGGTCTATCTGAAGAATTTCCTACTTCGTTGTTCTCTGGAAGAACATTTAATTCTGAAGACTTCATTCCCCTGGATCTAGGAGTAATCTGCTTACAATGTTTGCAAGAGGATTTTCTTAAGTCCCTGGAGATGGATCACCTTAAGTCCCTGGAGATGGATCATGACCCATGACATAATTAGTTTCTTGCCCTGATGATTCACATAAGTGGCTACTGACCTGATGTCTGTTTTGACAAGTACCCACTTTCCTCTCAGGTCATCTACAAAGTACATACTGGTTTTGAATACCACTCTCAGTTCTAAACTTGTCACTGCTTGCCTTTCTTCCATCTCTGATTTGATGTCCTCCCGCTTTCTGAAACTCAATCTCTCTAAAACTGAACGTCTTGTCTTTCCTCCTACTAATTTTGATCCTACTCTCTCACTCTCCCTTCAAGTTGGTGGTACCCACATCAGCCCATCCCTACAAGTGCGTTGTCTAGGTGTTAATTTGATTCTGGCCTCACATCCAGTCGGTTGTCATATCCTGACGATTCCACCTTAAAAACGTTGCCTGCATCCACCCCTTTCTTACGCAAAACGCTACGAAGGATCTTGTCCATGCTCTAGTAATCGCTCACATGGATTATTGTAACACTCTCCTAATTGGTCTTCCCAGTAGCCGTACAGCCCCGCTACAGTCTGTAATGAATGCTGCTGCCAGACTGATTTTCCTCTCCTTCACTCCTCTCACACCTCTCCCCTCTGTCAGTCCTTACATTGGCTTCCTGTATCCTATAGGAGTCAATTCAAAGTACTAAGTCACACCTATAAAGCACTGACCAATTCTAGCCCCTCCTGTTGTAAGGAATCCTATACTTACATTGGCGGTCCGCCGATCAGCTGTTCCTCCGATCGAGCAGACAGTCTCCTTCAGATTCCTACCCGATCGGATAGTCTCCTAGACGCCGACCGCTGTGCACACCCTTTTTTATGGCGCGGCGCATTTGTGGCGACGTCAGACGAGAGGCCGTACTATGGGCAGGATTTACAGACGCCCTCTTACGTTTTGGGGGTGTAACTACATCAATCACGTCCCCAGACATATAAAAACTCACTTGACCAATGTTTCAGTGCCCTGTTGTGGTTCGTAGCTTGCTAGTATCCCAAGAGTGCATACTTTTCTGGTTTTGTATTTATTCTGGTTTTGACTCGACTTCTTCTTTGACTATTCTGATCTCTGGTTCCCTTGACTTGGCTCTGGTTTTCTGTTTTTGCTGTTTTCTGGTTCCCTTTGACCTTGACCTGTTTTTTTTTTTTTTTTTTAATTCTTTATTTTGTTGGTGCGTTGCATAGACATATTAACGCTTCAAAACATCAGCAATACAGTTAAGATGATAGTACAAGATCATATCACTTGTTAGGGTATCGGCACCGTTTTATATGGAAGTTAAACAAGGTAACACGAGTCAAGATTACATTTACAAATGACAGGTTGAGGGGGTGATGTAGGACTCAATCTAGAGATTGCATGAGGGTTGTGTTTTGCATGTTGAACTGGGAGAGTAAAGTAAGAGTGAGGGGTGAAGTAAGGAGTGTGACCGGTGGTGCCCGTTGTGTTATGAGGGGGGCAGTAGCCCTTCTCCATGCTAGTAGTGTAGGTCTGAGCACCTCTGGTGTTGAGGTTCTCCTCTGCGTGGGGTGCCCCTAACCATGGGGGTGGCGGGGGGTATATAAAATTTGTTTGCCAGCGGGGATCGTCAGTCTGTGACCGCGTGTAGGTGCGGTATATTAGACGCCTTTTAAGGCCTTGTCAGGCTATATCGCTCGTGCTGCGTTACAGCATGTACGTCATGGTAGTCAAGAGTGTGAGAGAGCTGTAGAACATTTGTAGATAACAAAGAAAAAGCAAACAAGCAAACATAAAGGAAACGCAGGCACACCATGGGTAACAGCCTTGGTGCGATTTTCTGTAGCATGTTATATAGTCAGGTTGGTGGGGGCACGGCTGCACCAGTTCTTGGTTCAAATATTGCAATGTTAGCTGAATCCCAGCCTCCAGGGTTCGGCGGACCAGATGGGATAGCGGTGGGCATGGATAGACCCAGTGCAGTCAGGAGCATTGGTCCTTCGGAGACAGTTCCCAGCTTGTGTGTGGCTCCTTCGTGTGATACCAGTAGGGATCGTGGGGTTCCCCATCTGTATCCGATCCCTGCCGTGCGTAGTTGAGATGTGTTAGGTTGTAGATATCTGCGCCATTGTAGGGTGGCCCTTGTGAGGTCCTGGTAGACCGTGAGCTGGGAGCCTTCAAATGTATATGGGGTTTTGTCCCTCAGGGCTGTCAGCAAGTGTCCTTTGTCCTGATATGATATGCAGCGGAGGATACTATCCCTGGGGGCAGCTGGTTGTGCCTTGGTGGGTCGAGGTAAGCGGTACGCCCCGTCAATAGTAAATTTTCTTGCCGCTGGGGCCGGTAGAACAGAGGCCACTAGGCGTTGCATGTAGTGGGGCAGTTCCTCTGCTGTTACTGTGTCAGGGACCCCGCAAATCTTGACGTTATTACGCCTGTGGCGGTCTTCTAGCGCTGAAATTTGTGAGGTAAGTACCTGGTTAGCGGACTGAAGTTTGCTTAGGGTGTTTTAGTTGCATAGTGTTTTAGGGTGTTTTAGGTGCATAGTTGATATCTCTGTGCGGACATCTTGTATGTCATTCTCTGTGGCACTGACGCGGTCTGTGACCTGCTGGACGTCCACCTTGACCTGTTTTTGACTATTCTTTTTTTTTTATTACCTTCAGTCCGGCCATTCTAAGGTCCGGTTTAGGTAATATTCCTTTTTGTATCGAGCGTTAATATTCTATGCATTGTGTTCGTGACACCTATATCTCTTCACTAATCTGGAGGTATGTCCCTTCTCGGTCTCTACACTCTGCCCATGACCTTCTCCTGTCTGCTCATCGCACCCATACCGCCAACTCGCGCTTGCAGGTTTTCGTCATTTTTTTTTTTTTTTAATCTTTTGTATTTTATCCGTTTTATTTGCTTGTGATATGTGCTACTTTTTTGTTCAATTCTAAGGTTTGTCTTTATTTCTAAATATCTTTTTACATATCTAGAATAGTGAATATTTATAGGCAATATTGTTTTTTTTTTCTTTAACCAATTGGTGGCACTTGTAAAAGGAATACTTCTGGAGAAGACCGAACAATATTCACCAATAATATCGCTCTCTCAATTTACGCACATAAATAGATGGATATATTTACTACACAGCCTTTGGATATGAAACTCAGTTGATTTTCTGGTGCCTGCTGAGGTTATTTAGAGAAAGCTAATTAAACATTACATATGAATGTAAAAATGTTAAGATGAAACCATGGTAAACTAGAAAATTTTATGTGACCGGAAATAGTTTTGCAATATGATATTTACCATGTCAACATTCATACAGAGAGGTGCGAGGTAATATTGAACATTAAATGCGGATATCTAGACATGAGATCAAAGAATATTTGAAAACAGATCTACTCAATTTATTTAGGAAGTTCAGGAACAATAACTCTTAAGGACCCAAATATAATAGGGGTAATGTCCCCAAACATACTCCTAAACATATTACACATTTGTGGATGTTTTTGTGAACGCTAGGATGAAGTCTAACTTCTTATATGACCTCCCCAATCACCAGATCTAAACATTATTCAACGTTGTATGGGAAGTTCTGAAACTGAGATTACTAAATAGATTTCTAGATAGCCCATCTCATTCACCCTTCAGACTTGAGCTTTTACATGAACAATTTTGCCGAATTCCACTACACATGCAAGATGTGTATGACCACATTCCATATAAAAAAAAACTAAAAAATCAAAAGCCATTTATAAGACAAAGGAGGGGGCAGCTACAATTATATCTCCTCAACTAGTTTCCCTTTCTATTTGCTAAATTATAAATATAAAGAGAACATTCCAATGTTACAGGAAGACAACAATAAATAAATTTGAGTGCAATGGCAAGAAGTTCACAATCTTTCGCTGGAGCCAGATCACAAATTACACCCTAGAGCGGCAGCCAGGCACCTAAAGAGTTACATCTCCCAAAGTATTTCCAGATGTTAAATTCTATCCAGATGTTTCCATTACACTCTGGTTTTGTTCACTTAGTATGATATGGATAAAGCAGAGATGCTTGGACGAAGTTAACAGTCCTGTAGTAAAAACCCCTAGCCGTGGTAAAATTTTAAAGTTAGTGTTTAATGTGTTTATTTTTTACGGTTATATTTCAATAAACTACTTGATAATTTCTAGCAAAACATTGGTAATCTGTGTATTGCATGACGCACAACAACGTTTAAAGGGTTTACAATTTCACATGAAGCATATACGCAGACAGCTATATGGATTAAAATGATGAAAAACAGTGGAGAACTGGAAACATTTTTTTCCAGTCTGCAAAAGCAATTCTCCTGATCAGGTTTCAGAGCAAGATTTAAATATCTCAAAAGTCTCATTTGGCCAGTCTGTTAGAGTCTACTGACCTGGTTTGTGAATGGACAATGCAAGATCAGGTATACAGGTTCACATTCCAATCATTGACACAGAACCAATCTCACAAAGTTCTCATTTAACCTTTAATGTGCCAAACTGGACACCCATCAATTGAAAACAATGAATGCTGAGCCCCCGTTCATTTTATGTACAGGCATTGAAAAACACTTACAGCAAGTTAAAAATGTATTACTAAAGAGTATCTGCTATAAAGAAATTACTATTATTACTTAAAGGACCACTATAGGCACCCACACCACTTCAGCTTAATGAAGTGGTCTGGGTGCCAGTTCCAGCTAGGTTTAACCCTTTTTGCTGTAAACATAGCAGTTTCAGAGAAACTGCTATGTTTACCTATGGGTTAATCCAGCCTCTAGTGGCTGTCTCATTGACAGCCGCTAGAGGCGCTTCCGTGTTTCTCACTGTGAGAAGACGCCAGCGTCCATAGGAAACCATTGAGAATGCTTTCCTATGGACTGGATGAATGCACGCGCGGCTCTTGCTGCGCATGCGCATTCAGCCAGGGACTTTAGAAGAGGGAGGAGAGTCCCAGTGCTGAGGGAGTCCGGCGCTGGAAAAAAGGTAAGGGATTAACCCCTTCCTGCCCCTTCAGCGCCACGGGAATGGGACCCTGAGGGTGGGGGCACCCTCAGAGCACTATACAGGGAGTGCAGAATTATTAGGCAAATTAGTATTTTGATCACATCATCCTCTTTATGCATGTTGTCTTACTCCAAGCTGTATAGGCTCGAAAGCCTACTACCAATTAAGCATATTAGGTGATGTGCATCTCTGTAATGAGAAGGGGTGTGGTCTAATGACATAAACACCCTATATCAGGTGTGCATAATTATTAGGCAACTTCCTTTCCTTTGGCAAAATGGGTCAAAAGAAGGACTTGACAGGCTCAGAAAAGTCAAAAATAGTGAGATATCTTGCAGAGGGATGCAGCACTCTTAAAATTGCAAAGCTTCTGAAGCGTGATCATCGAACAATCAAGCGTTTCATTCAAAATAGTCAACAGGGTCGCAAGAAGCATGTGGAAAAACCAAGGCGCAAAATAACTGCCCATGAACTGAGAAAAGTCAAGCGTGCAGCTGCCAAGATGCCACTTGCCACCAGTTTGGCCATATTTCAGAGCTGCAACATCACTGGAGTGCCCAAAAGCACAAGGTGTGCAATACTCAGAGACATGGCCAAGGTAAGAAAGGCTGAAAGACGACCACCACTGAACAAGACACACAAGCTGAAACGTCAAGACTAGGCCAAGAAATATCTCAAGACTGATTTTTCTAAGGTTTTATGGACTGATGAAATGAGAGTGAGTCTTGATGGGCCAGATGGATGGGCCCGTGGCTGGATTGGTAAAGGGCAGAGAGCTCCAGTCTGACTCAGATGCCAGCAAGGTGGAGGTGGAGTACTGGTTTGGGCTGGTATCATCAAAGATGGGCTTGTGGGGCCTTTTCGGGTTGAGGATGGAGTCAAGCTCAACTCCCAGTCCTACTGCCAGTTTCTGGAAGATACCTTCTTCAAGCAGTGGTACAGGAAGAAGTCTGCATCCTTCAAGAAAAACATGATTTTCATGCAGGACAATGCTCCATCACACGCGTCCAAGTACTCCACAGCGTGGCTGGCAAGAAAGGGTATAAAAGAAGAAAATCTAATGACATGGCCTCCTTGTTCACCTGATCTGAACCCCATTGAGAACCTGTGGTCCATCATCAAATGTGAGATTTACAAGGAGGGAAAACAGTACACCTCTCTGAACAGTGTCTGGGAGGCTGTGGTTGCTTCTGCACGCAATGTTGATGGTGAACAGATCAAAACACTGACAGAATCCATGGATGGCAGGCTTTTGAGTGTCCTTGCAAAGAAAGGTGGCTATATTGGTCACTGATTTGTTTTTGTTTTTGAATGTCAGAAATGTATATTTGTGAATGTTGAGATGTTATATTGGTTTCACTGGTAAAAATAAATAATTGAAATGGGTATATATTTGTTTTTTGTTAAGTTGCCTAATAATTATGCACAGTAATAGTCACCTGCACACACAGATATCCCCCTAAAATAGCTAAAACTAAAAACAAACTAAAAACTACTTCCAAAAATATTCAGCTTTGATATTAATTAGTTTTTTGGGTTCATTGAGAACATGGTTGTTGTTCAATAATAAAATTAATCCTCAAAAATACAACTTGCCTAATAATTCTGCACACCCTGTAGTGCCAGGAAAACAAGTATAGTGCCAGGAAAACAGAAGCTCCCAGCCCTCAGTCTAAAGTAGTGTGTGCGTGGATAGAGGCAACAAGCACACCACAGGTAAGAAGTGAAACCATTCTAAAAACACTTCAACTACTTGGTGCACCAGGACACCATAACCACTTAAACACTATGGTAACTGGAATATTCCTTTAAAAGGTAAAGTGGTACTTAGTGTAATCTATACATTGCATAGGCAAATGTATTAATTCAAGTGTAGATTTAGTTATTTAAGCTTAGGATTGGCACAGAGATATATATTCCACAATACAGTGACTGACGGGGATAGATGTACTTCATCAATGTTGCCAACAGATATAACGGTGAGGTGGCTTCATCAAAGTGCCATTGTACAGCTCTACGGAATCTGATGGCGCTATATAAATAATAAAATAATAATAGTAATATGAAAAATGGTCCACATTTGTAAAAGTGAAGTAGTCACCATGGAAACCAGAAAACCATCAGGCAAATTCAATTGGTGATTACAGCACTCTAACAAATGCTCAGCGCTTTTCAAATCATGACACTTCGCCTACCATAAGGTATTCACAAAAAAGATGATACATTTAAAAAAAAAAACAAAAAAAAAAACAGGTTATCATTACGATATACATATGCTAAATTTGGATTATTTATAAAACGCCCAAAAATCCCACAGCACTATACAATAGGTGGATTAACAAACAAGTATCTGTAACAAGACAAGTTGGGTGCACAGAAACAATAGGAGCTGGGGGCCTTGCTCTAAGAAGCTTACAATCTAATTAGCTGTGTATATGTGTAATAGTGCCTAGTTATAAATGTTTGTGTGGAAAATCAGGTTTATAGACAGCAAGGTATGTGTATGATGTGATACTAATTAGAGAGATCAGGTAGAGAGCCCGGCTAGTTAGAGATATATTCAGTATCATTGTGTGCATGACTTTGTATGTTTGAGATGATGTAGATTTTTTTTTAGAGAATAATAAGGTCTGTGAAACCATTGCTAATTAACCCCTTAAGGACCAAACTTCTGGAATAAAAGGGAATCATGATATGTCACACATGTCATGTGTCCTTAAGGGGTTAAAGGGGTTATTCAGCAGCTGAGCATTCAATAGGAATTTCAAATTTAAGGTGAGATTAACAAAACGTGAACAAGTCTGTGCTTTGAGTTTGGCAAATCTGGCCTTAAATTTGAAATTCACTTTAGTAAATAATCCTGTAATTGTTTCCACTTTTTTAATTAAAATTCTGTCTGACTTTGAGATTCTAGGGAAATTTGTCAATCCTGCCAACCATAAATGCAGTGAAAGTTTGGCAGAGGCTAACTGGAATCGTAACTCACGGCGATACGTCTGCCAAGCAGGGTCATTCCAAGGATTACTAGAGGCCTAGAAAGCATTTACTGTCACTGTAAAGCACCAAATCAACTATTTGAAGTCATTCAAATAACCTAAAATGTCATCGGTTAGCTGTACAGTAGCATGGCCAAGCATGAGAATACAAAGTGCAAATTAATCTTTTTCTTCTACGGTTAGAAACAGAGGTTAAAGTGTATATTTATTGTTAGATTGGTTCATTACTTATACCAGATTTGCACTGTTTCAGATTTTTGGGTTGTTAAACAATTTAATTAATTAGATGTTTTTTCTGTGCTGTGCCCCTGTGTGTGTAACATAGATATGATAAGAACATAGAATGATATAGGCTCCATAAATAAATAAATTTAACGACACAGGTCAGTCCTTATCCATATAACAGATTACGGTATTGTTTCTATGTCAGTTCCCAGTTTGGGTCTCTTCAATCTGTCCCAGTATTCTGATTTTGGGGGGGGGATATAACCCAGAATTGTAACTGCACTTTCTCAAAACATACATGGGACCTTTCTAATCTGGTTAACACAGACTGTCTTCAGTGCTTTAACCCATTACTAACTCACTACAAACTTAGTGAGTTTGTAGTACCCAAATGGATTAATACTTTTTACTTATAGAAAACTAACTTGTTAGTACTTCTAGAGATTGCATATTGAGAAAGAGGTTTCATGAGATAATCTGCATCTTTAAAATTCTGTAGATCAACAGCAGTTATAAAGATCATGTTTCATGTAATCAGCTGTGGGGGCTTCAAATAAAGCCATCAAGCCCCTAAAATTTGAGTACGATCCCAAAAAACTCCAAGTCAAACACTAAGTGTTCAGGTATGATTATGTAGTGGGAGATTTAGCCTGTACATAATACATGAAAATATTAATGTATCACTGTATCATCAGAACACTTGGAATGATCTTGAACTCTGAAGCAGGCCCCGAGGCTCATCTGACATCAATCCCTTGGGACATGAAAAGGGTGGATTGTACAAATAAAAATGAAACAGATGTTTGAGATTTTTTATTTTTTTTTGTGGGAAAGAAGGGCTTACAGATTCTGCATGAGAACATGCTTCTAAAAGTGATACTCAAAAATCCATGCACCGAGTTAATTAAAATGACACTAAGTACCACAACCACTTTAACATGCTGGTTCAGTCTCCTGACACACAGCCAATTAATTACACCGCCTTAACAGTGTCAGAATGGATATCACTAATGAGAAAATAGGAACATCCGCTTTAGAGGTATATGTGAAGAGGGGCTAAGCAGTTGGCACGCATGGGACCCAAGTGAGTGTCAATCTGTTAAACATGGTTTGACCCAAAGTGAGCAACCGAATGCAGAGTGGGTACCCACTGTTCTTAAAACATTATTCTGGAAAGCCACCAAAGTATTCCTGGCATATAACCAACACCGTAGGCTGTAGTAGGAATGGTGCTTGGAGTGTTCGTTTAATTGAATATTTTATTGGGAAAGACATGTGGAGATTTTCTCTTGTCTTCATGTGCTGAAATAATGAGCTTATAGTGACCCAATTCTGTGGATCTAAACAAGGGCAGTAACAGGACTTAAAAAGAAACAAACCCAAAAATAAAAAAACTGTCATGTCATCAGAAACAAGAGTGATTTAGACTAATGTATGTATCTTTTATTTTAAGTATTATCTGACACTATCACCCATAGATTGGATTGGAGATTATGTAAATTAAATGAAAACCCAACTGTCATCTCACCTTTACATTTCTAATTTTGGTCACATTTTCATCGACATTCAAGATAATCTTTGCACCTTCTGCATTCTCCCTGGAAAACAAAAAAAAGAGAAAGAAAACCAAAATGTAAAAGTGCCAAATAAAATCAAACAGTGCATTTAAAGTACTAGTATTTCTTATTCATCAGTTGTTCAACAATGTGAGTTTTGTCGGTGCATTATAAAGAATAGTTTTAGGTCTCTATACACCTCTGGGATTCCCTGGCTTCTAGAATCACATGCAATATAGGCCTTACTTGCCGCAGTTGCATAAAAAGTCTGTTTTTGTAAGTCCAACCTTAGATTTGTACACATGGCCTGTAAGATAAGATAAGATGCATATGGTTGGGCACGGCAGCAGGAAGGATCGTCTCCAACAACAAAATATTTCTAAAGATTAAGGGACACTATGCATATGACACTCCCACCACCATGCCTGACTATAGGCAAGACACACTTGTCTTTGTACTCCTCACCTGGTTGCCGCAACACATGCTTGACACCATCTGAACCAAATAAGTTCATCTTGGTCTCATCGGACCACAGGACATGGTTTTCAGTAATCTTTAGAAGAGGCTTCCTCCTGGGACGACAGGCACTGACAGGCCGTCCCCCCCACCCCTTCAACCTCTGCAGCAATGCTGGCAGCACTCATACGTCTATTTCCCAAAGACAACCTCTAGATATGATGCTGAGCATGTGCACTCTACTTCTTTGGTCGACCATGGCGAGGCCTATTCCAAGTGAAACCTGTCCTGTGAAACCGCTGTATGGTCTTGCCCACCGTGCTGCAGCTCAGTTTCAGGGTCTTGGCAATCTTCTTATAGCCTAGGCCATCTTTATGTAGAGCAACAATTTGTTTTTTTCAGATCCTCAGAGAGTTCTTTGCCATGAGGTGCCATGTTGAATTTCCAGTGACCAGTATGAGAGAGAGTGAGAGCGATAACACCAAATTTAACACACCTGCTACCCATTCACACCTGAGACCTTGTAACACTAACGAGTCACATGACCCTGGGGAGGGAAAATGGCTAATTTCCACTTAGGGGTGTAATGTGGGTGTACTCTCTTTTGTTGCCAACGGTTTAGACATTAAAGGGACAAGATAGTCACCAGAACAACTACAGCTTAATGTAGTTGTTCTGGTGAGTATAATCATTATATGCAAGTATTTTCATGCAAACATTGCCTTTTCAGAGAAAAGGCAGTGTTAACATTGCCCCTAGGGATAGCCTGTTTACATTGCCCCAAGGGACACCTCCAGTGGTCATTCCTTAGATGGCCAATGGAGGTGCTTCCTGGCTCAGTGCTACACAGTAGGCAGCAGTGCCGTTCAGCATCTCCACACTCTGCAAGGGGATGCTGAATTTTGTTCTCATAGAGATGCATCAATTCAATGCATCTCTATTAGGAGGTGCTGATTGGCCAAAACGACATTTCGCCCCGCCCCCTTGTCGATTTCAGCCAATCCAATGCTTTACCCATGGACAATTCTGATGATGTCACAAAGGAGACGGGATGAGTTTTATTAACTTTTAAGGGGGCACATTTGTGTTCCTGACCATATAGTGTTCCTTTAAGTAATAAAGTGCTACACACATTGAAAATTCCCAGCAGCAAACGTAATGAGTTTCGTGCTATGGCACCTAATCATGGATTTAAGATGAGATGCCCGAATGTATGGTGATTTCATTTAAAAAAAAAAAAAAAAAAGAATAGAAAGTGTTGCAAAAAGTTTCATAGAATTATAAATCACAGAAACGCACAATACCACATTACAGCAGTGGGTCCAAAATGAGATACATTTCAGTTACAAACATAAAACTTGCAAATAGGATATTCATGAAAAACCAAACATACATAGACAGAGTCAGTACTAGGCTAAGGTGAGATTGGATCCCTCAACACTTACTAAGCAAGGTCAATAGAAAATTTAGCAACAATGCAGAACAAAGTACCTTCAACGGCATTTGCGAGGAGGTTACAATTCCCACCTTAAATTCTCAATCTAGCTAATATTACTGGTTATGATGCAAGTCTTTAAAACTTTAATTTTTAGGGAAAACAGGATTGGTCCACGATGGATTTTCATAACCCGATTTTCTTTAACCCGCTCCAAACAAGTTGTACTCTTGCTTAACCATACAAATATTTTAGACATATCATAAGCAAAAACACCCCACTGTCACCACTTGAAATCAATTTGTCAAAAATCTGGGTACTGCACCCATTGATTCCTTGGAAAAAAAACCCACTAAAATAAGGGGAAACAAGAATTAAAGTGAGAAGTTTGCTCAAAATCTGAGCATGGAGAGAAAGTCTCTACACTCTGGGAAATGTACCCTCCACGCAAGTGGCACTATAGGGTTGCACCAAAAAAAATAATAAATATACATTATTGTAGTGGTTATAGTGGAAAGCTAGGGTTAAGTCTATCCACTATGAAGTGGTATGACGAAAACAAGAGGAGTCCCGGCATCCAAGGCACATCCTTTAGTGTTGGCCAATATATGAAGAAGCTTTCACAAATACATTATGATGCTCAACATGCAGATCGCTCATATATAGAGGTTACTGAAATGACTAGAACGAGTCGAAAACCACCAGCAAACAGGATTACAAAGTAAGAGTAAGCCAAAGTCAAATAACCAGAGAATTAATAAACCTACAGGAATACACACTCCGGCTTCCGGCTGTTAAAGGAAACAGGGCAAGGTACTGACTAACCAGTGTTGTTTTATAGGCACAAATGAAAGCCTATTGTCCTGCGTCAATATTGGCAGGATGTGCGATCTCAGGGGTGTTTAAGAAAGAGTAAAGGGAAGTTTCTAAGGTCAGTATTATGTTGCCAAAATGACACATGGCATCATCGTGTATCAAGTGAAGACACAAACTGGACTCATGTAATGAGACAGAGGTTTAGCTTTCTCCATTGTGCATCCAAAAGAGCTTGCATAAAACTGGCAAAGCCAGCGATTGGGGGAAAATAAAAAATGATAATATTTTAGAGACATAAAGGAAGATGAAACTTCCTTATATGGCATACCAAGCTGATGAGATGGTCTTTGGATGCCAAAAAAAACTTCTGTTTGTTTGTCAACCCACAAGGGGAAAACAAGTTTGACCCACTCCAGAGTGACCTCAACCAAATAGTCCCTGCACGGTTACAGTGAAATTGTGGTTTAAGTGAAGGGAAAGTCAGATCAGCTCAAGAAGAAGTAACACTGCATTGCTCACTGCTTTGCACTGTGAGAGAGCTCCCCTGAGATTAAACCTGCTCTCACCAAGTTTTAGAGATCTGCGATCAGGAAACAAAAACCCCTGAAATTTTTTTATTTTTTTTTTATTTTTTAAATGCACAAAGCTAAATAAATGGTTATAGATGTCTTCGGCAGAGTTGGCACGTGCACACAGCTAAATTCTGAGTTCCTGTGGTCACATTAAATGTGCCCACTGAATCCTTTAAATACCCTACAAACGGGCTAAATATAAACGCATATGGAGCAAAGCTGATCTTTGAAAATAACAAAAAAACTTTATTTCAGTAGAATGTAATGCCAATAAAACCCACCATAATAATCCCTTAATGCATTGCAACCTCTTCTGTACTGTGCCTACACCCCGTATTACAACAGCTTGGAGACAGGGGGAATAAATGGTGATTTTTGCGTAAGAAAATCGTTTTAAAAAACGAAAACTCCTTAGAATGAATGAAAAAATGGAGGAGTGAATGAGATATGGTTAATGTTAACAGTCAGGGACAAGTCTGATCCAGCATGCGACACTGAACAGCAACGTATACTACAAGTATAGGCTCAGGCACTATTAGCAAACCTTTGAATGGTCGGGTGTAGAGCAAGAAAGTAATACTAATAAAACCATAGTTGAGGAATAGGTATAAGGTACTTAATATTAGCAACCCTAGCCGGGTTCAGGAGAACAGAATTCAGCCGCGATGGCCACCTGCAGTACAAATTGAAATGTCCAGTTAACTCTAATTTGAGTAAACTGAGACAGACATTTATCATTTCCAAAAGGAAATTATCTTCCACTCAATCAATAAATGTATATTTCTATGATCATTGCCATAATAATAATAATAATAACAACATTTAAAAATCCAATATGGGGGGGCGGGGCCTGACCAGCAAGATGGCCGGACGTGTTTACTCACAGCTCCGACCTTACACTGCAGAATCTCAGGCAAAAATGCCTACAAATGGTAAAGTGACCCACCTGGAGTACCGGTGGAGAGTCACTGCTTCTACCGGCACCCACCGTACGACGGCATCGTTCCAGCCAGAGCTACCTCTGCAGCCCACTGTGCCCGGTGATTGGGGGAGGCGGCCGATCTCCCGACCCGGCGAGCACACGGCTCGGAAACCACCCAACAGCCTCGAACCCCCCCCCTTTGGACCGGTGGGGGTTATCCCGGTCCCCGCTGGCGCACCTACTGGCTCACGTCCACAAGCCCTGACAGGGCACACGGAGCGGCTGTACTGCCACGTGAGCTCCAAGATGGCCGCCGGAGGAAAGCCTGAAGCAAAGCACCCACAGGGTGAAGACCGCATAGCTCAAGCCTTTGAAAGATTCTGGGCGCAGCTCTGGAGTGCGGTCTACCCTCAAGCGAAGACACCAGCGATGAAACATGTGGCCCCAACCCGACTTCCCGGACATCGCATCGTACAGCAACCCATTAAAAGAGGCCTGATCAAAGTACCTGCAGAGCAGAGGAAGAGAAGGCAACAGGCCTATTCCCGCCAAAAGCCCCGACCTGCGGAGTCCCTTCACAGCCGCGGACAGCAGTCTCTAAAGAGACATTCCTCTGGAAGCTCATCCTCTGCCCAGAAAGCCAGATCCCAGAGCGAAAGGAAGCAGTGTGGAGGAAGATCTCGAGCCCTGATCCCAGCTGCAGCTACAGAAGGGATCCCTAAGACTGTAACGCTGGACTGTGCAGAGGTCTGGGGGAGATGGGTGGCTGATCGGGGAGGCCCATACAACCTACCATTCAGCGGTGGGAGACTCTATGCAAAGGGTATAGGTTAAACCTTACCAGTTTTTTGGGGATCACCACCCTGTCTCGCTAGGTTACTACCCACGGGTATTAACTCCTTCATGTTATTCTACTGTGAGTGTGCCCTGCACACTACTAACTTATGTTACTAAGCCCAAATAGCCCTCACATACTTCTAGTTATGGATTCACTCTTGTATTGATCGTCAAAATACACAAAATGTGCAATATATGAGAAGCCATACCACTGTTAATGTTTGTTTGTTATCCTGCTAGCACTAGCTGTTGTGGTGGTACAAATTCTACCTGTTATCTAATGCACGACTTAAATAACGCCTTTACCTATATACCTACCCTGTCCACTCTGTCGTAACAAATCCATAGGACATGCATGAACAGCGTGTGAATCAGCAACTTACCTTTAAGCAATGTTGTACGCATGTTAACAAAGTATGATCAAACTAAATATACACACTAAGCAGCCCATAACTATTAAGCTGTATTACCACTATGCTAAACTATTACTTAATGCGTTAAAACAACGTCTCTCTTGAACCACTAACACAAAAATGTGCGCTGATATGCTACTATGCCTTTTTTGTTTAATTCATTGTTCACTCTTATCTTGCTATAGCTGGCAAGGCATAATGAGAATGTTTGTAACCCTCATGCGCTTCAAAAATAAAGAATTTAAAAAAAAAAAAAAAAAAAAAAAAATCCAATATAAAAACCACCCAGAGCCTATCACTGCCATGGAATTCCTATTGATAATGTAAGACGGTAAATTCTCCATACATTAGTAATTACTCAACAAACCATTACAGTGCACTCGTAAGTTGGTAATGCTGTCAGAATTCTAGACAATGACTTATAGAATGCATATATAATACACAGATTTCAATCCCTTCAAATTTGGAAGGGGAAAAAACTGAAATCCAAAGTTGCATTGTTCAAATCTTAGAATCCCCACTGAAGTCAATGAATGACTGGCGGGATGCCCAGCAGAAGAGGGACTGAAAAACAGGATGTATAAATGATATCCCACGTGGCTTCAAGTTTATTACAGTCAAACCATTACTAACTTAAAGGGACACTATAGTCACCCAGACCACTTCAGCTCAATGAAGTGGTGTGGGTGCCAGGTCCCTCAGGTTTTAACCCTTCACATGTAAACATAGCAGTAACTACTATGTTTACATTGCAGAGTTAATCCAACCTCTAGTGGCTGTCTTCCTGACAGCCGCTAGAGGCGCATCTGCGATGCTGGATGCAAAATTTGCATCCAGCATGCAGAAAGGCCATAGGAAAGCATTGAGAAATGCTTTCCTACAGAGAGTTTGAATGCGTGCGCGGCACTTGCCGCACATGCACATTCCGCTCCACTCTACTCGGGAGCTGACATCGGCGGATGAGGTCACCAGCGCCGAGGGAGCCTGGCGCTGGATAAAGGTAAGCTGCTGAAGGGGTTTCAACCCTTTCAGTGCCACAGGAGGGGGACCCGGAGGGTGGGGGCACTATAGTGTCAGGAAAACCGCTTTATTTTCCTGACACTATAGTGGTCCTTTAAAGCAGTGTACAATAAATAAACAGACAGGCCTGTTAGACCTGTGATATGAACACACAGCAGACAACCAAAAACCGGAATACTGTACTATTTATTTAAACTACAGTAGGAATAAACTTCCATAGTATCTTTCTGAACCCTCTCACTGGCTGTCTCAGTTGGTGTTCCCCACTGCTCTATTCTTGGTTCTCTTTTTCTCCATCTACCCTTTCTCTCACTTTATCTTTATTAACTGTTTGGATTTCAGTAACATCTAAATGCTAATGATACACAAATTTACCTCTCCATCCCCGACCTCTCTTCTGCTCTCCTGTAACACGTCACAAACTCTCTCTCTTCTATCTCTAACTGGATGTTGTCCTTTTTCTAAAACTTAATCTTTCTAAAACTGAACCCCTAATCTTTCCATCCTCAAATAATCCTCCTCCGTCAATCTCCCTTCAAGTCAATGGGACACCCACCTCCTATTACACCCACCTCGCAAGCTCTCTACTTAGGTGTTACTTTTGAATCGGGTCTAACCTTTTCTCCTTCCATCCAGTCTGTCTCCAAATCCTATAACTTCCATTTAAAAATGTTGCCGCATTCTCCCCTTTCTTTACCATTATATTTCATATGTAAATAACGTCTTGTCAAATATCCCCACTTTAGAATTGTAAAGCGCTGCAAAATATGTTGGCAATATAAATTATAATGATAATATTAATACCGTACCTAGGATATTTATTACACTGCATCTGGTTAAATATGATTTACACCATTGTGATTTATGCCAGTAAAACTACAGAGAATATTAATGATATTGGGAAACATTTATATCCAGAGAGAAATCCGGATTATTTTACCTCTAACTCCTTAAAGAGTTAGTCCAGGAAGCATGATCAGTTCAGTGAATTGAAGTAGTCATGGTGCCTGGAATTTGAATGTGCAATGTTTCGCTGTGATACACTGAGCATACCGAGTTTAACCCCTATGCTACCAGTGGTATAATTCCATCTCCGCCAGCACATGGAACAACAGTTCCAGGCTGGTTAATGACAATTCTGAGCAAATTAAGATGCAAAGACACTCATTCATCAGCTGAGAGCGGTCAGCTGATGCTTTCAGCCAAAAAATGATCATTCGGATCGACACCCGGGTGCTGCTCTAAAGAAGCCAGGTATCTTAAACTCTGCTTCACAGGAGACCAGGTAAGAGAGCAAACCATTGTAAAACAGTTTGCCCCATTACCGAGGAACAGCGCATGGGTACTCCTACAATTATTACCACTATGGCGGACTACTGTGATTATGATGGTTGGAGTAACCATTTAAGAACCATAGCAGAGATTGTGGGTTGTTAGTTCATGGATTTCAAGTCAAATCTTAATGCATAACTGAACACATGAGGATAATTAATTTACAGACTGAGAGACAAAGGCTTTAAAGTATATATTGATAGCCATGTCCCCATAGCGCTTTTAGTTCAGGGACAAGAATAAGCAGCTTATGGACAGTCTCCAAGCAGCAACAAACAGAAGACTATGAGTGGAAAATAACAGACGATTTCAGATTCTATTTAAAAGTAAAAAAATAAATAAAATAATAATTAGAGGTTCCACTGAAGATTTAGATAGTTTTATAGCAGTTATGGCAAACAAGGACTTGACTACATTCAACAAGATGCTCAGCGATCTGACTCAGATACGACTGCTTTCAAAACTTAACCCTGACAAACAACATTAATTTATTAAAAAGTGTGGCGTTTGTTTTTTTGCTTGAGCTCAACAATGGAAAGGGAGTCTGGCTTGTGAATTGCACAGCAGTACCACAGTAATTCTTCACTATAGGATGAGTCTATATCAGTTATATGGATAAACGCTGTGAGGCATGCCTATTTTATCCTGTTATGCCCCAGAAGTCTTTGTGCATTTTAGGGGTCAATGACTATATTCCGAATTTTAGAAGGAATCGACTAGCTTAGAACGCTGAGAAGCCAATCAGAATAGAGCTTTTAATTGTAAAGAAATCAGTAGATATAAATATATATAGAGGAAGTTTTTTGGCATATAGACTGCTTTCTGCATGTCTACTTTTCTTTTATTTTCTTCTCCTCATTATTGCCATTTTTGCCTACCCTCTCCATGTGTGGATTATCCGTGGTTAGATTGGGGTATTCTTTTTGGTTTTTTAGGGTTTAGTGTGGAGTTACACTTTATATGTGTTTTTTTCCAGATTCATTATCTCCTCTTACACTTCCATTGTATATATACCCTACCTCTACCCCTTTCTCCTCCGCCCCCTTCTATTCCTAGTTCCTAACTACTGTCCAAATTCCCATTTCTAGATACTATCTAGATAGGGATTTATCTCTGTATTATCAGAGCTTCACCTCAGGACCCCCTTGTTTCGTGTGTGTGTGTGTGTGTTATATATATATTTATATTTATATATCTCCCTGAAGCTCAAAATTACCGGCTTAATCTAAACTGAAGAGGTTCTTGCAGTATAATGGTAACAGTTTTAAATCTTTTATATACATGATTTGTAATGTATTAAAGCATAACTATTGCTTCTCTTTAAAGCACAGGTTTCTGATGGTAAAATAAAACGTGGAGTGGCTCTTATTCTTTAATTTAATAATTGTGTTATGGTTCCTTTAAAAAAAGCTTATGGTTCCTTTAAAAAAAAAAAAAAACGAAAATAATCCAACAATTCAGTTATCTATGACACTGCGAAGGGTATACAAGGACTGTAACAATCTGCTTTTTCAGCTGGAAGACATACAGAGAAACATCTGGCTCCACAGCTCCCAAACACTGGTATTTCCGGCCGAGTAACAGACATATGGGTTTAGAGTAAACTGTACTAATTCTTCTACAAGGAATCCACTAGCCCAACCCTTTACAATATTACTGTAAAGGATGTTGCCATAAAGCCCAGGTAATAGACTCTGCCAGTTACACAGTTAACAGTACACATCTGGAAGTTTAAAGGAACATTCCACTGGCCAAAAGGGCAAATAATTAGAAATCACCGTTTAGTAGATTTTCCCCCAAATGAAAACATGCATACATTTTCATGCATGTATTCAGTGGGGGTATTCTTGAATGAGCTTGCAAGACTTCCTCTTTTTCCTCCAAAAGAGACTTTGTTTCTTCACTTGGAAATAGCCTATCAGAGGCCTCTGAAGGTTCTCCTGTGTGCGTGTGTCGGATCACATGCGCACACAGCATTCTGATCTGAGGTCTGTGGACACTGGTCTAAGGTCTGACCTGCGGTATGCAGAAGGGAGGCAGGTGCGTTCAAGTAGAGCATGACAGCCACTTCAGTTAGCTCAGGAGATCTAACAGAAGAATTAAAGGAATACTATAGTCACCTAAATTACTTTAGCTAAATAAAGCAGTTTTAGTGTATAGATCATTCTCCTGCAATTTCACTGTCATTTAGGAGTTAAATCACTTTGTTTCTGTTTATGCAGCCCTAGCCACACCTCCCCTGGCTATGATTGACAGAGCCTGCATGGAAAAAAAAAAAACTGGTTTCACTTTCAAACAGATGTAATTTACCTTAAATAATTGTATCTCACTCTCTAAATTGAACTTTAATCACATACAGGAGCCTCTTGCAGGGTCTAGCAAGCTATTAACATAGCAGGGGATAAGAAAATCTTAATTAAACAGAACTTGCAACAAAGAAAGCCTAAATAGGGCTCTCTTTACAGGAAGTGTTTATGGAAGGCTGTGCAAGTCACATGCAGGGAGGTGTGACTAGGGTTCATAAACAAAGGGATTTAACTCCTAAATGGCAGACGATTGAGCAGTGAGGCTACAGGGGCATGTTCTATACACCAAAACTGCTTCATTAAGCTAAATTTGTTCAGGTGACTATAGTGTCCCTATACTGATACTATAGCAAAGGGGATGTTTAATTATTTTAAACAGTGCCAAATTCTTGTAGAAATCGTCACTTTTATAAACTGTCATTATTATGGATGTGGCGTGGTCCTTTTAAATGCTTTTTATATATTTAAATAGCCATTATGAGAAAAGTCATTCCAGTCTGTTCAAGTGTCTAAGCAGTGCGGTGGGATACTGCAAGAACTGGTCTTTTGGGAACACTACGGCACAGAGCCACAGGGACTATCCTTGCTTAATATCAAACAAGTTTAACTCCAGCACATCGAAAAGAGTCACAGTGAGACGTCCAGTTTTCTGCAGAAAAGGTTTATATAAAATTCTCACACATGCCAGTAAGAGAGCTCAGTGGGCTAATGCATCAACAGAAGAATGTGTTCAACCCTTGGGTCGGCAGGGTTGACTCAGCCCTACATCATTCCGAGGAAGATAAAATGAGTACCATTAAATTGGGTAATAGTAACATCCCCGTACTTGAAAACCAGAGTAATCTGCATGTATCTTTCCTGGTTATAATACTTTGTTATTATTATTATTTCAAGGTAAGCAAGACTCTATGTAAGTCAAATAAGGAAAGTGCAACCCAACATCACAGAGAGTAAACATATATCAAAAACTCACAAATAATTTAAAAAAAAGCGAAAAAACAAACAAACACCTAAATACAAAAAAAAAAAATCTATATTTCATTTAACCCCTTAAGGACCAAACTTTTGCAATAAAAGGGAATCATGACATGTCACACATGTCATGTGTCCTTAAGGGGTTAAAAAGCCAACAGGTAAAAATGTGGATAAAGTTGACACCTTAACCACAGATGTATTATTTATGTGTTTACATAAATTATTCCATGATAAAAACTGGTTGTATAGCTGTAAGATGCTTAAAGTGACAATACGGGGGGGGGGGGGGGGGGGGTTGACCAGCATGGCAGAGAGACATGTTTTACATGGGCTCCCACATAATCTTGAGTTTGACAGACTCCTAGTGCCTTATAACACTCGAACTGGACCAGCATCGACAACCTACCTAACCCTCACTGCAAAGGGTGAACCTCAGGGTGATCAAATACCAGATCAAAGCCTGTTTACCCCCCTCTCGGATTTTGCAGCCTGGTGCGCATTGGGCGGGAGAAGCGGCCGCTCTCCTGTCCCAGAGGTACCTGGAAGCAGTGAAGGACGCACACATGCCCCGTAACCCCCCACACGTGCACATCCCGCGGGGGTGATCCCGGTCCCCCCATTTGGCAGGCTGCTCCAATGTGGTTGGGGCTCAGGGTGAGGCTACTTGGTTGAAGAAACGGCGGGGTGACTTACGCAAAACGGCAAATACCGCACACACCACTGGTTCAAGCGACGTCCACCTTGATAACCTGGACAAATTGGACAAAACATTCAACGACTTCTGGCTCAAACTGGAGCGTGAACTGCACCAACCAGCTCCACTACCGAAGAGACTCCAGCGGCGCCCTCTTTCGAAGCCCAGGACTCCAGCAGCTCAGAGGGCCCAAACATGGCGCCGAAGAGCACAGAGTACATCACTGCTGATCAAGGTGACACGAAGACAGTCCTTGTGGCGATCCACTGCTGAGGTCGGGGGAGCTGAACCAATGGGAGCCCTGACCATGCCATATGCCTATACCTGCCTGCTCCTGGATATGGATGACTGCAGCGTTCCTTACCTGGAGCTGGACTATGTTCTGCCCACGGAGGGCATAGGATGAATTGGGACAGACACATTCATAGCTCCGGGTTACTTATCTGCTCCTGTTCACTTGGAGCTTAAAAGGGGACTTATAGGTCCTACTGTCTTTATTGGTTCTGAACTAATATTGTCCAGTTGCCTAGGTTCCTCATACCACTATCTCTCTATCCACTGTACCACTATGGGAGCCTCCTGTAGGAATTATCTTGATAAGTCAGTTGTTATCTCTAATGTCTCGCTGTTCACTCTATAATGACCAAACTCGGATGCATGTAGGTAGTACCTTCACTGATATTTTACGTGACTTAAGATATACTCAGTTCTTTTTCCTTCATTTAAAAATGTGCCGATACATATATACACTCATTTGCCTTCACAAATCATCTCCTTGTAACTGTATAATTTACATTTTCTGTTATGCTCAAGCACGACAAAAATAAAGAATTAAAAATAAATAAATAATAAAGTGACAATACGTCCCACCCCAAACAAACAACTAACTACATCTTAGTGTAGCAGTTAAGCTGCTATTATTATACAACAATGCCTTTGGGTCTACAGTCAAACAATTTGAAAGTAATTCAACAAAAAGCAAGGCATTACCCATCACCCATACACTGCCCCTTTTTAGCCACACTGATAATGCAAAAAGAACATTCTCTCTTTAACAAGCTTGGATGACGAGGGTAGGCTGAGAACATAGCACGGTAACAACTACAATAAACTGGAATGGTGCTTAAACTGCCCCTTTAAGATATTCCTAATAGTTATTATGCAGCAAGTACAGTATTCATACAAAATAAAAAGTGTATTGTATGAGTAGAGCATGTTGCACACAGGGTTAGGGGTAGGCATCCTTCAACACTCCAGATCTTGTAGACTACATCTTCTCTGATGCTTTTACAACATTATGGGAAATTAAGACCACAACAGCTGGAGTGCCAAAGGTTTTTTTTTTTTTATATATTATTAGCGCTAACCTACTCCCCACTTTTTTTCTGCCAAAGGTTGCCTGTCCATTAGAGCAGGGGTTCCCAACCCAGTCCTCAAGTACCCCCTACCAGTCCAAGATTTAGGGATTACCCTGTTGTGTCTAAAATGTTTTTTTTTCCTTTCTAAAAACACCTTAGACACAACTGGGTAATCCCAGGGGGTACTTGAGGACTGGGTTGGGAAGCACTGTATTAACAGCAAAAGAAAGCCCTGTCAGCCACCGGAGCACTCCTCCCCCTCCATCCCCCCTCCGAACCCCCAACCTGCAATGTCCACCCCCCCTCTTTCCCCCACAATTTTTTTTTACTAGATAAGAGATGCAAAGGCTACAGGGCAGTAGCAAATCCATAGAAGAAACTTATCGTCAGACAGGACACAAAAACATGCTTAGCAGCATTCATCATAAAATGTTGCTTTTCTTTTGCAACCACCCTTAAAGAACGCATCTTCAGATTTTCGCGGTTCTTGCATTCAGAGAGTGGTTACTTTTTCTTTTTTTTTTCCGTATTCTGGACGTTATAAGTACACATGCCAGATGCATGAAAAAGTAAAACAAAATAAATGTAGCTTAAGATTGGTGATACAAAAACAAAAAAATAAAGTGTATAACACACAGAACGGTTACTTGTATGTCAAATTGATTCATTTTTTTTTTTTTTTTTTACATGTTCTTAAAACGGCAGGTCAGCTTTAAAAATATAAAATATATTGCAACGGTAATTCTGGAAAACATGCCAAGACACTGGAGTAGGCGTGGCTTGGCAAGAAATGGAAATTCCAGCCGTTACTTTAATTTAATATGTTTTTTGGTTTTTTTTAGATTTTGTTTTGGACGTTACGTTCCTTTTAAGGGAATCCTAGCACAATCAGCATTCATGTTCTTTAGTTGTAAAACCAGAACAGTATCAGGTCCAGTGTTTCAAAAACAAGACCAGGTTTATTTAAGAATGTAGAGAAAAAAAATATATATATATATTTAATAGTTTTATATTATTTAGGAAAATCTTGTGTATATTAAGTAATATGTATAAATAAAACATGTTTAATGCAATAAGTCATGGGAATCTGCTTAAAACAAAACAATATTTATTTTATATATTTAATTAAAATATATATATATATATCTCGTTTCTATTTATAGTGTATCACATATGCAATACATTAAACAATTGGAGGTCATCTGCAGCCTTGATTGTTTATTTGAAGGAACTTTTTGGGCACCATAATCACAATAGAAACATAGAATGTGACGGCAGATAAGAACCATTCGGCCCATCTAGTCTGCCCAATAGTCCATTGGAGTGGCTATTAAATTAGAAATCTGTTAGCGCTGTCCCCCAGTTCTGTGTCCATACGGTTTTCAGTGTTTAAACCAAATTAAATACAAAGAGTAGTATCTAACTGAAGTTAAAATACAGTACAGGGCGCCACAAGTATCTAACCGAAGTTAAAATACAGTACAGGGTGCCAACGGTTTAGACATTAATGGCTGTGTGTTGAGTTATTTTGAGGGGACAGCAAATTTACACGGTTATACAGGCTGTACACTTACTACTTTACATTGTAACATAGTGTCATTATTTCATTGTTGTCACATGAAAAGATATAATAAAATATTTACAAAAATGTGAGGTGTACTCACGTTTGTGAGATACTGTATATATATCTATAGAATGTAAGCTTGATTGAGCAGGGTTCTCTTCAACCTATTGTTCCCGTAAGTTTATTTGTAATTGTCCTATCTATAGTTAAATCCCCTCTCATAATATTGTAAAGCGCTACGGAATCTGTTGGCGCTATATAAATGGCAATAATAATAATAATAATATATCTCATAGAAAACAAAAATTGTTACGGCTTACTATTTAAAATGCCACCCTATGCACCGCAACCTTTTATTTTCATTTATTCAGCTTCTTTCCAGTGGTGCAAAAACTTTTAAAGCAGTTCTATTTAAATGGTAATTGTTAACGTTTGAGAGCTGGACTCAAATCTACTGTATCCGTTTGTAGCTGTCAGCCATAATAGATTGTACACATTGCAACGAGCAGAATATGTCAGGGCTATATCACGGTTATAAACATATAATACTTTATATGAATTTTCATTGGAGGATTCGAAGCTAAGCGAAGCTAAGCGAAGCTAATCTCTTTGGAAGCACTGGCTATGGGAGTGTGTATGTGTGTAACTACACAGTCCCAGTGCTGC
Organism: Pelobates fuscus; assembly: GCF_036172605.1. Taxonomy (NCBI): domain Eukaryota; kingdom Metazoa; phylum Chordata; class Amphibia; order Anura; family Pelobatidae; genus Pelobates; species Pelobates fuscus. The sequence goes on along the minus strand of NC_086329.1, from coordinate 19,852,427 downwards.
CTTAGAAACACACAACAATAACCTGTTTGCAGTCATCAAGCACAAAGAGTTAACAGAACATCAACTATCTAAGCCAGGAGAAAACAACAAGAAGTGCTTGCAAACAGAGGGCTTCCTTGGTTTCCTGCACAGGCGTGGAGGGGAATAGGAAATTGTTAACGGGCCTGTTGATACAGGAAGGTTTGGAAATGCTTACCTGCACAGAGATACAGGTAGATATCACCTGGTCTAGAGTGAGATGATTGAACACTTTAGAACCACTCACAGTAAACATAGCATGTGTTAAAAACCGGGCCTTTTATCTAGCATACCGTGAATCGTGAATCGTGTCAAGAATTGACAAATTGGGATTGCAACAGTTTTGATGTACAACACACGACTTTAAGGTTACAATAGCTTCTTCTTTCTTTACTCCAAGCAATACCCGGTAAAGTTACGCACTCTTACCTAAAAAATCCTTTCTGATAAATAAATTATTTACTTATTGCTTTGTTTCTCATTCTTGTAGCAGAGAGCTACCATTTTTCAATCACCTGGCCCTGTATTTGGTTTGCCATTAGTATTGTTAAAGTGAAACCACCCACATATTAGCAAATGGAATCAGATCACTGGTGTCTGGAGCGAACCTTTGAAAAAACACCCTAAGCACCATAACCACTAGCGTGTTGTAGTAGTTGTAGTGCCAGGAGTGGCTTAGCACCCCCAACTGTACGTAATCAGTTTCAGAATTGTTTGAATACTCAGGCACCACTCCCAATCTACCCTGCTTCCTAGAGAGCCTTGGAGCTTTTTTTAGTGGTCCTGAGCTAAGCCCTGCAGAGCTGGATCATGCGCGTAATCTTAGCCAATGAGGCAAGTCCTGTACCGCTGAGTTTAGCTCCAAATGAGTGCTTCCAGCTCTCTGTCAGAAGTAGTGGAAGCAGAGAGTGGTGCCCAGCAGGCCCCAGGTAAGGAATCAAACCATTCCAAACCGGTTTAACTACTTAAAATGGAGAATGCCACGGCACTCCTGGCTGGCATCATAACCACTACGGTCGACCAATATAATGTTAGAGCCAATGCCGATACAGATTATCGGACACCTTTCAGGCTGATTGCCAAAATTCTGTACATGTAAAGGTTTCAAAAAGCAACACAATTTCTACACAAATTTGTATTAACTGAATATGCGGAGAGCAATCACACTCCGACCACTCTCAGGTAACCAGTACATGCAGGGATCAGTGAGATCCCAGCATGTGCATTGCTGGTACCGATATTAGTGTGATTGCTCACAGCACACTCCTGTAACTCTGATGCAGGCAGCCCAGTATATTACAGTAGGTTATTCATGCTCTCACACTCCCTGCCTTAAGGTGAGCTCCACATGCAGGGACTCACAGGCATTGAAGTGGTGCCTCATTGGCTGGCGGCTGGAGTTTGGAAGATGGCGTGTGGTGACTGGGAGAGGTGAGTAAGTTATCAGTAATATCAGTAAATTATAAGACTAATACGGATGATCAGAAATATGCCAAAAATCTGCCTTTTTAATCTGCAGGATCGGTCTATCGCAAAGAACACCTACAGCGCTCTGTACCAAGGTTAAGGTAGTACGTGAGTAACCATAGCCAGCGCGGCAAACTATGATAATTATGGTACCAGCATGTCACAGGCGCTACCCCTAAGTGCTTTTTAAAATAGTTTTCAAGCGGTATGACACTAACTGATAGTTATATATAAACTCTAACAAACTCTTTGTAGGCACATACGTGTAAAAGGGTTAATATGAAGAATTCTCCTACAAGCAACTGGGCTCCAGAAACAGATGCACTCACTGTGCTGAATGCTCACTCATACATCCGCTGTCACACATAACATTATACAGAGTCATGCCTTAACATTTTTCAGCCATTTACTTTTGTTTAACAGATTTATGAAATCCTGCTACACGTGTTTAAATGGACATTCCAGATTACAGAGCAAGAAGCTGATACGGCATTATAAAAAATAAATAAAAATTTTAAAAAAGCAGCCTGGCAGAAAAGACATGTAATAGAAATAACCACACTTACTGCTACACAGAAAAAGCATAAAAAAAATACACATTTTGTGAAACCTTGAAATGGATGCACTGCAGCAGCTGCAGACTACACTTACAAATCTTAAAGTGGCAGCCTAAGCACCATAACTACTACTCAGAAATGGTTATGGTTCCAGGAATCCCTTAAAGCGAACAAAACTCAGTCTCAATGAAAGATTCTTGGCTAGTGCTGTTTGAGTTACTTCATATTTAAATCATATTTAAAGGAAAAATTGAACATTGTCAGTCAAGGTTTAAATAATCTGAACTCCTCCCAGAGACTATAAAACACAACAAGAATACAATACTAGGTTGTAAAGATTTCCTTTCAAACAGGGTTTATTTACTAAATGGTATAGTGGCACACTGTAACCAAACTGGCAAATTTACCCAAAGGACAGCGCCAGAGGACTAGATGCCTGATGCAGTGTTTACGGTATCTAGACTGGACCTTCGAAGTCTGGAGTAAATTGATCTTGCCAATATGTAAATTTCTCATTATCAATGACGATACAGGGGGCCAGGTCATGGGTGCTTCAGGGACTTGTTTTGGTCAAACAATAGCATGGCACTGTAAGCCGAGAGCCACTATAGCGACTACACAGCATGTAGTCGGTATTGTGCCAAGAATATTCCCCTTTAAAGTGGAAACTGGGTATTTCAAACCAACATAATCAGAGCCTCACTTTTAGGAGTAATAATTTACCACAACAGTTTTTAAAAATAGATAAAAAAAAATTTCAGAACACAAAGTTTTTGCATCTGTTTAAATTATTACTTGGAAATCACAGAACACAACAGCCACACGAGAGGGAAGTGATCAATAGGACAGGAAGTGAATGGCTTTTTAGGAAGTGTCTTTTTCTAACAATATATAATATAAGAATGTGTGTGTGTGTTTGGGGATTGAGATGATATATTGCAACATGTAATCATAGCCGGATTACCCGTTAGATGGTCCAGGCAGTTGCCTAAAGCATGGGCTCAGACAGAAGCCCAGTGGGCATTATCTGGGCATGGAACTTTGGCTCTGAGCAGGCCCTCCTCAAGCTGTCATTCTGGTCTTTGGGTTCCATTCTTATCCCCTAAATACATGTCCAGTAAGGATTTATAGGATAATCCTCAAATGAGTGAACGTGCTCTATCTATAAGCTGATGACAGCCATACCTTGGCAATCAGTTTACATGTAGCTTGGTTCACAGGTAAGAGAACGAGGCTATGTTCACGTATCCAGGGAGAAAGTTCTGCCAGCGGACAAATAAGTCATGTTTTTTTGTTTGTTTTTAAAGCAAGCCCCGGATTTTAAGCATTCGGGTCTGGATTTCAGATGCCCAGTAGTGTTCAGTCTGGCTGAAATCCAGACAAAATTCAAGCCCATTTGGGGCCTAAATTGCAAACTGCGGACATGTTTGAATAGCGTGAACAACGTTGTGATTTTGTAGTCCAAATGGCCCTATATGGAACCGGTTGGTTTTTCTCCATTCGCTATGGGGCCGTTCGATCAGTGAATAAGCTTGTATGTGAATAAATCTGTATGATTCCAATTTTAATTCAATGTCAGATACATACAGAGTTTATTGATTAAAGCACACATTGTATTGAAGATCAAAATGTTGATTTTGAAAAAGTCTCCGTCTTTAAACTAGTAACAGCTTAGTTAGTTTAGTGTAAATTATTTAATTCTCTTTTTAAATCTCTACGATTCTGAGTTATTGTAAATATTATTGGTGGGTTTCTTTTCATGCTAGGAATTGTGAAAAACAATTTTCTCCAACTTATCTATATTTACAGCTCAGTTATGGTGGTCTACAATTTGCAATTCCCTTATCAATTCTCATCAATTTAAAATTTAGGTAAGAGTCAGACTGGGCACCATAAATATTGCAGAGTGCTGTAGTGATTATGGTTCCATTAGTCAAAACGTTTGACAATGATCTGGGACACCAAGCACAAATAGTCCAGCCCCCTTTTCTAAAAGATCTAAAGTAGAATTTCCCTTTCTACAATAGATGTATCAATTTTGTCCATATTTGGATTTAACTCATTGACTGAGAGCGTAGACTGAAGTTCTCAGCCACTGTATTCCATACAAACATAGGCAGAATTCATGTCACTAATAAACGTCCACATTAGAGATACCAAAAGAGAGGCTCCCAAGCGATCCAGGCTAATGTCCAACCATTTGAAAACAGCTTGACTTACCCAGGTTATGGGTAGGGAGCTTGAGCAGCAACTGCCATGTTCCACCAATCTAAAGAGAACACGAAACCCCAGGGCTTCCAACAGTCCCATGTTTATTATTATTATTATGTTATTATTTATATAGCGCCATCAAATTCTGCAGCGCTTTACAATGGGTGGACGAACAGACATGTAGTTGTAACCAGACAAGTTGGACACACAGGAACAGAGGGGTTGAGGGCCCTGCTCAATGAGCTTACATGCTTGAGGGAGTGGGGTAAAATGACACAAAAAGGTAAGGATAGTTTAGCAGGACAGTCCTGAAATTGGTGCCACAGTCCCAATTTAGTTCCCTGGTGTCCAACATCCAGGGACAATAGGGAACGGTCATCAGGCAGCACACCGCAAGCACATCATTAGACGTACTTGCGCAGTGCTGCGGGCAGTAGGACCATGCAGAAAAGCTTTTCGGCAGTGCTCTCTGCATATTCCTGCAAGTAGGGAGACGGCCAAATCCCCTTCTGTGGGCAGGTCAGCTAGAAGGCAAGCCCATCCATCCTGACTACATACCTCCAGAAGTTGGGAGGCATGAACTTCTTCAAAAAACTCAATGGTCTTAAGGAGGAGATCAGACAGTCACTAGAAGAGTACTTTCTGGAAAATGCAAGTATTATCATTTCTCAGAAACAAGGTATTACATTGTCAGGCAAGAGACAGAATATACGCAACAAAATCATACATGAAGATAAATTAAAGTGTCCCTTTAAAACATTTTAGGTTTATTCACTAAACTCCTAAAATGTCAAAATTTAAACAAATATAACTGATCTGGAGAAATTCCCCAACCCAGTTACGGCTGTTTTAGACTAAATGTTCCCATTCAGATTTTGCTACATTTCGGCTTTAGTAAATAACGTTGTAAGATATTTTCTCATATATATAGGTTTATTCTGTAAACGTTTAACTGTGGTGAATTAAAACTTGGATTCCAAAAAATGAAGCAAAAGTAACCAAACTGTAACTATACCTAGGTTTGAGAATTTACCAAATCACTACATTTTGATGTTTGTCGAATAAAGCCTGGAGGATCAGAATAACTGTTGGCAGTCTTACACCTGATCTACCTAGTCTGATCAGTTCTCAAACCTGCTTGTGTTCAGAAACACCTGACATCCCATTAACACAGGGACATCTATCAAAGTGACAGCTGTAGTTTACTTTAAAGTTTACTGCTTTGCAAGGTGTTATTTTGCAAAGTCAGGTTGCTTATTATTAATATGATTAATGAACTCAGCAGGACTGTACCTCTAGAGAAGTTTGTAGCCTTGAAAAGGTCCACACATGCACTACTGGGCCAAATACTGATACAGATTTTAGAGTAACACATTGAGATTCCTCTTAGATTGTGTATTGCTGGCCAAACATCCAACAAAGAAACTTGTTAGATGCCAAAGCTTTCACTGTGACCCATTGGTGGAATAAAAAAAAAAAAAAAAATACCACAGTAAGTCTTTTGTCTTCAACTGCCCCCTACTCTTTGGGTGTTTTTCAGTCGCTCCAAGCCCCCCAGCTGCTCTAAGCAAAATGGATATTTATTTTAACTCTTTCGAGTTACTGCAATATGAATTCACCAGTCATGCTTCTTCAGTATAATAATAGTTTCACAGAATCTTGAGCTTACAAATGACATTCTCAGAATGATGTCTATATCATTATTTAACAAGATATTACATAGCGTACATTAGTTACATAATACACTCTATTATACCGGCATGGAATCTCTGTATACAAGATAACACTCTATGGATTTGATATATTTCAAAACTCCATGCAGAGCAGTGCTAAATCTGTTACACATCATGCATACATGATCACACTGCATATACACTGGCTGGATCAAACTGGCATGTACACTGACACTGGGTGGATCACACTGCATGTACACTGACACTGGGTGGATCAAACGGCCATGGAGAACGATACTGGGTAGATCACACTGCATGCACACTGTCACTGGTTGGGTTACAATGGCAGTGAGTGGTGCACCCTGGCACTGAATGAGTAAATCGCACTGGATGGGTGGATCACACAGCATGCACATTGGCACTGAGTGGATCACACTGCATGCACACAGGCACTGGTTGGGTACACTGACACTGACTGAAAGGATCACACTGCATGCACACTGGCACTGGATGGGTACACTGGCACTGACAGAGGATTAGACTGCATGCACACTGGCACTGGTTGGGTACACTGGCACTGACAGAGGATCACACTGCATGCACACTCGCACTGGCTGGGTACACTGGCACTGGTTGGGTACACTGACTGAGAGGATCACACTGCATGCACACTGGTTGGGTACACTGACACTGACTGAAAGGATCACACTGCATGCACACTGGCACTGGCTGGGTACACTGGCACTGACTGAGAGGATCAGACTGCATGCGCACTGGCTGGGTACACTGGCACTGACTGAGAGGATCAGACTATATGCACACTGGCACTGACTGGGTACACTGGCACTGACTGAGAGGATCAGACTGCATGCACACTGGCACTGACTGAGAGGATCAGACTGCATGCACACTGGCACTGGCTGGGTACACTGGCACTGGTTGGGTACACTGACTGAGAGGATCACACTGCATGCACACTGGCACTGGCACTGACTGAGAGGACACTGGCACTGACTGAGAGAGACACTGGCACTGACTGAGAGGATCAGACTGCATGCACACTGGCACTGGCTGGGTACACTGACTGAGAGGATCAGACTGCATGCACACTGGCACTGGCTGGGTACACTGACTGAGAGGATGACACTGCATGCACACTGGCTGGGCACACTGGCACTATTTCACTCTGTGAGTACACTGGCACTGGTTGGGTACACTGGCACTATTTCACTCTGTGTGTGCACTGTCAGTGGGTGTCTGTCTATGGTACCTACCTCTTGCTGAGTGGCCGGACCCGCAGAGCTACCTTGACATTTGCCATATTCCCAGAGTGGGAGCCTCATGTCCTGTCCCTCAGTGCAGTTACCGGTAAGTCCCCCAGAACATAAAATGAACCCCGGGCTCGGTCCCCACACCGCGCAGCAGCCAGGACTGACCGGACACCGACTGGGAGACTCCGCACCGCACAGCACCAAGGGCGGGGCCAGCAGCCGTCAATCAAATGCCTGGGGGCGGGGCTGACTACTGTTGGTAAACGGCAACAGTCGGAGGGCGGTGGCAACTTGGCATTCTAAAACGCCCACCCTCGCTGGAGTGTTTTGGTTCCGTCCGGAGCGGTGACGCCCATTAAGGAAAGGCCATTGTACAATGGAAGAGGGGGGGCGTGTCTACTTTGAGGAAACCGAGTAAAGCGTGGAGCAGAGCTGGCTACTATCACTATGATATTAGAGCTATTGATGGAGGCTGATTACAGGCTGATCCTGCTGGTATGGGGACAGAGTACCAGTACCACTAAGATTCACTTACCCAATGTATTATGGTGAACTGCACTCCAGTAATAGCTGGGTTACAATGCTACTAATGTAACCATACTGAATGATACATTAATTGAAGGGTTCTGGACACTATAGTGCATGATGGGTGTGCCATCGTTTGGAGGAATTGTCTTGGATCACACAATACATATATAATATAATAAAACTTTAAAAGCCCTTTTAAGTTTAAAGGTCCACTATAGTGCCAGGAAAACAAACCTGCCGGGCTGAAGGGGGTTAAACACTCACCTTTTTCCAGCGCCGGGCTCCCTCGGCGCTGGGGACTCTCCTCCTCCTTCCGACGTCATCGGCTGAATGCGCATGCGCGGCAAGAGCCTTTAATATTTCAATTGTTTAGTAGATAACTCCGTTATTTGTTTCCCCTATGTGGGATTGCTATATTTAAAGGGATCCTATAGTGCCATTTTCCTGGCACCAGGGCCGGACTGGGAGAAAAATTCGGCCCGGGCATTTTTTTATCACAGCGGCCCACTAAGAAGGGCAGAGAGGGTGTGTTTCGTCATCACTAATGACAAACACGCCCCCTCTCAAAGTGAGCATGTTGGTTCAATGCTCTTCCAGGGCAGACCATGCGCAGAACTCTGCTAAAGAGCTCTAGCATGAGAAAAAAAGCCCTGTATTTGTTCTGCACAGTGCAAGCAAATTTAATAACATGCAACTTGTCTCTGGTGTCTCTATAAATGGATACCAGGAGACAAAAGGAAAGAGTATTGTGCATGTGTTTGGAACCTGCTTGTGGGATTGCGTGTGTGTAGAGTGAGCTGATTGTGGTGTGGTATTGTGTAATAAGGTCGGTTTTAGTCGTGTTGTGTTTTTGGTGTAATGTAGTGCATATGTGGCTAGAGGCTGTAGAGAATGTGTGTATAGGGGATGTAGTAAGTGTGTGCATACAGGCTATAGTGTGTGTGTGTATAGGTGATGTAGTGTTTGTAGGGATTGTATAGATTGTGTGTTTAGGGGTGTATTCAGGGATGTATTTACCACAAGGCAAACAAGGCATTTGCCTAGGGTGGCATTTTCAGGGGGGGCGCCAAAAAATGCCACACCAAGCTCCCAGACAAATGCCTTGTTTGCCTCGTGTTCTGGGGCTGTCCACCTTACTGTGAATGAGTGAGTGAGTGAGTGTAGCTGTCAGTGTGTGTCTGTGAATGAAAATGGGTGTGCCTGTGAGTGTGTGTCAGTGTATGTATGTCATTTTGTGTGTATCTGAGAGTGTGTGCCTGTCAGCGAGTGGGTGTGTCAGTGTGTGTCTGTCAGTGAAAGTGTGTGTTGGTTAAACAGTGTGTGCGGCAATGACTGTCAGTGAGTGTATACCAGCATATGTATGAATGAGGGCATCTGTCTGTCAGTCAAAAAAATAGCCTTGACACAAATTGGGGGGGCAAATTTAGATTTTGGGGGTGCCCGAATTTAGTCGTGCCTAGGGCAGCACAAATCCAAAATACACCACTGGGTGTATTATGTGTTTGTTTACAATGAATCTAGTGTGTTTATAAGGGATCCAGAGTGTGTATTTTAAGAATGTAGTGTGTGTGTGTAGGTGGTGCAGTGTGTGTGTATACAGGAGTCTAGTGTGTGTTTGAAGGACCCAAAATGTGTAGGAGATCTAGTGAGTGTGTGTGTATATAACAGATTCAGAGTGTATAAAGGGATCTAGTGTGTGTGTGTATATGATCCAGAGTTGGGTAAGGGATCTAGTGTGTGTCTGGAACGTAATGTGTTTAGGAGTGCAGTATGTGCGTGAGGGGTGCTGTTGTGTATATGTATATATATATATATATAAATATATTCGGAAGTATTGTGTGTGTGTGTTTGGTGCAGTGTGTATGTGTGAGGGGTGCAGTGGGTGTCTGTGAGGGATGTAGTGTGTATGTGAAGGGTGCAGTATGTGTGTGTGATGGATGCTGTGTTTGAGGGGTGCTGTGTGTGATGTGTGTGTGGCTGCTGTGTGTGAGGGTGCTGTTTATTATGTGTGTAAGGGTGCTGTGTGTGATGGGTGTGAGAGTGCTGTGTGTGATGTGTGTGTGAGAGTGCTATGTGTGAGAGTGCTATGTGTGAGAGTGTTATGTGTGAGAGGGCTGTGTGTGAGAGTGCTGTGTTGTGTGTGATGGGGGTGAGAGTGCTGTGTGTGAAAGTGCTGTGTGTGATGGGTGTGAGAGTGCTGTGTTGTGTGAAAGTGATGTGTGTGAGAGTGTTGTGTTGTGTGAAAGTGCTGTGTTGTGTGACAGTGCTGTGTGAGAGTGCTGTGTGTTAAAGGGCTGTGTGTGATAGGTGTGAGAGTGCTGTGTGTTAAAGGGCTGTGTGTGATGGGTGTGAGAGTGCTGTGTGTTAAAGGGCTGTGTGTGATGGGTGTGAGATTGCTGTGTGTTAAAGGGCTGTGTGTGATGGGTGTGAGAGTGCTGTGTGTTAAAGGGCTGTGTGTGCTGTGTGTGATAGGTGTGAGAGTGCTGTGTGTTAAAGGGCTGTGTGTGCTGTGTGTGATAGGTGTGAGAGTGCTGTGTGTTAAAGGGCTGTGTGTGATGGGTGTGAGAGTGCTGTGTGTTAAAGGGCTGTGTGTGATAGGTGTGAGAGGGTCTTTGTTTCTCTGATTATCGTCCCGATTACCTTCCAGTTTGAGAATTCAGTGAAATTGAAAAAATGGGCATTATACAAGAATGAGAAAAAATACATAATAAATAGCATTCTGACAAGAAGGAAAGGATTGATTGAAAATGTTTCCTGATACACTGGAAACATGCTGTATGCAGTGAATCTGGAGGGGTATGTGGGATAGGCATTATGTCCCCCCCCCCCTCCCTTCTTACCTTTAGCCTGGGAGGGGGGACTGGTACCTGGGACTGGGAGGCAGAGTGGCAGTGTTCCCTGGTGGTCCTCGTGGTGAGTGAACTCTAGCCTGCGGGCTAGAGTTCACTCTCGCGAGATCCGGTCGTTGCCATGGAAACGATCCGGATCTCGCGAGAGGAACCCGGCGGAGCTGCAAGTTAGAGCTCCGCCGGGTCCTCTCTCCAGGCAGGCTGGCTCCCTCCTTCTCTCTCCCCGCCGGCGGCCGCATTGGACAGCATGTGGGCCGGTGAGGGAGATCTTTGATCTCCCCACCGGCCCGCCATGGAATACAGCGGGGCCGGCGCTCGCAAAGTGCCGGCCCTGCATAGACCGGCAGGGGAGATCCTGGGACTTCCCCTGCCGGCCTCGGCCCACGGCCACCGCGGCCCACCGGGCATTTGCCCGGTGTGCCCGATGGCCAGTCCGGGCCTGCCTGGCACTATGGAAGCCACAGTGCCTCCCCCCCCCCCGGCACAGAAGGGGGTAAAACTGTGTGTTCGCTTTGGGCTGGCTGTGTCTGATGAGAATGTGTGTGATTATTTTGAACTGTCAATATGTGATGGGGACTGCTTGTGTTTGTGATGGTTTTGAGCCGGCTGTGTATGGTGGGGACTGTGTTTGTCTTTGTGTAACAGTGATAACTGTGATGAGTAGAGAGCATCATGTAACGTGTTCATCTGTGCTCAACAAAGTAACGATATCACTATTGCTTAGTAGATAACTCCCTTATCTGTTTTCCCTATGTGGGATTGCCAAATTATAAAGGGATTCTATAGTGCCAGGATAACAAGCCGTTTTCCTGGCACTTAACCCCTTCAGGACGGAGTCAATAGTACACGTTCTGATCAAAACAAAATGTAAACAAAACCTGGAATTTGCGCTATATGTCTGTTCACCCGTAATTCACCTCATTCATATTAAGTGCACCCACACTTATTTTTTTTATTTTTTTTTTTTTTAATTCTTTATTTTTGTTATGCATTGATTACACATCTGCTCTTGCTATGCCCCAACAGCGTAACAAGGATTCTGGCATACAGGCATGCAGAGTATAGGGCATATGATAATCGTGCACATTTTTTAACTTTATCAATAAGGTAACAGGCTGGTCGTCCATGTCCTGATATAACGTTACGTGTGGCAGGTTGTGTTGCCTAAGTGGGTCGGTTGGACATGTGAGTGGTTCTATACAAGTACTGTTTCAAGCTGGCATTTCAATTATAAGATCAAAACAGTAAAATTAAACATTAAACAAGAAAAGTCACGAGTAAACAGTTAGCTATACACATAGGCACATAGTTTGTTGGGTTAGTTGGCAGTGCGGTGTGATGTAGGTGGGCTATAAGGCATCTGGATGCATGTCATGTGCACCCACACTTATTATATATAATTTTGTTCAGGAGAAACAGGGCTTTACCTTCTCATGAACTATTCATATTTAAAACATAACTTATTATGAATAAAAAAAAAATAAACTGTGAGAAATTAAGATTTATTTTAAAAAAATTGTAGTTCTGCCTGACATTTTAGCTGTAAATGTCATGATACTGTTTCCTTTTACTGCAATAATTAAATGCACATATTTGTATTCAGCAATGTCTCACATGTAAAACAGTAACCCCCCCCCCCCCCCCCATTAACAAATTTCATGGTGTTTTGGAAAGCTACAGGGTCAAATATAGCACATTCCATTTTTCATTTTTCACATTGAAAATTGCCAGATTAGTAATGTTACTTTTGAGACCATGTGGTAGCCCAGGAATGAGAATTACCCCCATGATGGCATACCATTTGCAAAATTACACAACCCAAGGTATTGCAAGTGAGGAATGTCTAGTCTTTTTTAGTAGCCACTTAGTCACAAACACTGTCCAAAGTTAGCGTTCATATTTGTTTTTGTGTGAAAAAAGCAAAAAACTAATATTTAACCAGTGTTTGTGACTAAGTGGCTACTAAAAATGCCTGGACATACCTCATTTGCAATACCTTGGGTTGTCTACTTTTACAAATGGTATGCAATCATGGGGGTAATTCTCATTCCTGGGCTACCATACGGTCTCAAAGGCAATGTAACCAATCTGGCGAATTTCAATGTGACAAAAAATGAAATGCAAGCCTTACATTTGACTCTCTCCCTTTCCAAAACACCTGTACATAGGGGTAACTGTTATACTTGGGAGACTTCACTGAACAATAGGTCCTCCCCCCCCCCAATTGTCATTTATGACCCCCATCCAGGGCTCGAGTCCTGCAGGAACGCGTGGGAACAGCTTTTCTGCACTTTTTTTTACAGCAGGAACGTCGTTCCCGCAGGCACTGTCATGGGGGTGCACAACCCCTGTCATGGGGGTGCACAAGAGGTGGCCTGATGGCCACCTGATGGACCCCCCCCCCCCCCCAGTGGGCACCTGTCTCCATATCAGACGCGGCGAGGGAGCTGTGTTCTCTCTGCTCCCTCTCGCCGCGCACCGTTTGCTGATGCTGGGAGCCGGAATATGGAACCCAAGCGCAAAAAAAAAAAAGCCGAAAAAGAAAAACCCAGATGCTAAATAATGTATCCATCTTCAACCATGGAGGGCCAACGTGCAGACTGAACTCCACAGGGCGGGGAAAGGCTTATAGCCTTTCCCCGCCCTACAATTAGGCTCAGAGCACTCTGATTGGTTGGTTTAAGCCATCCAATCAGAGTGCTGACAGGTAAATTAAGAGACTGACAGGTAAGTGAAATTCAACCAATCAGAGTGCTCTGTGTCATTTTACACAGCGTGGTAAAATTCCAAAGAACTTTCCCACGCTGTGTAAAATGACTAGCACTCTGATTGGTTGAATTCCAAGTCAACCAATCAGAGTGTTCTGAGCCTAATTGCAGGGCGGGGCAAGGCTTTATAAGCCTTTCCCCACCCTGCGCAGCTCAGTCTGCGCCGTGCCCTCGCCGGGTGAAGATGGATTAATTTTTTTGCGTCAGGTTTTTTTTTTTTTTCAGATTTTTTTTGCGCTCTGGGTTTTTTTTTTTTTTTTTACAAGTCCAACAGGTATGATGGTTTTTATTTGGCCTTTTTTGGGGCTGAAAAATTAAGATTTTAGAAAAAAGAAGACATCTAGAAGACTTCTTTTATTACCCCCTCACAATTTTTATTGTGAGGGGGTTAGGTAGGGGATTATTTTTTATATGGGTGCTAGGGGCTTGGGGACCCCTAGTCACCTTTGAGGGGGCGTTTTCATTGAGGGCCCCCACCTGCCACTCAGGGGTGGGGGCCGAGGGGGATTTTTATATATTTTTTAGACTAACTACTTATTTTATTCCCCTCTCTAATTTTAGGGTGAGTGGGGTAGGTAGGGGATTTTTTTTATTTAGGTGGGGGGTGACTAGGGGCTTTATGGCCCCCAACCGCCGGTTAGGGGTGGGGGCCGGGGGAGGACAATAGGTCCCCCCATTGTCATTTATGGCCCCCACCCAGGGCAAAAAATGTCGCCCCCAAATGTCCCCCTTGTTCCGCCTGCCATGGGGGGCCCAAGAGTTGGATGGACACCCCCGGCTGGTGCCTGTCTCCATATCAGACGCGGTGAGGGAGCTGTGTTCTTTCTGCTCCCTCTCGCCGTGCGTGCTGTCTACTGATGCTGGGAGACGGAATATGACGTCATATTCCGGCTCCCAGCATCAGTCGACAGCCCTCGCGGCGAGAGGGAGCAGAGAGAACACAGCTCCCTCGCCGCGTCTGATATGGAGACAGGCGCCCGCCCCACTGGACCCCAGGGACAGGTCCACTCCAGGTAGGGAGGCTGGGTGGAATTTTTTTTAATTAAAAAAAATAATTTGTGTGTGTGAGTGGATGTGTGTGTGGGTGTGTCTGTGAATGTATGTGTGTGTGTCTGTGAGTGTGTGTGTCTGTGTGTGTGTGCACGTGTGTGTGTGTGTATATATATATATATATATATATATATATATATATATATATATATATATATATATATTTTAGTGTATATTATTTTTTGGGGGGGAACTTGAGTTCCCACTCTCTATTCCCCAGGACTTGACCCGTGCCCCCACCCACTGCTCAGGGATGGGGGTGTACTAGGTTTTTTTTTGGTTTTTTTTCAGTGAGCAGCCCCAGGCTGCGGCACAAATAGGATTGGAGTTTCATTAATCAGCATGAAATTCCGATATGAACAAAGTCCCAAATTGTGTCCTAACACGAATGGAGAAGCTGTTCTCATTCTGTTAGGACGCAATTCGTCAGTTTCACCGGCGCCCTGTCTAAGTGACAGGACATTCGGGAATACTGACAGGAAGCATCACAAGATCACGGAGGAAAGGTGAGAATTGTGGGGAAATTGCTCTGACCACAGGAAACGGAGCACACTTTGCTCCTCCGCTGGTCATAGATGGTCAGGCGTAGGAAACCTCCATAAGACAAAATAGTCCCTACTTGTCTTATGTTTTAAAGAAAACTAGAACAGACAGGAAGAAATGAAGAACATATCCTGACAGAGGGAGAGAAGAGGAATCAATTAAAGAAAGGTACGTTCGGCATGACAGTGCCGCTTTAAGGTGAACACAGGACTCATAACTGGAAAATATTGTAAAGCGCTGCGGCATTAGTTGGCGATATATAAATACCAATAATAATAATAAACAATACAGCACACAATAAAATGGTGGAGTGAGGGGTTTAGAAAATTCACAAGATAAGAAGGAATTCAGGCTTTTCTCCCTTCCACAGAATCAGATAAAAAGCCAAGGTCAATACCAGAATAAATATAATAGATCAAGGAACGCACTAAAGGGTACTGAAACAGAAATCACGATAGGGCAAAGTGGATTGGGCTAGGGAAGTTTAAATATGCTTAACAAACATTTGATTGGCCCACGTCATGCCTATGCCCCCAAAACGTGCGTGGATGCCGTAATGACGTGCGCCAATGGGAGCCTGAATCTACTTTTGGCTCCCACTGCCCCTTTAAGAGCGCTCTTGTGACGCAAGCCACGCTCATAGTGCCAGGTGGGAAGCGTGACCGGTCCCCTGATAAGGTAAGTACCGCCACACTACGAGATGCCATGTTTATTCTAATACTGTCTTTCTAAGGCACCACAAAAAAAGAGAGCAGGTGGTACAACAGCATATCTCCACAACATAGTGGTGTCCAAGACAGTCCGCTATCCACATAGATGTTCCAAATAGCGCAAATTGCTAATTAGTTAAAAGTAAATAAAAACATAAAAATACATAAAAACAAAGCGAATCTCTGTATGTTACGAGTTTTGCCCCATCGGACTTCTTCAAGGCTTTGTCACATATCTCTGAATGTCCTATGGGACAAAATGCATCGGATACAGAGAATTGCTTTGGTTTTATGTACAATTTATTTTGCTTTGCGATTTGCACAACTTTTAATGTCTTTTGTGGATAGTGGACTTTGCTTCTGCCTTGGACACCACTATGTTGTGAAGTTTTGCTGTTGTACCATCTGCTTTCTTGTAAGTGCAAAATGTAATTAATATAAATGGGAAAAGAACATCTACTTTAAGGATCACAGCTATATCATTACCCTCTGTGGAAGGGAGACAAGCCTGAAATCCTTCGGCCACCCAGTCCACCCCTCACTTCACCATTCTACTGTGTACTTTATTGCACTATTTGCAATTTTATACTGCAGATCCTATAGAGTCCTATGTTTACTTTATGAATATTATATTGCATATTAAATATTGTATTGCTATTTATACATATTTCACTTTTGGTGTAATTTTCGGCATATCTACCTTTTCTTTTGTTTGTTTTTTTTGGTATAATTCCTCTGCGCTGCCTGTGATCTGTATAAAGGTTAATGAATCCTTGACCAACACAAACTAAAATTACTTGTTTCATTCTCATGCAAACAATATGTAATCCTGGGTACATACATATAATTTATTCAAAAGCTTCACTTCAAGTTACTTACTGTCTCAGTAGTAATGCTACTGTCTGAAGTGTCCGCTCCACTTGCTCCCTCAGTCCCTCTACAAACTGCCGTCTCAGCCAGGTAGGTAGCCGCACTGTCCTTTCCACTTGTTCCCTCAGGCTCAGTCCCTCTGCAAACTGCAGTATCAGCCAGGTAGGTAGCCGCACTGTCCGTTCCACTTGTTCCCTCAGTCCCTCTGCAAATTGCAGTCTTAGCCAGGTAGGTAGCCGCACTGTCCGCTCCGCTCGCTCCCTAGTTCTTCTGCACTCTCCAGGCAAAGTAAGGTGTGGCTGCACTCTCTGCTCACTTCTTCCCCCTTCCCTCCATGTCTGTTCTACCCCCTTTCATGTTTCTGTTCCCCTCCCTTCTATGTGTCTCCCTCCTTCAATCCACAATCTCCCCCCCTCCATCCATGTCTCTGTTTCCCTCCCTTCCATGTTTCTCCTGCATTTCCATTCATGTCTCTCTCTTCCCTTCCATCTATGTTTATTCCCCCCTTTCATCCATGTATTTCCCCCTTCCAGTCTCTCCCACCATGTCTCCTTCCCCTCTTCCATACATGTCTCTCCCTCCTTCCATCCATGACTCCCTCCATGTCCCCCTACCCCTTCCATCTATGCCTTCCTCTAACCCCCCCCCAATGTCCCGCACCCCTTCTTTCCATTTCCCTCTGCCCTCATGCCCCCTAAATCTTCCATCTATGTCTGTCCCCTCCATATCCACCTACCCCTTTCATCCATGTCCCCTCCCCTCATGTCCCCTTACCCCTTCCATCCATGTCTCTCCCACTCATCTCCATGACCCCCTACCCTATTCCATCCATGTTCCACTACGCCTTCCACCCTTGTCCCCCCCATTTATGTCCCTCTACTCCTTCTACCCATGTCTTTTCCCTCTCCCCTCCATGTCCCCCTGCCCTTTCCATCCATGTCCACCTCTGCTCCATGTCCCCCTAGAACTTCCATCCACACACACACACAAACACAATCACAGATATACACACAGTCACAGACCTGTACACACAATTGCATACTACAGACACATATATACACACTATCACAGACCTAGACACACAATCACATACACACACATAATCACAGATATGCACACACACAGACACACAATCACATAATACAAACACACAATCATAGATATACCCACAATCACAGACACTCACACACACACACACACATACAATCACAGACCTATAGACACAATCACATACACAAACATAATCACAAATAAACACACACACACAGACATACACAACCACAGACATACACACACACATACATACAATCACAGTCCCACACACAAAATCCCATACACGTATGCCTCCTGATATAGGACACACACAAATCACATTCATACACACACATTTAGTAATTAAGACGTCCACCCAGCATCCCTACCTTGATCTGGGAGGGCTGGAGTGGATCCTCTCCCTGGTGCTCAGTGGTTGGATCTGGGATCTCTGTGCTCTTCCTGCACAGCTCCCTGGCACGCCCTATATTGATTTTGATGCCTGGAAGATGTAATATCCCGCCTGCTGGCTCAATGAAGGGCACGCAAGGTTGCTTTGCAGGATGTGTACGGTAAGTAATTGGCTCCCTGCCTTCCTCGCCACCCGGCAGCCTGGACGGCAACTGAGCAGCAATACATGCAGTTCAGTGCCATGGGTTGGCCACGCCTGGTATAGTGAATAAACAACATTATTAAATTGCAAAGTATCAATTTGTTACTGCTAATACAATTAACATTGTATTCACCGGTGTTATTAGGTAGGGACTTTAGGGGCTGGAGCCTCTAGGTCCATCTCCTACATAGTTACCACTTCCCAGCTCTGCTTACTGGCCAGATGGAAGATTAGAAATCTTTCTAGGTGGGCTAAGGGTTGGTCTGGTTCATTAGAGGATCCTACACACAAAATACAAAGACTGCCACATCATGGTTTATATTTTTTTCCTTTGGTCAAACTGTTTGGGAGCAAGTTTGACAAAAACTGTAGATCCCACTGCCAGCTATAGACCACTCTCCACCTTGCCATGATAACATGGAATGTACACTAATGCATTTTCACGATTAATTACACCGAATTGTGTGCTGTGCTAGTTTGGGGATTTAAAAAAAAATTCCAATAAACACAATCTGTCTTTACTTCTGCTCCAGACCAGGTGACAGGACCAAATGCAGTTTTGGCCAATCAGGACCTCCTCATAGAGATGCATTGAATCAATGCATCTCTATGAATAAAATTCAGCGTCTGCATGCGGAGAGTGGGTACGCTGAACCGCAGTGCTGCTTTTTCGGCAGCACTGACCCAGGAAGTACCTCCAGTGGCCATCTGAGGAGTGGCCACTTGGAGGTGTCCCCAGAGGCAATGTAAACACTACCTTTTCTCTGAAAATGCAGTGTTTACATAAAAAAAGCATGAAAGGAACTATTATACTCACCAGAACAACTACATTAAGCTGTAGTTGTTTTGGTGATTATAGTGTCCCTTTAAAAAGTCTACAGGGACGGGGGCGTGGCCTGGCTGCTCAAGAGAGTGGATGTGTGAGTAACCAGCTCCGTGGAGGGTGAAAGAAAATCAGCGACTAGCAAAGCGACAGTGACTACAAACTAACTCAGTTGAATACCTACCACCTACCCACCGCAGCCATGTCCCATAGATCCGCTAAAAAAGCGAAAATCCGCCCGCCAGCGCTACAAATCGCGGCCTTAACATCGCCGCAACGGATCTCCCAAGATGGCGCCGACGGCCCTTCATCCCCTGCAGCGTGCTCGGACAGGAGTGATAATACCTCTGTCTCTATGGACAACTCTGCCCCTGCATCAGAGAATGCCCTTCATAAAATGTTAAAAGATCTGCAACACACTCTTCAAGCAGATTTTACCAAGCTAGCCAGGGATGTAAGGGCTGACATTAAAGCAATCAGTGAGCGCACGTCGAAATTAGAAGACAAAGCTGATGAAATAATTGAGGCCCATAATAATTTGGCGGACACTTTTGAATCTCTTGAAGAGAAGGTTAACTTTCTAACTGCCAGGATTGCAGACCAGGAGGACCGCGATAGGCGCAACAATATCCGCCTACGTGGCATACCTGCTTAAGGCCTATACACAAGCATTATTTAAAACGCTCTGTCCTGAACTCAGAGACCAAGATCTTCACATTGATTGCATACACCGACTGCCAAAACCACGTTTTCTGGCGGCCACTATACCACGAGATGTTCTAGCCAGAATTCACTATTTCACCACGAAAGACACTATAATGCGCACAGCCAGAGAGACCTCTGATATGCCGGCGGAATACGCAGGAATCAAACTCTTTGTTGACTTATCTGCAGCCACTCTGGCGAAAAGGAAATCGTTTTCATCCATCACTAAAGCATTACGACAAGTGAATGTCCTCTACAAGTGGGGATATCCCACACGTTTAATCGTAAAGAAGAATGGCATTGAATACCAAATGAAGAACGAAGCAGAAGGCATCCAACTTTTGAAGGAGTGGAATATAAAGTTTGAACAGCGTTCCGAAGAAGATAGACCTAATACAAACCGCAAATCACCAGCGAAAGTCTCTAAAGAATGGATACAAGTCTCGAGACCTAAGTGAAGGACTACCAATTTGTCTGAGAAACCCATGGCTCTCCTGCGCTTCTGCAGTGAAATGGACTGGTATCACGTGAGATTACTAACTCATATATATAATTAAGGTTACGTTATCTTTAAATAATGCTGTAGCCCGTTTGGCTAATATAATGTCACACATGGGTGATTTTCTAACATCAGTATAGCTAAATGTTAAATTATCTGTATAAACTCAGGGTATAATGGGATACTGACGCATGAGGAGTGATAGTCACTGCTCATACTTGATTTCACCCTCCCCAATTTGGCTGTAAGCGGCCAATACTTTTTCTATAGACACTGGACGGAATGTCCTGGAGTGTCAGTTTGTATATAGTTGCCATCTGGTATATTGTGTTTCTTTTTCCCTCTTATCTTTTTTTTATTACTCCCCCTCCGCACTAGGGAACCGGAATGTGTACATAGGACAAAGTAATATACAGTCACCACACAAAGAGATTAGGATTGATGATGATATACCGCCAATAAGGCGACGGGTACTTCCTCGAACAAACCTGCTCAAGTGCAGTTTAGACCCCCAAAGTTCACTGCGCTACGTGAAGGGAAAGGCTAAGTTATTGACCCACTCTTGCTACACCCACAGTAGAGTTTATGTCTTGTTTACTTTTCAACCACAGCAATCTTACCCACCACTAAGATGCATCTAAACATAATGTCTCTTAATACTAAGGGCCTGAACTCTCCGCACAAGAGGAGATTAGCTTTAGCAGAAGCCACAAAGTTACAGATTAATGTAGCATTCTTTCAAGAAACTCATTTTCTGAAATCTAAGATGCCACAATTCTCGTCTAAACATTTTCCAATAGGTTTTCATGTGGGGTATGTTAAGAAAAAGAGAGGAGTGTCGATACTGATAAATAAAGATGTTGCGTTCTCATTTCACCACAAAATTTGCGATAGGGAGGGTAGGTTCCTATTGTTACAATGCTTATTGAATAATGAGCCCTACACACTGTTGAATATCTATGGCCCGCATGACAATCAGCTGCAATTCATTAATAAAATACTCTCGCTCACACAAACAAACCTGTTTGGAACACTGGTCATAGGGGGCGACACAAACTTGATAATAGATGACGTGATGGACACGACCTCAGCAAACAGTGTAACAAAGGCCACAACCCAAAGAAGGTCCGTTCTTACATCCCATCTAAGGAAGGCAATACACACGGCGGGACTCAGACGCCTGGAGGGTATTTCACCCTTCGGATAGAGATTACACATTTCACTCCCCAGTACACAACTCATATTCACGTATAGACAGATTTTTAATACACTCCTCCACAACCCCCAAAGTACGAACCGTAAATATAGGGACAATCACGTGGTCTGACCATGCACCCATTACTATTTCACTACAGGAACGCTTCCCCTCCAAAGGACATGGGGCATGGCGACTTAATGAAACCTTACTGAAGGACCCCCGAGTTAAGCAACAAATCACGGAGGATCTTAAAGAATATTTTGACTTCAATACCACCCCAGAATCCTCTATAGAGATGGTATGGCAAGCCCATAAAGCGGTAATTAGAGGGTCCTTCATCAAACACGCTAGCCAAGCCAAAAAGCAGAGGGAGAAAGAATACTCCTCACTTATCAAGGAAATCACAGATCTCACACATGCTAACAAAGTAAGCCCATCAGCAACACATAGCGAAACACTTCGCCTTCTCCAAACCAAATTGAACGAGTTAGAATTTGAAAAGACAAATTATATCTTACAACGCTATAAACATAAATTTTTTGCAAACGGGAACAAATCTGGTTCGGTCTTAGCGACCAAACTAAAAGCCAGAATAGCTAACACTAGGGTGGCATGGATCTACTCCTCGACACACAAAAAACTGATGAACCCACAAGAAATTGTGGAGGAGTTTGCAAATTATTACAGTACACTCTATAACCTTAAGGATGATAGGACCACACACACTCCCTCTCTGTCCCAAATACAAACGTTTTTAAACACAACTGACCTTCCCACATTGAGACAAGCTGAAATTGACTCTCACTCAACCGATCTCTGAACAAGAATTGTGGCAAATCGTTCGCAAATTACCACTTCACAAATCACCGGGACCAGACGGACTCACTAATATTTACTATCAGACACTATTCCTAATCCTGCCCCCCCCCCCCCCCCCCGACTGCACTTCTCAATCACTACTTCTCCAATGGAGATATGCTGCCTGAAATGCTACAAGCCCATGTATCTACTTTACCAAAACCTGGCAAACAACCCACCACATGCCAAAATTTCAGACCCATATCATTGTTAAACAGCGACACTAAACTCTACGCTAAAATCCTGGCTGAAAGATTAAAACATATCTTAACTCGGATTATACATAATGATCAATCAGGGTTCGTAATATCTAGGCAAGGGTCGGACAATACAAGGAAAATTCTTAATGTACTGGCACATATGGAATCATCACATATGGAGGGCCTTCTCTTAGCGCTGGACGCGGAGAAGGCCTTCGATAGGTTAAATTGGCAATATATGGAACAAGTGCTACTGAAATTCGGGTTCCCTGAACCATTTATAAAAGGTGTCCTCGCCCTATACAGCAAACCATTAGCCAAAGTAGCTAATGCAGGTTTTATTTCACAACCCTTTCCAATTACAAATGGTACACGCCAAGGCTGTCCATTATCGCCTCTTTTATTTGTACTATCATTGGAACCGTTAGCAGACAAGATAAGAAAGAATGTTGACATAACCGGAATAAACATATCGAATACTGAATGCAAACTATCAATGTTTGCGGATGATGTTCTGATCACCTTGTCCAATCCGACTCAATCTCTTCCCCATCTCATGCAAACATTACAGGATTATAGCAGGATTTCTTATTATAAGTTAAATCAAACTAAGACACAAGCCCTGCCACTGAGGCTGTCACACGCCACTGTTCAAACGTTGATAGACAAATTCTCCTTTGATTGGAGACGTGCCCATATTACGTACCTAGGTATAAAAGATTTCGTCCACTGTTAGAGACATAATTAAATATAACCTCTGGTCATTACCGCAAATGTGCACCCAAACACTGTACAAGTGGAGAGACGTAAGGCTCTCATGGCTAGGGAGAGTGAATACTGTTAAAATGGTGTTACTCCCCAAGCTACTATACACATTTCGGATGTTACCGATTCCAATATCCCCAACACTGGGCAAACAAGTCCAAAAGATTTTATCCACATATATTTGGGGAGGAAATAGGCCTCGGTTATCATGTCATCTTCTGCAAACCCCGACCTTACGAGGTGGAGTGGGGGTCCCTAACATAATGAAATACCAGAAAGCGACGATGCTGGAAACGGCAGTCAAACTACATGCCCATTCTTCCACATTACAGTGGGTAGACATAGAAAACAATTATAGTCCAATAGGATCGACAGTGGAGTTCATGTGGACGCCTAAACAATTTAGGAAACCTATTCATACTTTGCTGCCTCTCTCTAGATTCTCAATCCTAGCGTGGGACTCTCTACACCATAAAAGCACACCTGACCGTAAGTTTTTACCATGGGCACCGTTAAAAGTGCTCGCAGCAATATCACCACTTTGTGGTGATCAAAACTTTGTCTTTAGGCTATGCAGTGTTGATGGGTCAGACTCCAGATCTGAAGGTTGCATATAAAGACCAATGGAATAGAGAAATTCCACAGGATTTCACGGCAGAACAATGGCTTCACTCGCTTATGGCGTTAAAAGGGGTCTCCTCATGTTACTCCCATATAGAATCGCATAAGAAACTTATTTACCGATGGTATCTCACACCAGATAGGTTACACCAAATATAC
Source organism: Pelobates fuscus (assembly GCF_036172605.1). NCBI lineage: Eukaryota > Metazoa > Chordata > Amphibia > Anura > Pelobatidae > Pelobates > Pelobates fuscus. The sequence continues at coordinate 19,828,439 of NC_086329.1, read as the reverse complement.
CCTAACTTCCCGGATAGTTGCTGGAGATGTTTCAAAGCCAAAGGTACAATGACCCATATATGGTGGGACTGCCCTCTTGTTGCCCCATTATGGAAAGAAACCCAACACTTGTGGGATGAAGTAGGCTCCCGGCCATTGACCTTGACATCACAAATTAGTATTTTTTTATTGACACCTGATGACTTGATACACTCGGACAAACAATTACTAAGTATACTGATCCTAGCCACACGTAATCTTATAGCCTCCCATTGGAAGCAAACCTCATGTCCTCAACCAATCCTTCTACACCACAAAACTCGACAATTTCTGAAATATGAAATGCTATCAGCTAACACAGCTAAACAATTAGCGTCATCCCAACACAACTGGCAACAGTGGAATTCCAATGCCTATGTAATCCAGAAGGGAAAAGGGTAATGTCACGCTTACTTCCTATGAGGAACATGACTGAATGTTATTAGGTAATAGTTTCTGATTTCTAACATGTACAGTATAGTAACAAGGGTAATTTATTGAGTTATCAGCGCTATAGACAACAGATTCAGAGGCCGCATACCATGGCACTGGACTTAGTCTTAAGTCTTAAGTCTTATGTTTATACGTGTGTTAAACTGGAATGACATGAAGTATGGAATTGTATCTTAGTATAATATATTTTAAAACTGCTGCACTACATGTGAGGGTATCATCTTGTGACAATTGCTTACCTCTTGATAAGAGCTTGTGTTTGCTTATGCGCAATTTCACTTATTACTATGTACATATAAATTGGCTGACCTGTGCACACTGTGCACACTTCGAATAGCTATAACTCGACGGAATGCCTTACAGCTTAGTGAATAACAATGCACCATGTTAATCAGGGCTTGTATTGGTATTGGTATTGGTATTGATATTGATTTTGACATTATATTGTTCCCCCCGTTCCCTTCTTCTTTTATGTATCCCATAATTTGTGAAAATCTTTCAATAAAACCTAAATTTGAAAAGAAAAAAAAAAAAAGTCTACAGGGACAGGCTATAGACACCAAAACCACTACATTAGGCTGTAGTGGTTCTTGTTACTATAGTGGCCCTTTAATGTGAGCTAAATTAGGGATTAGTGCTACTAATAATATACTGGGTTGCATACCACCAGATCAGGACAAGAGGATGATGATGGGCTCAGGCTGCAGTCTGGCTCCACTGGTCTGGTGTTAGAACAGGCTATCTGGAGGCAGTGCTCACAAAAATCAACAAACAGGAAGCAGCTCCATTTTTTGGGACCCCTTATACAGCTCAAGGTCTGGGCCCCCAGGGCCTGACCGTGAGTATGCCTAAAAGACCCCCCCATAAGCCTTATGCCTACAAGGCCCAACCACAAGTTCACTCACAGGGGGTGGAATGTATGTGTGTAGGGGATGTGTTGTGTATTATTGTACAGGATGTAATGTGTGCAGGGCCGGATTAACATAGGGGCTGATGGAGCTGCAGCTCCAGGCCCATGGAATCGGCCCATGGTGCACACCCTAATATAATGTACAGTGCTCCTGACGGTTGAATATTGTTCCATAATATTATCATAATTGAAGGACAACTGCATACTGACCAATGCTATCTTTGCTTCAGTGATACCACTATTATAGTTGTCTTCTAGGTTAATTCACTAATTACTGGCTGTTAATTGAAAAACATATTATAAAAGTTAGGCACCTGTAGCTGATTTGGAAACATTCTCCAACTATGTAAGTATTTTAGCCTGAAGTCACTTTAGTGTTTCACCAAATGTATTTAGTTCTGTCAGAGGTGAATCTAGGGTATATTGTACCCAAGGTGAAATTGGCGGTGCCCAGTCCGAGGCTTCCTCATTGAAGCCCCAGACAATCTCTGGAAACGTTAGGGCCGAATAGATGGGTGCCGTCTTTTCAACTTTGGCATTAAACGGTTTGTAAACAAATTAACCCATTAAGGTAACATAGCGCCTGGTCCTCCTGAGAGCATACAACGCAATCAGCTAAGTTGTGATGGTGCATGCATTGTTCCTTTAAGCCCTGTTGTTGGATCACACTGACTTACTTTATGTCCCTTCCCTGCTTTTATTGTGGGATTCTATCCTAACCTGCTAGGTACTGTATACAACTTAACCATTTCTGTCATAGCCTTAAATGTAAAAGTTGATAAAAGAAATGAATGTGCATGCCACATATACTGTACTAACTCAGTGAATTAGATACATACATTTCTGGTTAATGTTGGTTTTTATATCTAGTTTTCTAGTGCCCTCTGCTGGCGGGTGTCAAAGTTATGAGTTGGATTACTTTTTACAAATCACAGAAAATAAATAGGGCTGCCATATTAAAAAACAAAAACAAAAAAAAAACGTTGAGTCTGTCATTTGATAGATGTGTTTCTAGCTACATTTTATACTCAAGGATAAATTATATATAAAAAATAAAATTAGCAAAAATACTGCAGTACATCTCTGCTAAGCTTTAATAAGTTACTTTTGTGATGTGCCTGCAAATTAAAATACAAAGAAAAGACAGATAATCAGTGATAGCCTTTCAAATGTTGCGGTTTAATTAAGAGGGAGTCTATTATTTTTTCTCCCCCCACCCCTCCCCTCCCCCTCCCCCTCCCCCACCCCCTCCCCCTCCATCCCCAACCCATGGAACTGCACACCTACCATATTGTGCTGTTAATGGGCTTCCCTGGTGGTGGACTAAATACCGGTAGGCACTTCTCCCTTCTCTGGATTTGCAGCCTAGTAACGGGGCTTAATTTGGCCCAGCACGCTCGGCAGGAGACCAAGTCGAGATCTGATTGCAGCATAGCAAGCTGCCGCGTGTATGGCAAGGGGGCAGCGAAACGGATTTGTATCCCCTTCTCCTCTATGATTGGCACAGCACACTCAGCAGGAGACCGAGTCGAGATCTTTTTGCAGCATAGCAAACTGCTGCATGTATGGCAAGTGGGCCAGGATATGGATTCATATCCCCAAATCCATCCATGATTGGCTGAGCATGCTAAGCAGGAGTCGGAATCTGTCTCCTACATGTTAATGGTGCTTTCTTTCTGTGCGAGTTCAGCTGCCGCTGGGCCCAGGATCAGTCTTAGGCCTTTACGCGCCCTTTGTAAAAAATCTTCACAGCACCATCCTTGGCCACAACCCATCATGCAATTCCTCCTACCCTGTAAAAGGTAATTTAAACTGAATTTTAAAGGTAAAGACAAAATTGTCAAAATTGTCCATTCCCATGTTCCTGCCATCTTGCAAAAGTAAATAGTTGAACCATTTAGAATTAGATGGTGGGGTGCTAGACACCACTCCTGGAATATGACTCCACTCCTTTCTCAGTAAACTCCACTTCCTGAAGAGTAGCATGCAGATGAGCTGGGAAGAGGAGAGGGGAATTGCCCGGGGTGACAGGCAGGCACCTTCGTTCCTCACTGTCATTCGTTGTCGAGTGGCTTTGCAGGACCACGGAAGGGGTTCCTAATAACACCACCCAGTCTAAGAGCAGGTGCTTGCCTTGTGCTGTGACTGGAAGAGGGTGAGGAATGAGGCTCATAGCATGCTTTGAGCAAGTCCTATCAAACCAGGTAAAAGATCTACCGTTGTCTATTAAGGCTACTTTACCACAGCAGCCTAGAAAGGTAAGATACACAAATGGAGTGGGGAATGGTAGGCACAAGGTGTGTGGGGGATACAAGAAGGGGAGGTAAGAGGCACAAAAGGGTATTAAGAGGCAAGAGTGAGTGCACACAGCACTACCCTTCCTTCCACTCACTCTATGTATTGCAGAGAGAAGAGTTAGATCTTGCCCTCTCTCTGATTATATGGTACCTTGCCCACCTGCGGCTGCTATATAATGACAGCAGAAAGATTGGGCAGAGGAACATGAACGTGTTCTACTGCAGTCCTGTTCTCCACGCTAGAATATGGATAAGTGGGCTGACACAAGGAGGTAAGAAGGGGAATAATACAAGTGTGCAAGGGGGTAAGTGGAGACAAAAATGGGGCAAGTGTCAAGAACAGACACCAAAGTAGCTGATAGGGCAATATTAAACCAATTCTGACTTCTGTGAGGAAGTGCAAGAGTAAGCACGAAACGTCTCACAATTATAATAATAATAATAATAATAATAATAACTAGTATTTCCCAGTGGGACTCAAAGCGCTTGTCAGCGCACACTCTCGGAATTAACCAAATTGGCAGCTGAATAGTAATAGATGTTATTACCCAATTGATGGTACTCAGTTGGTTCAATACATCAATAAAGTTTTTTTTTTCTTTATTTTGTGGATTGAGGCATTTGTATTTTTTTTCCCCTTGAGAAGGAATCTGGCAGTTACACTTAACCCTAAGCTTCATGAAGTTACAGGACGTGCATCTTCCTCTCCCAGGATTAAGGTACTTTTTAATTTTTGTGCCCCATATTTAGCATTAGTTACCCTAGGTATGTCTGTGCTTCTGCTCCTGAGCTACCACACTCTGCTCACATAAAGGGACACTCCACTTTCCAAATACAAAATAAATTGTAAAAGAAATCACTGTTTAGTAGATATACACCAAACAAAAACTTGCATGCATCTCATTATGTATGTTTTCATTGGAGATAAATCTAAAAACAGCTTGCAAAATCTGCAGTTCATTTGTATGCTGCCATTACAAGCTCTCCCCAGAGATTCTGTGGCTGTCCAATCACAGATTTCCCAGTGCAGCTCCATGAGAAGTCTTTGCAAGGCAGGTGCTCTGGGCTATTGTTGCCTGTTGAGTTTAGCTCCACTCAGCTAACCAAACCAGGAAGTAACAGAACCTGTTGTCTGATTGACAGCCAAGGGGGTGTAACCAGGTTAATTTATAAAAGTGTAAATTTTTATTGAAATCTCTTGACAAATACAGCTTTTCAGTTCTTCGTGGGTCTGGGGTGTCCCTGTCCTGGTTATGTGGACATCACTTCTTGTAACACCATACATACACCTCAAGAAAGGTAACTACCTTTTTTTATATCAGTTACTCTGTCTCTAAGACAGGCTTCTGATTCTTCATGTGCCTTGCTTTCTATTTGACTAACAGAGAGCTAGAGGTTTTCAGGCAGGCTATGTACTAACTAGGCAAAGACAAATGGATCTCAGTTACAAGTACAGATTGCTCTGAACACAATCTATTTAACCATCTATGATCAATAAAATACCAAAATGTTGATAACATAAACTGCCATTAAGGAGAAAGTGAAGGGTGTCTGCTTTGTGATGGGAGTTCCCGCCACTACTGTCAAAAATCTTTGCAGTCTCTGTTACTTGACATGTAGCATCCTACCTAGTGTCTGTATTCATGAATAGAGATATAACACAAATTATCTATATCGCCTTCAAAATATTTGTAGAATCCAAATAATACAGCCATAAAGACTTATAGTGCTATTCATCATCAATGGATATTGAGCCTAAAGTCTTAATATAGTGCTTAGCCAGTAGATGTCACCAAAGGATAACACTTCAATTTCATTATCCTATTATACTCATACATATTATTGTGTAGACGGAGGGAGCAGCTTTGAGAAAGTCCTCGAATTCAGGTCAGTGTAAGAGTTTGTAACGAGAAGAGGACACAGTGCAGAACATAATGTAGCATGTTAGTGTCATGGACATGAAGGGGTGCTGCCCAGAGACAGCACTATCCCTTTAAATGTAGGAACCAATTTAGCAAAGAATAAATGCAAAAGACACAATGAATAGTGCAAATAAAGAAATATATATTATAGTGAATCAAAGTACAAAAAGATAACAAAACAACAAATATATACAAAGTCACAGAACAAAATGTATATAACAATATAGGATAATCATGAATAGTGCTGGCAGTGAATACTTAAATAGTCCTTTGGTATGATGGCAGGATTGTGCAGGCACCACTTGTAATAGGTAGGACACAGATCCAAAGATCACAAGGCAGATATACCAGGAAGCAAGACCAGAGGCAAAATAAATGAACCAGGCTGCAGGGTCAGGATCACTGGAAATAAAGCAGAGATCACGGAACCAGAACACAGGATCGGAGTGCACAGCAATGAAGGACCAGGAGAACACAGGAACAAAGAACAGTATGCAGGAACAAGGAGCCAGAATCACGGGAAACCAGGAACCAGGGAAACAGGAGACAAGAAACAATGATCTGGCCAGGAGCGAGGGGAGAACCCAAACTAAATAGGTGCTAAACAAGGACCAGGTGAAGTGCTAAATGAAAAGAAATGATGAACAGTGCCAAGTATGAGTACTGCACGAGGGCAAATCAGCTAAGGAGTGGCGTGACAGTACCCCCCCCCCCCCCCCCTTAAGGAGCGACTCCTGGCGCTCCAAAACCCCAAGACCCCCACGGGTGACAGAAGAAAAAACAGGGTCACCCAACCAGTAGAGGAAAACAAGGAGGAGGTTCAGGAGGAATGAGAGGTGGAGAATCCCACGGGAGAAACCAACGAGGCAGAATATAAACATACGAAAGCAAGGACTGTAGAGTACCATTTAGCATTAGAAGGGCAGACACATAAACAGAAGGTAAAGGCACATACGAGAAGAAATACTCTTTACCAGTGACCGACAAATGTGCTAACCCACTAGATCTGGGACTATTGCTGGGAACAGGTGCATCACTCAGAAGTCCTGGGTCTGACTTGGTTTCTGGCCTGTAAGATCCTCGGAACAAAGACTGCGATGCAACTTCAGTAGAAGGGAGAACAGTCTCTGCGTAATCTTGGGTAGGTACCACTGGAATCAAACGAGGAGAATCCCCTGAATTAACGAGTACAGGATCAGGAGCACTCTGTGAGCCCTCCTCCTCAGACCGCAGATATGCATCAAGGAATGGTTCCCCCAATATCTCCGAGCATGGGGCCAGCCGAAGCAGGGACGACTCTCTCTCGAATTGAAATAATTCTGTAACGGCTAGTGATACCTGGTTACAGAAATCATTTGCTTCTTCACTTGTGAGCTCAACTTGAGGTAGTTGTTTACTTGTCGCAGAAGTACTTTCAACAGAAGGCAAGTCTTCTTTTAATACTTGCTGGAGTTTAGGTGGTGTGACAGACATCATGGATACTGATATGTCATAGAAGGAGCTTCCTTCATCATGGGAATAGGTACCCCCTTGTTCGATTTCACTCACTTCTTTTGGCGTTTGGTTAAGCGGCTGATTTGAATAATCTTCGGCGCTTGGTTCAGGTACAAGTGTGGTAGTTGGGGTTTCCTCTTGCAGTAGAGAAATTGTTCTACCAGAGCAGGCAACTTGAAGAACGGTATTATACTTGCATAGAACTGTAGAGTCTTCTTCAGACTGTGGGTTCAGAACAAGCCTGGTCTCATTTAGATCCTTTACTTTGGCTTGATCCATCACGGGTTTGTCACGTTGCACCAAGTCTAACTCTTTGTCTTCTTTACTTGGCGACAACTCATTTTTCACAGTTGCGGTTGTGAGAGAGGTGCCAATCTTCGAACCCCCAGAGGTAGAAGGGTTAAAATTGGAATCAAGCCTCTCCACATCAAAGTCATGAACTGCCTTCGGCACAATAACCTCTTCTTCCACGGGTTGCTCTGAAGCTTTCACCTTAGGTTTTTCAGCATTCTCAGACAATGTTTTGAAAGAAGTAGGTCGCTTACCACGCCTCCTACGTGGTGGCTTTTTGGCAGGAGGATCACCTTCCACAAGGTTGGTTTCCAATTTCAATGGTCCAGCCTTGTCGTCACTTGCATCACCCGGAGCAAATTTTATAGGTGACTCTTTCAGATCAGATCCAGTCAGCTGGTCAAGGTCACTGGTGATCTCCTCAATAGGCACTGTGAGGGAGTAATTAGTATCTCTGGTTGCAGACTCAGGGGAGTCTGTTTCTGCTTCGTGGCTGGGCAGACTTTGCTTGAGACACTTTCTAACCTGACTTGTACCCTCCTGAACAGTGTCAGAGTCGCTCCTCTTGGTGGGCTGTATCCTCACCCTGGGAATAGGCGAGTGGATCTTAAAGAACAGAGACGGTGGGACAAGAGCATAGTGGGTCTCTTGTACTGAGATACTATTAGGAAACTGCGTATTTGTACTCCCTCCAATTTCAGACTGCTCATCCTCCAAAGCCGCTGTGCAAAGAGCACCCAGTTCATCAAAGACCTGGTCCATGAGGGGATCGCCTGTGCTATATAACCCCTCAATATCATCTTCTGGAAAGCATTCAGCTTTAATTTCGTGAGGAACCTTGGTGGGAGGATCAACAAGCCATTTGCCCAAGTCAGAGTCAGGAGGATTAGGGATGCTGTGCAAATTAGGAAAGGAAACATAATTGTCATTAGCAGACTTAAAGACACTCATCCTTTCCTGTACTAGATCAATTAGGAATTGAATTTCAGGTAACAAGGTAGTGAAATTATTGTACATTACTCTTAACTGCTTCTGTAAATTTGATAAGGATTTTTTACGTGAGGTTTCTTTAAGATACACACTGAAAAGTACATACATCCTATTTATGACAGGAGGCTTTCTTAACCATCTTTCACAAATAGGTAACTGAGAAAGCAAAGAGTCACATATTTGTTTGTGGTAAGTTTGTAGTTCAGTCATAAGTCCAAATAATACAGATTTCTGGACTTGGCAAGAAACATCTATAGTGGATAAGCATAATGCAGAGGCCTTTTCTATCTGCTGCTGAATTCTGTTTAACAGCTTATAACAGTGCTTAATAAGACCATACTCTTGCTGTGAAACAGCATAATTATCAATAGCGCTATTCATAGTGATCTTAGACACTTTTTCTGCTGGTTCCAAAAATGGCCAGATCATTCTGTCATGGACATGAAGGGGTGCTGCCCAGAGACAGCACTATCCCTTTAAATGTAGGAACCAATTTAGCAAAGAATAAATGCAAAAGACACAATATATAGTGTAAATAAAGAAATATATATTATAGTGAATCTGTGATGTAATTCCAGTAAAATACAAGTTTAGCAGGCTAAGATTGCCACAAGGCATATGTATGTATATGTGTTTGTAGTATCAGTTAGTTAATTACACGTAGCTAAGATACTGTTATCACTGTACTGACCAGGTGCAGGAATGTAAGAACTGGAATTACGCGTCCCTCTCCTTTGTATCAGATGAGCCACGTGGTTAGACCGGATGGATGAGTTTAGACTCTATTTATTAAATAGGTTAAGGGTATGTGTGGGTGTAGTTAATTGTGGGAGGAGCTACAGTGCTATATAAGGAATGTACTCTATGTATTCAGTACTCAGACTTTGCTGTATTTTGGTGACGCTAGTCCCTCTGAGTCCCGATCGGTGATCCAATAAAGAATCTCTTCCTTCCTGAAGAAACCTGTGTCCATCTCTCTGTGCTTGGCTTCCGTCAGTTTCTCCGGTATCATTTGGTGCATTGGCCGGGAAGCTCATCGTTCAACGGTAGCTGAGAGGCAGAGGCGTGAGACGGTCTATCTTTGCCCACGTTCTCTACGGCTGCACCCCTGAACTTCTGCGTGGACCTCCCTTCGTCTCGGCGCCACTGGTCTGTTGTCCAGGAGATCATCGGCCTCTACGTGAGAAGTGCTGGGGTGTCCCCGTCGATGAGTGTGAACTCAGGTTCAGGAACGAGGAGGTAAGACAACTGCTGTTTTAGACGGCAGGACCCACTAGGGGTATACCGATTGTGCGGTAGGCCCAAAGGGGTTTTGAATCTGTGTATCTGCCCCCTCTGTCGGAGGGAAGGAGCGAAGGCGCACCGCTCGATCGAACGCTCTTTAGTCAGACCGTTTGATTTGGTTAGTCAGGCGGGGTCCTGGTGTAAATAGCCCTAGCCGGACACCGGTGTCTTGTCTAGACTAGCGTTCTAGGGTGTATATTACGTTCGCTAGGTCGGAGGGACCGGGAGACTAAGCGGCGCCTGTGTAAATTCGGTTCGCTAGTTCTCATCCTATCTGGGCTAAGTGGGAAGGCGTGTAAATTTGGAACCCACTAGACTTTTGATAGTGCGACTAAGAGGCGCCTGTGTAAATTCGGTTCTCTAGCTCGCTATATATGTGGTGATTGGGCAGTGTGGCTAACCAAAACGGGTGTATATAGTTTTAGGTAGTCCATTCAAGGTACTGGCCAATAGTTTAGTTGGGAATTGTAAATGTGTTAACGATTGTTTTAGTAAAGTGTATATCTTGTTAGATAGCGCGAGCTCAGCCGTCTAGCGAGAGTGTTAATAGTGTGTTGCTGTATTATAGTGCACGGTACCATAACCCTGTATATTTACTGACATTATATAATAAGTACTAATCATTGTCGTCCATTGCATGTTTAACACCATAACCACTAATAATTGTATTGTGACCTTAACTTGTGCTTTGACCTATGCTAACCGTACTGTAACCGCTATTTGTAAAAGACGATGTTACTGGGGTGTGTTATAGACGGGTAATTCGTATATAGAGAATTATAGCGTGGGTGACTGTATAGTTACGCCAAAGGGCATAATATTGATTATATAGTGACTGGTGTAACAGCTGTGTGTGTACGGGAATTCCCTGAGTGTTTATTGTTATTGTGTACGTTTCACTTGGTAACCGTACCACGTGGTGCTGTTGCCAGAGGAAACGGGTGTGACTGTTGAATAGTACGCGTGTATAGTATTCGTTGTCGACGACGTTCCATTGTTAAGTATGGGTGCGTCGCAGTCAACGATTCCGGATCCCTTAGGATGTATGGTTAAGAATTTTAAAAAGGGATTCAAAGTTTGTGATTTTGGGGTAAAGATGTCTCCTGTACGTTTGGTCACTTTGTGTACTAGGGAGTGGCCTACTTTGGTTGCGGCATGGCCGCCACGTGGCAGTTTGGATCCAACTCTGGTACAGCGCTTACACGTGGCTGTATCGGGTAGGCCTGAACTTTACGGCCAGTTTCCTTATATTGACTGTTGGAGACAGGCCGTAAATGACTCGCCAAAATGGCTCCAGACATGCCACGAGGAGCAGTGTCGCCTCATGGTAGCTAGGACTTGCTCGTCCACTAGGACTGGTGTTAGGCCCATTTTGGACATGCCCCCTGAGTCCGAGATCCCTTTGCCGCCCCCTTACTTTCCGTTAAGAAGAAGTGACGCAAACGCAGGAAGTCCTGCACCCCTCCCCTCATTACCCTCATCCACTTCCGCTTCCTCCTCCAGTACAGGATCCACCCCCCCTCGTACTAAATCTCCCCTTCCGGAACCAGAATCCACCCCCATTAGAAACGAATATCCTGATTTGGCGCCACTTCAGACTTCCGGTCAAGCTTCATCTAGCTCGGCTCGAAGTGTTTTATTTACGACCTTTTCCCAAAACCGACCTCCCACATCCCCATACCCTATCTCTCCCCGACCGGAACCCATGACTGACGCCTCTCTACGTAGCCCCATCCAAACCCGACAGTTGACTGGTGCCCAACAATTAAAGCACTATCAGATGCCTCTTCGTCTGAATCCCGGGTCAGCTTATATCGATGCCGCAGGTCAAATGGCACACGCTGACCCAGTCTTCGTATATGTCCCATTTACCACAACCGATCTTTTAAACTGGAAGACCCATAATTCCTCGTATACTGAGAAACCACAAGCTATGACTGATCTGTTCACCTCAATAGTACAGACGCATAATCCGACATGGGCTGATTGCCAGCAGTTACTAATGACTTTATTTAACAATGAGGAAAGGACAAGAATAAATCAAGCAGCCATTAAAGCATTAGAGGATAGAGCCCGTGCTTTGAACCAAGCCAATCCAGCAGCATGGGCCGCGACACACTATCCCAACACCGATCCCGATTGGAACGTAAATGGTGCTGATATGGTTCAACTCAGAGCCTATAGAGACGCTATAATTGCTGGCATGAAAGCCGGAGGAAAGAAAGCCATTAACATGTCGAAGACAGTTGAGGTGATCCAGAAAAGCGATGAAGCGCCCAGTGTCTTTTATGACCGATTATTGGAGGCATACCGCTTGTATACCCCCTTTAATCCGGAAGACGCAGACAATTCCCGAATGGTTAACTCCGCCTTTGTCAGCCAAGCATACGGAGATATTAAGCGCAAGCTACAAAAGTTAGAAGGGTTTGCAGGTATGTCCATCACCCAACTAATGGAGGTAGCAAATAAGGTCTATATGAACAGGGATACAGAAAGTAAGAAAGAGGAAGAGCGCAAGATGCGTAAAAAGGCTGATATGCTAGCGGTAGCGATCGCAGGCGTAGATAAACGGGGCCCAGATAGAGGCAATAATAGATGGAGTAGGGAGCCTTTGAGTAGGGATCAATGCGCGTATTGCAAGGAAGAAGGGCATTGGAGGAACGAATGTCCGCAAAGAGAGCAGTACGAGAGAGACCAACCCAGGGCAGGCTACGGAAACTTTAGAGGTAGAGCGAGAGGTAGAGGAGGCCCCGGAGGGAGTAATGGTTATAGAGGGAGTAATGGGAACAGAGGAAGTGTTAGGGAAGACAGGTATATTCCAGCAGCGCAAAGGTCCCGCGATAGAGAAGGTAGGGACTTTGTAGGATTGGCTGACACTGTCATGGAGGACTATTGATACCGACCGGGCTCCATCCCCCTTGGTCGAGCGGAGCCTATGGTCGATGTATCAATAGGGGGGAAAAGGAGTGCGTTCATGATCGACACTGGTGCTGAACATTCAGTGGTGACTAATCTAGTTGCTCCTCCATCTGGAAGGACTATTACTGTGATAGGAGCAACTGGAAGAAGTGCTGAAAAACCGGTTCTTAAAAGTCGACTCTGTACATTGGGAGGCCACGTAGTAAAACACCAATTCCTTTATATGCCTGAATGTCCAGTCCAATTGCTGGGACGTGATATGCTATCAAAATTACAAGCGCAGATTACGTTCCTACCAAATGGAACAACATCCTTAAAGTTTAATGGACCTTCAGGTATTATGACTTTATCCGTACCAAAGGAAGAAGAGTGGCGACTTTATACAGTGTTGACTAGCCAAAACCCTAGGAGTGATGAGACATTGTTTAACATACCAGGAGTTTGGGCAGAGAACAACCCACCAGGACTGGCCCGCAATATTCCACCAATAAAAATTGAACTGAAACATGGGGTTTATCCAGTGAGCCTAAGACAATATCACATTCCGCAGAAGGCTAAGAAGAACATCCAATCCTATCTGGATAAGTTCATACGGTATGGTATCCTAAAATTCTGTACTTCCCCCTGGAACACCCCATTGCTGCCTGTTCAAAAGCCCGGTACAGATGAGTATCGACCTGTACAGGACTTAAGAGCAGTCAATGATGCGGTTGTTAGCATACATCCAGTTGTACCCAATCCATATAACCTGCTTGCTTTAATTCCGGGCGGGGCTACTTACTTCACAGTCTTAGATCTCAAAGATGCCTTCTTTTGCCTCCGAATTGCCGCAGAAAGCCAATGTATTTTCGCTTTCCAATGGGAGAACGCTGTAACGGGCTCAAAACGCCAAATGACTTGGACAAGACTGCCCCAAGGGTTTAAAAATTCACCTACCCTATTTGGTTCAGCTCTAAGTCAAGATCTACTGGATTTCGAGTCTATCCCAGGAGAATGTGTATTGTTACAATATGTAGATGACTTGTTGATAGCAGCAGTTACAAAAGAAAAATGTCAGCAAGCAACGCACGATCTACTACATATTCTCTGGAAGGCAGGATACAAGGTGTCCAGGAAGAAGGCTCAGTTGTGTTTGCCAACTGTCAAGTATCTGGGATTCCATATCTCTGAAGGTCAAAGGATTATGGGGCCAGAGAGAAAAGAAGCTGTCTGCCAAATACCAATACCCAAGAATAGAAGACAAGTGCGAGAATTCTTGGGGGCAGCAGGCTTCTGTAGGATATGGATTCCCAGCTATGCGATACTGGCAAAACCTCTGTACGCAGCCATCAAAGGTACAGAGCACGACCCCTTCTTATGGACCCAAGAACAGCAAACGGCATTTGAAGATGTGAAGAAGGCTTTGATGAGTGCCCCAGCATTAGGTCTACCTGATCACACACGACCATTCTACTTATATGTACACGAGCAAAGAAGAATGGCTGTGGGAGTATTGACACAGTACTTGGGATCATGGCAAAGACCTGTTGCCTACATGTCTAAGCAACTGGATGCAGTGGCCAGCGGACTTCCACCTTGTCTAAGAGCCGTAGCTGCAGCCGCCCTGCTAGTAGCTGAAGCCGATAAACTCACTCTGGGTCAAGAACTTTATGTACGAGTCCCACATGCAGTACAGACGTTGTTGGATTACAAAGGAAATCATTGGTTTAGTAACAGCCGTATGACCAAGTATCAAGCAATGTTGTGTGAAAACCCAAGAGTGCATTTAGAGACTGTAAACACCTTAAATCCAGCTACCCTTTTGCCGCAACCTACTGAAAGTCAACATGATTGTTTGGAAGTAATGGATGAAGTATTTTCAAGTAGACCAGATCTTCGTGATTTTCCCATCCAGAACCCCGATGTTCAATATTACACCGACGGCAGTAGTTATGTGAAAGAAGGGATCCGCTATGCAGGATATGCAGTGACAACAATAGACAAGGTGATAGAAGCTCGGCCACTGGCGAAAGGAACATCAGCACAAAAGGCAGAATTAATAGCACTAACACGAGCGTTACAATTGGCTGAAGGTTTAAGAGTAAATATCTATACGGACTCTAAGTATGCGTTTTTAACCACTCATGCCCACGGAGCTTTGTATAAAGAAAGAGGACTACTGAATTCAGAAGGCAAAGAAATCAAGTACGCAGCTGAAATCCTACAACTATTGGAAGCAGTGTGGGAGCCGAAAGAAGTCGGTATCATACATTGTCGAGCGCATCTGAGAGGAGATGGTGATGTAACCAAGGGAAATCGGATGGCAGATAGTGCAGCTAAGCGTGCTGCTGAATCAGGAAGACAGGAGTATGTGGGGCATATAGCTGCTCTTATACCAACTCCAGTGTCCCAATGGACTCCAGTTTATACAGCTCAAGAAGAGGAGTGGTTAAAGACTGAACCGGGAAAGTATTTGGAGAACAAGTGGTATCAGCTAGAAGATGGAAGAATAGTCATACCAGCATCACTAGCGGTAGAAATTGTCCAAAATTATCACAACGGGACACATTCTGGGAGAGACAGTACTGAAGAATCTCTCAGGAAACATTTCTACATACCAAGATTGTCCAACTTGACTCAGGCCATTGTACGCAGATGTGTAACGTGTGCTAAGAATAATGCAAGACAAGGACCAGTAAAGCCACCAGGAGTCCAGTTTATGGGGGGACTCCCCATGTCCGATCTACAAATAGACTTTACAGTAATGCCTAAATCGGGTGGACATCGTTACCTGTTGGTAATTGTGTGCACCTATTCAGGCTGGGTAGAAGCATGTCCTACTCGTACAGAGAAAGCAGGAGAAGTTGTAAGATTCCTGCTACGAGAAATAATACCCCGATATGGACTACCCTGTTCTATAGGATCGGACAATGGTCCAGCTTTTGTTCATCAGTGCCTACAACAACTGACTCATATGCTTGGTATAAAGTGGAGGCTTCATACTGCATATAGACCCCAGAGTTCTGGTAAGGTAGAGAGAATGAATAGAACTATAAAGAACCAGTTGGCTAAAATGTGTCAGGAAACCCAACTTAAGTGGAACGTTCTCTTACCCATAGCTTTATTGCGAATCCGCAGTACCCCTACCAGAAGGATGGGCCTCTCTCCTTTTGAAATCATGTATGGGCGACCACCTCCCGTACTTGGTAACTTAAGGGGGGACTTGAGTCAGTTGGGAGAAGGAATTACCCGGCAGCAGGTTGTAGAGTTGGGTAAGACTATGGAGGAGGTACAGAAATGGGTACAAGATAGATTACCTGTGAATATTTATCCCCCTGTTCATAGTTATCATCCAGGAGACCAAGTGTGGATTAAAGAGTGGAATAATGTACCGTTAGGGCCCAAGTGGAGAGGTCCTTATGTTGTTCTTTTGTCTACCCCTACAGCGATAAAAGTAGCCGAAGTAACTCCGTGGATACATCACTCCAGGGTTAAACCAGCAGCAGTCGATTCTTGGCAAATTACAGCAGATCCAGAGAATCCCTGCAAGATCCGGTTGAAACGCACTACTCAGTCGGAGTAACGAGGAATTATTGTGGATTACAAATTTTATTGTTACAGGTGTGAGTGAGAAGGCCATAATAAAGCCTGTCCGCTTACCAACACATAGTGTATAAGCCAGGAAAGTCTCGAAGGGACACCTGTGAAGACGAGCAGAACTCCATTCCCTGCAGCCCTCACATCCTGGAAGCTGAGGTTCCATCGCACGGACGAAGACTGAGGATGACGGCGAAAGATGTGCTTTTGATTGTGTTTATTTATATGTGTTTTTATATTCAGGAAGGTAGAGGTACCGACACTCCTAGCTGTGAGGTATGCATTAAGACTACGAGAACAGGTAACCATATTTCCCAAACCCTAATTTGGCATTCACAATACGAATGTAAAGGAGAGGTATCAAGATGTAGATACCTAAATATAGACTATAGTGTGTGCCATTTAGGAGTAGGAGAACCTAAGTGCTTCAGTCCAGAGTATCAACCTCGTACAATTTGGTTGACTCTCAGGAATGGAGATCCTCAGGGGACCCTAATTAATAAGACGGTGTTAGAATCCGTACATTCTTCGGGTGTTCTGCTATTTGATGCATGTAAGGCGATATCAAGTGGTAGAAAACCGTGGAATGTATGTGGGGATCTTAGATGGGAGAGGACGTATGGGTCTAATGATAAATATATTTGTCCCAGTAGTAAAAATAAATATGTGAGTCCTAGATGCCCAAATAAAGACTATAACTTTTGTCCATATTGGTCTTGTGTGGGGTGGGCGACTTGGGGACAGACAGTAGATAAAGACATGATAGTGACTAAGTTGCCGACTAGCCCTTATTGTAAGTCTATGGAATGCAACCCAGTCCATATACTTATTAATAACCCCGACAAGTTCCTAGATAAGTATGGAAATTTATTTGGGTTTCAGATATACGGGACGGGTTTAGATCCTGGGACATTATTGTTTATAGGAATAGAGACTGATACGGTATCCTCCCAGACTCATCAAGTATACCATTCCTTTTATGAAGAGATGAGTATAGATAATAAGATCCCCCATAACGCTAAAAACCTGTTCATTGACCTAGCTGAAAGTATTGCCGGTAGTCTTAATGTTACCAACTGCTATGTGTGTGGAGGTACTAACATGGGAGACCAATGGCCTTGGGAAGCAAAGGAGGTAATGTCCGGTTCTGAGGCAGTTGACCAACTAATATCTACACAAGCCGATTATCATTTGAGTGTTAGAGGTAAATCTGAGTGGAGATTAAAGACCTCCATCATAGGTTATGTTTGCATAGCAAGGAAAGGAATAATGTATAATACTTCTGTAGGAGAATTAACTTGTCTAGGGCAAAAAGCTTATGATGATGATACTAAAAATACAACTTGGTGGTCGGCTTCAAATGTCTCAGAACCATCTAACCCGTTTGCTAGATATGCCAGTTTAAAGGATGTGTGGTTTGATTTATCCATCACATCTACCTGGAGAGCCCCAGCAAATTTGTACTGGATCTGTGGTAAGAAAGCCTATTCGGAGTTGCCACAGGACTGGGAAGGGGCATGTGTGTTGGGTATGCTCAAACCATCCTTCTTCTTGTTACCGATTGAAACAGGTGAGACTTTAGGTGTTAAAGTGTATGATGTGAATCATAGGAAGAAAAGGGGACCCTTAGAGATAGGCACCTGGGAAGATAATGAATGGCCTCCCCAGCGTATCATAGATTATTATGGGCCAGCCACGTGGGCAGAAGATGGTACCTTTGGTTATAGAACCCCAATTTATATGCTCAACCGTATTATAAGATTACAGGCGGTGGTTGAGATTATTACTAATGAGACCTCACAAGCACTCAATCTTCTAGCGAAGCATAATACCAGGATGAGGACAGCAGTGTACCAAAATAGATTAGCCTTGGATTACCTTTTGGCAGTAGAGGGAGGTGTATGTGGGAAGTTTAACCTGAGCAATTGCTGTCTTCAAATAGATGACGAAGGGCAAGCAATAGCTGAGCTTACTAGCCATATGGTTAAACTAGTGCATGTGCCTACTCAGGTATGGAAAGGGTACAATCCAAGTAGTTGGTTTGGTAGCTGGTATGAGTGGTTTGGAGGGCTTAAGGCAGTGGTAGGTGGAGTCCTACTGATTTTACTGTTGTGTCTACTCCTACCGTGTCTTATACCCTTAGTAGTTAGGTCTGTGCAAAGCCTGATAGGAAGTATAGCAGAGAGGAAGGCTGCTGCACAGATAATGGCGATATATAAGTATAAGGCTCTAGATCAAGGAGAACCAATGCAGGAAGATGAGTGTTAAAAGATTCACATCATAAGATAAGTCTGGTCTGGTTCATGGTAACCTGAGGTATATGCAAACCAAGGTTAAGTGATGCCTCAAGTAATTGTGAAATATCAGAGGCATCAAAGGGGGGAATGTGATGTAATTCCAGTAAAATACAAGTTTAGCAGGCTAAGATTGCCACAAGGCATATGTATGTATATGTGTTTGTAGTATCAGTTAGTTAATTACACGTAGCTAAGATACTGTTATCACTGTACTGACCAGGTGCAGGAATGTAAGAACTGGAATTACGCGTCCCTCTCCTTTGTATCAGATGAGCCACGTGGTTAGACCGGATGGATGAGTTTAGACTCTATTTATTAAATAGGTTAAGGGTATGTGTGGGTGTAGTTAATTGTGGGAGGAGCTACAGTGCTATATAAGGAATGTACTCTATGTATTCAGTACTCAGACTTTGCTGTATTTTGGTGACGCTAGTCCCTCTGAGTCCCGATCGGTGATCCAATAAAGAATCTCTTCCTTCCTGAAGAAACCTGTGTCCATCTCTCTGTGCTTGGCTTCCGTCAGTTTCTCCGGTATCAAATCAAAGTACAAAAAGATAACAAAACAACATAAATATATACAAAGTCACAGAACAAAATGTATATAACAATATAGGATAAGCAATGAAGGCAGGATTGTGCAGGCACCACTTGTAATAGGTAGGACACAGATCCAAAGATCACAAGGCAGATAGACCAGGAAGCAAGACCAGAGGCAAAATAAATGAACCAGGCTGCAGGGTCAGGATCACTGGAAATAAAGCAGAGATCACGGAACCAGAACACAGGATCGGAGGGCACAGCCATGAAGGACCAGGAGGACACAGGATGAAGCCCAGGAGAACACAGGAACAAAGAACAGTATGCAGGATCAAGGAGCCAGGAGGCAGGAGCCAGAATCACGGGAAACCAGGGAAATAGGAGACAAGAAACAATGATCTGGCCAGGAGCGAGGGGAGAACCCAAACTAAATAGGTGCTAAACAAGGACCAGGTGAAGTGCTAAATGAAAAGAAATGATGAACAGTGCCAAACAGAAACAGTGGTGAGTAAGAGTACTGCACGAGGGCAAATCAGCTAAGGAGTGGCGTGACAGTTAGTAGTTGAGTACAAAAAAGAGAAATGGAATTGCACTTACAGTGTGTCGAGCTGATAATAGCTCCAACTTATTGTGCCTAGGGGGTATAATCCCCACCAGTAGAAATGTAGGCATTATCTTGGTCCAATGGAGAATGGTCCAGAAGTAATTTTTGGAGACTAGTGGTGCCTCCCAGTAAGTAGCGTGTAGTGAGATACTCTTGGATGCACACTGGTTTTCACTCTTGGGTGATAGGGAAGGAGTTCTCACTGCGATATACATGGATAAAACAAAATAAAAAATATAGTAAAAAAGTTATAAAAATAAAAGAGATCTACTCACTGTCGTAGAGCAAATATGGTTTTGCTCATTCCATATGGCATCGATGGTATATTCCCCCATCAAGGAAATGGGTGAGCAAACGTCAGGATAAAAAAGTAAGAAGGTCCACCGACCTCGGGTTGGAATGACGGAGATCGAAAGCAACTTCTCATCGAGCCCACGTACGTATTTAATGGAGGAGTGAATGAAGCAACACCTTGGCTTGACTGGAGGCCCAGGAGTTATGCGGCTGGGCCATGATGCCGGATTATTTTACCCAACTACAACTCCATCAGAGCAGGCCCATGACCTAACCAGGAGGAGCATGGGCTGAGTAGGCACTGAGACTTTTGCTAGTATACTCACCTCCGTCCAGTTTTCTCACTAGTGCCAGCTGTCACTTTAGTTTATATCTATATATGTGTTTCGCTTTTATTTTGACCAATTTTGACACTGTTACTGTTTTGTGTACCCAATTGCCTGTCATTCGCTGTTTTGGCACAACATTCCTGTATGTTAATATTAGCACTGCAAAAAAAAAGAATAAAAAAAAAAGTCCAAAGAGAAAATAAATCACTAGTTTTATTTAAAACTATATATATATATATATATGCAAGTAAAAGTAAGACACAACGCGTTTCACCTATATTCCAGGCTGTCTCAAAGTGTTCTCCTGGGGGGATTTGGGATAGTGCCCAAGTAACTTTTTTCCTTTGGTTTTTATCACAATTTATGTTACAGTCACTCCCTGCCTATCGCTGGATTGCTAAATCCATTTACCAATCTCAATGAAATATAGCATGTAAATACTAGGGAAAATTGTAGATTATCCTAGCTTTAGTGTACCTATAATCTTAATTTTATTAATAACAGGAGGCGAGTATTTGCATAAGTCTCTCTTTACTAGAACTCCGAAGCAGCACAGAAAAACAACCAATAAGAAAAAAGTTCTCAGATCAAGGTGACCAACTGCAGGGGTATTCCATTTACTAATATCCGCAGAAGACTGAGATCCCGAGGTGGGTCTCTCTCTGACCATGAGATCTCTCTCTGAATCGCTCACCTGTGATGGAATCGACTGTTAATTATCCAGATCGATGGAAAAATGGCATAGTATACACCCTCGGGCCGCGTCCATCCTTAATAACAGACAAGGATGGTGAGAGAATACAACCTACGGAAACAATGATGGAAACTACCAACTGACCGCCCGGATCCCGTGCACGCGCGGGTTCCAGGAAGACCGTCGGTAGCCTGAGGAAAGCTGGAGACGTTCTCCGAGCACCCGGGAGGTCGGGGGGGGTCAAGTTAGGCCTCTCGACGACCCGAGCGATAGGACAATTGGAAGGTTAAAAAAAAAACAAGAAACAGTAAATACGTACCTCGGAGAGAAGGTAAATAGCAGATCGAAACAGCAAGCCAAGTAAATGTGTGAGATACAAGCTCCCATTTCGGGTCTCGATCCCATAACCCATCACCTATAGATGTGCTGTCTGCTCTGCCATCTGAGCAGACAGAATCTCAGCCAGAGAAAAGACCTCAATGTCCGATCACTGTGGGTTGGGGAAAGCCCGCGAGCAGGTGCACCCCATCCCAGGCGGTCGGATGCACGTGGGCCTGAGGGAAACTGGCCGCGGCGAGGCAGCCACGTGTGTGAGCGGATCCGGCGGCCGGGTACTCGCGTATGCATGCGGGAAATCCCGGGAGCCGGCAGGCTCACACTAGAGCTCGGGGAATCAGAGGAGGCAGCCAAACGGCTAGTCTCCTGAAACCCGAGCAGAGCGCCCGTAGTCCGGCGGCGCTTGGAAGTGGGGTGGGGGGGAGGGTAAAGTAATGCAAGGCAACAAAGGGAGAGCAGACTGAAGGTCTCCCTGGAAAAAAAGCCCCCCCCTAAAAACCCCACTCTGTAAGGCAAAACATCCCCCCAAGCAGCAGGGGGAGCAAAAAGAAGTAGGGTGTAGAAACCCCAGACTAAATCTGATAATATACAATAAAATAATATATATAAAATATAACTAAATAATATATATATAATATAAATAATAAATATATAATAAACATAATACGATAACAAAATATAATACATAAAATCACAAATAAATCATAATAAAACCCAAAGCCACCCACTATAAGCAGGAGGCAGTGGTACTCTGACCTGTACTGTCTGCGGAGCAGCAAAGAAAGAGGAAATGATGCATGGGGAGGGGAGTTTTATAGTACCTAACTTTTTTCTGATTGGTTGTTTTTATGTGCTGCTGTGGCGTTCTAGTAAAGAGAGACTTGAGCAAATACGAAGCCTCCTGTCATGTTATAAAATTTATTCATACTTACCGTAATTTTCTTTTCCTGGCTATTATTCATGGCAGCATTTAACATATGGGTTTAGCTCCTCCATCTAACCCTCAGGACAGGAAACACAAACAATTAAACAATTATGCCTACCTTCCCCTGGTATAATAGGAACCCCAACAGCCAACACACCTCAGTCAAGTAACAAGAAGAAAATCCAAGAGAGGGTGGGAAACCAAATGCTGCCAGGAATAATAGCCAGGAAAAGAAAAAGAAGGCCCGTAAATACAAGACACATAAGATGTTATAGTGTGCATATCTAAAGGGGTGATACATATGTAGAATTAAAAAAACGGAATAAAATTTTTTTTAATTTTTTTTTAAAGTTGTATATTAAAAAAAGATAAGATTATCTTATATACAACAAAAAAATATTCAGTTTTTTAATTCTACATATGTATCACCCCTTTAGATATGCACTATAACATCTTATGTGTCTTGTATTTAAGGACATTCTTTTCCCTCTTATGCCCATTTCCAAAATGGAGTTTTAAATATAACTAGGAGGAGTTTACTTTGACTACCCTCCCTTGTATTTATACACATTCCCTTTATAATATCCCCCTATTTGGAGTACTTTTTTGTTTCTATTCCTGTTAGTGGGTCCTTGATGGTTACTTTTATTTTGTTAATTTAGGCCAACTTTATTCCGGCGGCGGTCCTGGCGAATGGGTCAGCCCGTTACGTCATTTCCACCGACCTCCGACCGGATGGTGAGTTTTGTCGCGGGGGTACTTGCGGTATTTCCCCCCTGCATAGATCTTCACTTAATAGAGGTTCCGTCCAAGCCGGCTTGCCTATGGGGATCTGCAATTTGGCGCATGACGTCTCGTCTGTGACGTCATTGGAGTCCACTCCCTTTGGCCGGCCCCCGGTTCTTTATATGGGAACCACCTCAACAAGTTGTCCCAATAAGCCTGTGACGCTCGGTTAAGCCCAGCATGTCTTCTATGCACATTTCCCCTCAGGGAGTGACATCCCAGATTGTACATGTTAACGATAGGGGTTTTTCTGGGCGGCGATGGAGGGCAGAAGTGGCGGACGGTATTTTCCAAGACGTCACTTCCGCCAACCACTGCCCTGATTGGACACCTTCTTTTTTTTTTTTTTTTCAATTCTTTATTTTTGTCGTGCAGGCAATTACAATCAGCTTGCTGAGCCACAGCAGCAGCAGCAAACAATGCAAAATCAGACAGTGTGAGACATTGGTATGGCAAGCAAGACATATGCACATTTTTATGAATATAGTAACGTAAATAACAATAAAAATAATAAAAGAATGCAATTACGTTGTCTGTTGTAGCAGGAAGGGTGGATGAGTATGTTGCAACAAAGTTGTGTAAGAGTTGGGACAATATTACTCGGGCTTCCAAGGGGTATATGTCGAGCATGGGAGCACCGTTTAGTTTACCTCTTTAATACCAGACAACTTAGTGAGCAATAAAATAACGCAGACTGGTGCATGACAAGGGCCAGTACAGGTAAGGGGAGTTTTTGGGTTGCGCCTGTGAGTTAAATAAGACACAGCAGTGCCAGGTTACAGGTGGGTGTATGTAAGGGCAGTTTGACTGGGTACCAGACCAGCAGTGTGCGCTTTGCAGTGCCATGTGGTATGGACATGAGGGCCATTAAGCTTGAGCTGGTGAACATGCCAGCAAAGATATATGAATGAGCCCATGTTGCGCTCTGTTGTCTGTGAAGTGGTGTTGGTGAGGACACTGAGTAGGGGAAAAGTAAATATGTATACTCTGTCTGCCGTGGTGAATCTTATAGTTAGCGTAAAGGAAGACCTATATGGTTGTAAAGCATGGCGAATTTTAAGTAATGTGAGATAAAACTAAGCAGAAGCCCGTAAAGTAAGGCTGCATGTGTGACCGTCCTCAGGTAGTAGTTGCTGCATACGAGTCTCTCAGGGGGGTTCCGTGGGGTGAACGGGGTGACTGCTGCCGGGTTCCATGTATGTGGAGCTCTGAGAGCGGTGGTTTGGCCCATACTGCTCAGACTGTCCTGCGGCAGCCCCAGGTCACATAGTAATCCTGTTGCGTCTTGGAGGTCTTGAATCGGGTACGTGGAGTCACCGTGCATGACAAGGAGTGTGCAAGATAGGCGCCAGCGGTAGCGTATATTTATTTGCTGGAGGAGTGAGGTAAGTGGCTTGAGGGACCTCCGCCAAGCCAGGGTGCTGTTTGAGAGATCCTGGTAGAACGCTAGTGACATGTTCTCGAATTGGTATAGGGATATCCCCTTAAGGGCCGCGAGGACTGCTGCTTTGTCGGCCCCAGATCTGAAGTGGACCACCAGGTCTCTCGCGACAGCTGCCGGTGCCTTAGCCGGTTTGGGGAGTCGGAATAGGTCATCCAGGACTATAGCTTTAGCCTGTCGCGATGGCATAAGGGCGGCCATAAGTCTCCTCAAGAAGTGCGGTAGCTTGGCGTCTGGGACTTCCTCCGAAATCCCTCTAACTTTTAGATTGTTCCATCGTTGGATATCTTCCTGTGCTGCGAGGCGGCGTTCGTACGTTTGGTTCTGCTTTTGCAGTTCTCGGATCTCCGATTGGACACCTTCTATAACAGCCCCATTTAACCACCAATGAAATTTTCTCCAATTAAGTTCTTCTTTTGATTGAAAGGCAATTTAGCCAATGGGAGCCCCTTCACCACAGGTGGTTTGACCATATGAGCAATATGAATAGTTTTGATTTTATGATTGGACAATTATACATCCAGTGACCCCAAAGGGAGGACCCAAATTAATTTTTGAACATTTATAAAACAGAAGATTCCTGAGGCTACTCTACAGCTACTGAGGAAGCTCATACAAGAGTGAAACGCATTTAGCTGGATTTTGGACTTTTACACTTGGACTTTTTTCATTTTACCTATATGCTTTTGAAAAGTCTAGCATTGTTTTTATTTTTCATTTTTATAATAAATAATCATTTTTTATATTGATTCATATTAGTCCATGAAGTCCTTTCTAGCCTCCAGGAACCTTATGAGGGGAATGCTATCCCGACTTAATTAGCATACTGCCAACCAACCTCAGAGCCGGGAATTTAAGGCTCTGTTTAAGGTGAGCTCAACCATTATCACCTGTATTATATTTATTCTCCATACAATACCACCTATCTGATTTATTTATTTCTGTTTACTCTATATCCCCGGAAGAACACCGTTTGGGACAAAGGGGTGTGTTGCTGCCTCAAAAGCAAAAAGGAGCTACTTATAAAGGGAATGTATGACTCGTGTTTGTCATGTTGGCTTGCTTAATGTACCCACAGCCAAACCACTTTCTGTTTATGTTCCTCCTGTGTATGCAGACCTAGCTAAGGTGTTTGAAAAAAGGGAGGCAGATAAACTACCCCCGCACCATGAATATGATTGTGCCATAAACCTCTTACCTGGTACTATGCCGCCTAGGGGTAAGGTATACCCTCTTTCTGAAAAAGAGAACCAGGTAATGGAGGAGTACATACAGGAAGCCTTAAGTAAAGGTTTTATCAGAAGGTCCTCCTCTCCTGCTGGGGCTGGTTTCTTTTTCGTTGCCAAAAAGGAGGGTGACCTACGGCCTTGTATAGACTACAGGGGCCTGAACAATATAACGATTAAAAACGCCTACCCTATTCCCCTCATCACGGAGTTGTTTGACCGGGTCAAAGGTTCTAAATACTTCACTAAATTAGACCTCAGGGGGGCTTATAACCTTGTTCGTATAAAGGAGAATGATGAGTGGAAAACAGCATTCAATACACGTAGCGGACATTATGAGTATCTAGTCATGCCTTTTGGACTGTGTAATGCTCCCGCTGTGTTTCAGGACCTCATAAACGATGTCCTCAGGGATCTATTGCATGTCTGTGCCGTGGTGTACCTTGACGACATCCTTGTATATTCCCCTGATTTACAGTCACATCATAATCATGTTAGGATGGTGCTTAAAAGGTTATTACAGAACGGACTTTATTGTAAATTAGAAAAATGTTTGTTCGATCAGACCTCGGTGCAATTTCTAGGATATATAATATCCGAACAGGGTTTCAGTATGGATCCTGCTAAATTAGAAGCCATACTATCCTGGCCGCTTCCCCAAGGTCTTAAGGCTATCCAGCGTTTTATAGGATTTGCCAACTATTACAGGAAATGTATAAGAAACTTTTCACCACTTATAACGAAGCTGACTAAGAAAGGTCTACACCCTAGGGTTTGGACTTCTGAAGCCCTTAAGGCCTTCGACACTTTCAAGAAGGCATTTGCCTCTGCTCCAGTACTACGCCACCCTGACCCTTCTCTTCCCTTTGTTATGGAAGTGGACGCTTCTGAATCAGGTGTGGGAGCAGTACTGTCACAGAGGTCATCGTATGACGAACCCCTCCATCCCTGTTGCTACTTTACAAAAAGGTTATCTGATCCGGAAAAGAATTACGATGTTGGGAACAGGGAACTATTAGCTATTGTGTTAGCTTTTAAGGAATGGAGGTACTTATTAGAGGGTTCTAGACACAAAATTATGGTTATAACAGATCATAAGAACCTCTCCTATATAGCTGATGCTAGAAGGTTGTCCGCCCGGCAGGCTAGATGGTCTCTATTTCTTTCACGCTTCCAATACGTTATTACCTATAGACCTGGTTGCCGTAATGCCAAAGCTGACGCTATCTCTCGACAGTATGAACCTCTAGAATCTGTTAACCCGACCCCTGAACCTATTGTACCTGCGTCTCAGATAATAGCTGCTACCCGTTTGGTTGTTTCGTCTCTTGTTCTTGAGAATATCAAGACATACCAAACTCAAGCACCCCCTGAGACGCCTGTTGGCAGACTATACGTTAAAGTGAATGACAGAAAGAAGTTGTTAACTTTATTTCACACCGCCAAAACTGCTGGTCATCCGGGGGTTACCAAGACTTATAAGGGCCTCCTTCAACAGTTCTGGTGGCCTTCACTCAAGCGAGACGTAGTGGATTTTGTGCAGGCTTGTCGGGTCTGTACGCAGTGTAAGTCCCCTAATGTGAGACCCCAGGGTCTCCTGATGCCTCTATCGGTACCCAAGAAACCATGGACCCACTTATCCATGGATTTTATTGTAGACCTTCCTCCTTCCGATGGTCAGACAGTGATATTAACTGTGACGGATAGGTTATCTAAAATGGCGCACTTTGTTCCGCTTAGGAAACTGCCTTCTGCGATTCAACTTGCTCAGGTGTTTGCCAAGGAAGTGTTCCGCTTGCATGGGGTACCTCAAGATATAGTATCTGACAGGGGTCCTCAATTTGTCTCTCTGTTTTGGAGGGGTTTTTGTGCTGAGATGGGGGTCTCCTTGTCGTTTACTTCCTCCTATCACCCGCAATCTAATGGTGCAGCCGAACGTGCTAATCAGTCTGTGGAATTGTATTTGCGCTGCTTCACTAATGCGCACCAGGATGACTGGTCTCGCCTCCTTCCGTGGGCTGAATTTGCCAGGAATACGGTGTCTCATTCGTCTACTGGCTTAAGTCCTTTTGAGGTTGCTTATGGGTTTCGGCCTACCGTCCTTCCCGGTGCGTTCTCCGACAAGGGAATGCCCGCTTTGGACCAGCACCTCGCCTCTTTGCGGAAGATGTGGGATCAGGTCCATGTTGCGCTGTCCCGTTCAGCGGCAGCTCAGAAGAAGTTTGCTGATCGCCATAGGGGTGCGGCCCCTTCCTATGTTCCGGGTGATAGGGTATGGTTGTCCTCCAGGAACCTCCGCCTCAGGGTTCCCTCGATGAAGTTCGCTCCCAGGTTCCTTGGTCCCTACAAGGTGTTACGTAGGGTTAACCCCGTTTCCTACTCCCTGGACTTGCCCTCTTCCATGCGCATTCCGAACACGTTTCACGTTTCGCTTTTGAAGCCCTTGCTTTGCAACCGGTTCTCTCGTCCCCTCGGGCGACCTGTTTCCCCTCGCGCTGTCCCCAGTGATGTGTACGAAGTGGCTGCTCTTCTCGACTCTCGTGTTTCTAGGGGTCGGCTGCAATATCTGGTGGATTGGAAGGGGTACGGCCCTGAGGAGCGATCTTGGGTTTCGTGCTCTGATCTGCATGCTCCCTCTTTGTTCCGCTCCTTTCATGCCAGGTTTCCTTTGAAGCCTTCTGCTTCCCGCCCTCTGGGCGGTCTTCGAGGGGGGGGTAATGTCAGGATCCCGCGGGCGGCTGCAAGGGGAGGCTGCAGTCCGCTCGCGGCACTCACCCTCCAGCCGTCCGCGGTCCCCTTCTCCACGTGGGCTCGGCGAGCGGCATCCCTCCAGCCTCGGATGCCGCCCGCGTCTTCCTCCACGCCCCCCCAGCAGCAGCATGCATGACGCTGCACGCTGGAAGACTGCCCAAGATATGTCACGCCGGGGTCAGTCACCTGACCCGGCATTAAAGGCACAGTGCCTCAATCACAGTGGGAGGTTTAGATATCTCCCACGTGTGATTGTTAATTCTGATTGGAAATTATCCAATCAGAATTAACCTGATGGTTTAAATACTTACCTTTCCTGTTCCTCCCTGCCCTGTTGTGGTCTTTGCTTTATAGTATTGTCAGGGTACCTGAAGTCTCTACCTCCGAGAGAGGTAGAGACTTAGACGTTCATCCGTCCGGACGGGCTGTTTCCTCTGTTCCTCGCGGTCCATCCGGTCACGTAAACGCCGGCCGCGAGGGATTCACTTCCTTTTCTAGCATGACGTCCGGAAACCGACGTCATGACGCCAACCCGGAACGACCTGTCACTCAATCCTTCAGAGACTAATCAGGACTCGTCGGAGGCGTGTCTACCCTTCCGAGCCAGGGTATTTAAACTTGCTTCTCCCATTTGCTCATTGCCCTGTCGTGGTTCTAGTCTGCCTAGTCACACAGTGCTCTTGTATTTCTGTTATCCCTTTGGTTCTGACCCGGCTTGTTTGACTTACTCTGTTTATCTCTGTTACCCTTGACCCGGCTTGTTCCTCGCTTACCTGTCTTCTCGTTCCCTCGACCTTGGCTTGTCTTTGACTATTCTCTATATTCTCCGTACGTTAGTCCGGCCATTCTAAGGTCCGGTATACGTATCCTGTACCTGTTTGTACTCTGCGTGTTGGATCCCTGTCCCGATCCTGACATTACGACAGGGCCAATGGATCCTGCAAGTACAAACAGTCAGCTTGGTCCTTCTGATCCTAGGTTCGAAGCCATGGAGCACAGAATGGATCAGATGGCGCTAGCACTACAGGCGTTATTGTCTCGTGCTAATAACCCGCCAGAGGAGACGCGTACTACTTCTATTTCTCCTGTGAGCTCAGGCCTAGAGGTAGCCACTGTAGGTGCCTCTTCTCGTATTACACCACCAGTACGTTATGGCGGCTCACCTGAGAAGTGTCGTGGTTTCCTTAACCAGATCAGTATCCACTTTGAATTACAACCTCGCTCCTATCCTACAGAGAGGGCGAAGGTTGGATTTATTATCACCTTACTCATTGAGAAAGCTCTGAGATGGGCCAACCCATTATGGGAGAATGATAACCCTTTGGTATATAATTATAATGCCTTTGTAGCTGCCTTTAGAAGAACTTTTGACCCCCCTGGTAGAAAGGTCAATGCAGCTAGATTACTGTTGCGCCTGAGACAAGAGAACCGAACTCTTGTGGATTATGCACTAGAGTTCAGGTCTTTGGCGGCAGAAGTTAAGTGGAACGAGCAGGCATATATAGATGTATTTTTGAATGGGCTATCAGATGTAATCCTCGACGAGGTTGCTACTAGAGAGCTTCCTGAAAATTTGGAGGATTTAATTTCATTCATTTCTCGTATTGATGAGTGTTTAAGAGAGAGACAGAACACTCGAGAGAGGAACCTTAGACCTTCATTTAAATTAGCTCCCGCATTTCAAAGTCCTGATTCCACTACCTCACTATGTCCTGAACCTATGCAGATAGGCAATACTCGCCTCTCAGAGGAGGAGAGGCAGTACAGGAGAAGGGAGGGATTATGCATGTATTGTGGAGTCAGAGGTCACCTACGCCTGAATTGTCCTAATCGTTCGGGAAACGCTCGCACCTAAGTTTCTCTAGAGGACAGGCCTTGGGTGTTTCTATTTTGTCCTCTACGCATAATTATAAAGATCACAGGCTTCTGCTACCAGTTTCTCTAACTTGGGAAAGGGGAGTACTAAAGACCATGGCTTTGATAGATTCCGGTGCTGCTGAGAATTTTATCGATCAAGCCTTTGCTACTAAACACACTATCCCATCCCAGTTAAGGGATACACCCTTGGCCGTTGAGGCCATAGATGGTAGACCTTTACTTGAGCCTGTTATCTCTCGTGAGACCATCCCAGTTAGCTTAACTGTTGGTATCTTACACGAGGAAAACTTATCGCTTATGCTTATTTCATCCCCTTCTGTTCCCATAGTCCTGGGTTACCCATGGTTAAAAAGAC
Source organism: Pelobates fuscus (assembly GCF_036172605.1). Lineage (NCBI taxonomy): Eukaryota > Metazoa > Chordata > Amphibia > Anura > Pelobatidae > Pelobates > Pelobates fuscus. The sequence goes on along the minus strand of NC_086329.1, from coordinate 19,797,832 downwards.
ATAACCCTATTATTGATTGGGAGTTAGGGGAGATACTCTCATGGGGCCAGGGTTGCCAGGAGAATTGTTTACGGAGGGTTTCCCCATTGGGTGTAATTAACACACCAGGTAGTTCTACCCAGTCTACAGAGATACAGATACCGTCCCTGTACCTAGACTTAAAAGCAGTATTCGACAAAAAGAATGCTGATACTCTACCTCCACACAGGACCTTTGATTGTAAAATTAACTTACTACCTGGTACCATGCCTCCGAGGGGCAATGTATACCCCCTATCCACTAAGGAGAATTCAGTTCTAGAGGAGTATATTCGGAAGAATCTAGACAAGGGATTCATTAGGATATCTTCTTCTCCTGCCGGGGCTGGTTTTTTTTTTGTTAAAAAGAAGGATGGTTCACTAAGACCTTGCATTGATTACCGAGGTTTGAATAAGATAACCATCAGAAATGCCTATCCGATTCCCTTGATTACCGAGCTGTTTGATCGTCTGAAAGGCTCTAAAATTTTCACCAAGTTGGACCTCAGAGGGGCATATAACTTGGTGAGAATCCAGCAAGGACACGAGTGGAAGACAGCGTTCAATACCCGTTATGGGCATTATGAATACACGGTCATGCCTTTTGGTCTTTGTAACGCACCTGCAGTATTTCAGGATTTGATTAATGAGGTTCTTAGGGAATTTCAACATGATTGTGTTATTGTATACCTGGATGACATACTGATACACTCTAGAGAGGTTGAGACCCACCACAGACAGGTCAGAAAGGTATTACACAAACTCCTGCAACATGGCTTATACTGTAAATTGGAGAAATGTAGCTTTGACCAGTCTCAGATAGACTTTCTTGGATACGTGATTTCTGGGGAAGGCTTTAAGATGGACCCTGACAAACTCCAGTCCATTTTAGAATGGCCTTTGCCTAAGGGACTCAAGGCTATTCAGAGGTTTATTGGTTTCTCCAATTATTACAGGCGCTTCATTAGGGGATACTCTTCTATTATTGCACCTATTACCAATATGACCAGACAGGGGGCTGACACTAAGACTTGGTCTAATGAAGCTCTCGCTGCTTTCAAGACTCTCAAGGATCTTTTTGCTTCTGCTCCAATTCTAGTCCATCCTGATACGACTCTGCCGTTCCTACTCGAGGTCGATGCCTCTGAGACAGGCGTAGGGGCTGTTCTGTCGCAAAGGTTAGGGGTGGATAAACCACTACACCCTTGTGGTTTTTTTTCTAAGAAACTGTCTGGCCCTGAGAGTAGATATGACATTGGCGACAGGGAACTCTTAGCGGTCATTATGGCCTTAAAGGAGTGGAGACATTTATTGGAGGGGACCTTACATCCTGTTACTATTTTAACGGATCACAAGAACTTGTCTTATATTGGGGAAGCTAAGCGACTGTCCGCCAGACAAGCCCGTTGGTCTTTATTCCTGACCCACTTCAATTATGTGCTTACTTATAGACCTGGTTCTAAGAACTCCAAAGCCGATGCTTTGTCTCGCCAATATGAACCTTCTACTATATCTGAACCGGTTCTTTCCTCTATAGTTCCGAAATGCAATATTGTCGCCAACACGAATCTCAGGATTCACTCTCCGTTACTTGCCGAGATCATTAAACTGCAACATCTAGCTCCTAAACAGACTCCTGAAGGTCGACGTTTCGTTCCTCCTGCTCTACAACTGGAACTGTTGCAATGTTTCCACAACAGCAAGGTGGCTGGACATCCTGGTATTCGCAAGACATGTGCTTTGATCTCTAAGGACTTCTGGTGGCCTGATTTACGGAAGGATATTAAAGATTTCATCGGTGCATGTGAGGTTTGTACTAAGACCAAGCAACCTCATACCCTTCCCTGTGGATTTCTGCACCCCTTAGAGGTTCCAGAGAAGCCATGGTCCTGTTTGGCTATGGACTTTATTGTCGATTTACCTATCTCTAAAAAACAGACTGTTATCCTCACCGTGGTTGACAGATTCACCAAGATGGCTCACTTCGTTCCGCTGCCTAAACTCCCGTCTTCTCCCGAATTGGCGGAGATATTCGCAAGGGAGATTTTTCGATTACATGGGATACCCTCCCAAATTGTATCTGACAGAGGTTCCCAATTTGTTTCCGGTTTTTGGAGGTCCTTCTGCTCTCAACTGGGTATCAAATTGAATTTCTCTTCTGCCTATCATCCTCAGTCTAACGGAGCTGCTGAACGCACCAACCAAAAGATTGAACAATATTTACGTTGTTTTGTTTCCGAACACCAGGACGATTGGGTTGGTTTGATTCCTTGGGCGGAGTTTGCACACAACAATCTCGTTTGTGATTCTACTCGTTCAAGCCCCTTCTTCATGAATTATGGCTTTCATCCATCTATTCTTCCTTCGGCTTCTTCTTCCCAGGGGTGCCGTCGGTTGATGTTCATGTTGCCAATTTGAGGAAGTTGTGGGATCAGACTCAACAGATTCTTCTGCACAATTCTATGCTGGTTAAGAAACACGCTGATAAACGTAGAAGGGCGGCTCCGGTGTTTGTTCCAGGTGATAGAGTATGGTTGAGTACAAGAAACATCCGTTTAAAAGTGCCTTCCATGAAGTTCGCTCCTCGTTATATTGGACCTTACAGGGTGCTAACTCGCATTAACCCAGTTGCGTATCGTCTAGCTCTTCCAACTGCCTTACGCATCCCTAACTCATTTCATGTTTCATTGTTGAAACCACTAGTCTGTAACAGATTTTCCTCCACATCATCCTCTCCTCGCTCTGTTCAGGTGGAGGGTCAGGAGGAGTATGAGGTTAACTCTATTATCGATTCTCGAATCTCCCGGGGGAGAGTACAATATCTGGTCGATTGGAAGGGATATGGTCCTGAGGAGAGGAGTTGGGTACCTCAGGAGGATGTTCATGCTCCTCGTCTCCGCAGGGCGTTTCACTCCCACTTCCCATCTCGTCCCGGTTCCTTCCGCCCGGTGGGCGTATCTGAGAGGGGGGGTACTGTCAGGGTACCTGAAGTCTCTACCTCCGAGAGAGGTAGAGACTTAGACGTTCATCCGTCCGGACGGGCTGTTTCCTCTGTTCCTCGCGGTCCATCCGGTCACGTAAACGCCGGCCGCGAGGGATTCACTTCCTTTTCTAGCATGACCCGGAACGACCTGTCACTCAATCCTTCAGAGACTAATCAGGACTCGTCGGAGGCGTGTCTACCCTTCCGAGCCAGGGTATTTAAACTTGCTTCTCCCATTTGCTCATTGCCCTGTCGTGGTTCTAGTCTGCCTAGTCACACAGTGCTCTTGTATTTCTGTTATCCCTTTGGTTCTGACCCGGCTTGTTTGACTTACTCTGTTTATCTCTGTTACCCTTGACCCGGCTTGTTCCTCGCTTACCTGTCTTCTCGTTCCCTCGACCTCGGCTTGTCTTTGACTATTCTCTATATTCTCCGTACGTTAGTCCGGCCATTCTAAGGTCCGGTATACGTATCCTGTACCTGTTTGTACTCTGCGTGTTGGATCCCTGTCCCGATCCTGACAAGTATTGATTCTGAACGTGTGATTTCTGGTTACGTACTCTCTGGCTTGTTATACTGACTTTGTGACTTTCTCCTACCCTTTGACCTAGGCTTGTTTCTCGTTATTCTGTTTTCTGGTTCCTCTTACTCGGCTTGTCTCCTGACTATTCTGTGTGTGCTTAGCCCGGCCACTCTAAGGACCGGTACTGCACACTTTCTGTGTGTGTGTCTGTGTGTGTGTTAGCGTGTTGGGTTCCCCGAATCGTGACAGTAGACACTGCTTAGCTGTTGTGGTGATCAAGCTTCTAAAGATGGAAAATCTAAATATGTTATTGTGTTGTCCATGTTTGCGGATTTTCTGCTTTCGAAATGTAAGTTAATGACTGGGTTTCTTTGAGGTTCCAATTATATATCATATTAACTGGGAGTTGCAACATGTTAACTCAATGTAATCCATGGCTGGGTACAAAAGGAGAACACAGGGGTGACCCTTAATATGATTATTAATGTTTAAGACTGGACGGGAAGAAACAGAGCTTTTATTTTATTCTTATTTCAATGTAGTTCAATCATTAAAGGGTTATTCCAGCCCTTTTTATATGAAATGCAGAATAGGTCTATTGGACACTAGTCACTTGGTCCCTTACAACCCTCTAAAATACAACCCTCTAAAATAAGCCAATACTTACCTGGAATCCTGCACAGGGCTCTCCATGCTCTATCTGTCGTCACTGCTTTCCTCATGGAGAATTATTTGATTGGTCCGATCTCCAGGCTTAGAGCTCATGCATATGCAAGGAGGAGAGGGATGGAGGGAGTGTGAGGTGGCCGATATAAACCACTAATATATCAGAATGCGGGGAGGACTGGGAGAGAGATCACAAGGGAGGTGACATTCAAGCTTCCCTTTGCTTCCGCACTCAGGTGCCACCTACATGACCAGAAGCTGATTACGCCCATCACTAACATTTTGTCTCTCCCGTTTCAGTGTGCCGGACGCCGGGTACCTGATGTTGCTGAGCAAAAAGGAGAGGAACTTTCAGGTAGATTAAAACATTGTGTGTGTGTATGATTTCTATGTAAGAGTATATATGTAACTGTATATAGCGATCTCCATGGAGACTGAACCAGTTTTAGCGTTTCATAAAAGTTCACTGTATTTTGTAACTTGGTGTAATGTCCTCGTGCAGTCTGGTAAGAGCGACATGTTCTGTTCCAGTTTATGTTACATTCTCTATAGCCCTGCTTTGTTACGTGTTCCCTATCTCATCTCCCCTACTTGGGAGGACGGTAACCGTTCCCTTAGCAGGACATTCCTCTCCTCTTACAGGAGGACCCTTCATTTCCAGCACATTGCAGGACGGATGGACGCAAACTGTTATACGACTGTTACTCCTCTCCATATTTAGTGCTTCGGTCTGCTCTACTGACAGTCAGTCCATGCTCATTACAACTATAGCTCTGGGTAATGATGCTACGAGTAGCATGACGCTGCTCTCCCCGTAATGGAGCAAATTGTTTTCTAATGATTTGTTCTTTTACCTGGGTCCCACTGGACATTTAGCCCTCATTCATCACCATGGGTGGGGGCGGGGGGAGGACAATAGGACCCCCCCATTGTCTTTTAGGGCCCCATTCCGCTGCTCATGGGTGGGGGCCAGAGGGGAGGACAATAGGTTCTCCCCATTGTCTTTTAGGGCCCCCACGCGCTGTTCATGGGTGGGAGTTGGGGAGGGACAATAGATCCCCCTT